>NC_143016.1:185737146-186049368 GCF_055824585.1 Amblyomma mixtum | reverse complement strand
ATTACCATTGCTATTTTTTGTGCCTCTGTACTTTTGAATGCCCTCCCTGTTACGATCCCTGATGGGATTGACAGTATCGATTAAATAAATAAACACTAGGTCTCCAAATGGGCTCCCTCAAATCCAAATGAATAGAACTAGGAGGCAGAGCAGCCCCGTAAGGGGCTGTACTGTCACCTTTCCTCTTCGACCTGGTCATATACAGAATACTTGTACTATTAGAACAAATACAGGGCATCGGATACAGCCTGACGATATAACATTATGGACCCGAGGATAATCCCTGGACCAAATGACCAAAACCCTCCAAGATGCAACCGACACTTTTGAAGGGGAGGCCCGCAGAGTGGATTTGGAATGCTCCCCAGAGAAATTCGAACTGATAATCCTCAAAAAAGGCGCAAAACACCCTCCCAAACTATAAAACTGGATTCACACGGCATGGGAATTCCGCATGTAAAAGAGATCATTGTTCTAGGCCTAACACTTAATGAAGGAAGGGACCGGGAACGAGACCTCTCTGAAGAATTTCAGGATCTCAGCACAGCAAACGATGAGACTGATAAGGAGAATCGCTGACAGACGCAGAGTCCTCAAAGAGCAAGAGATCTTCAAGCTAACTGAGGCCTTCGCCATAGGAAAAATGACTTGCACCCTGCCCCTATCTGAGGCTTAAGAAAGAACAGGTCCAATGAATGGATGCTACAGTAAGAAGTATCTAGAAGGTAGCATTACAACTTCCCCCAAGTACTAAAAACGACGAACTATTGAATCTGGGAGTTCACAATCACTTTAACGAGCTCATAGAAGCCCGCAGTCAGGCCCAAATCACCAAGCTATCCAGTACGCATAGCGGTTGAAGATATTCAACCGGTTAGGGATAGAGGCCGAGCCGCTCCAGGACACGCCAATGACGATCCCCAAAACAATAAGAAACCGGGTTCATATAAAGCCCCTACTGAGAAACATGCATCAGGACCTTAAAACAGCAAGAAGGCCACGGCCAAAAGCTTACACCACACTCAGGAAAATAAGAGAGATGATATATGGACACGCAGCTAAAGACGCTGAAATAAAGGCGAAGTTAAGGACCTCCAATTTTTGTGCTGAATTATTCACGGAATTTTTGTGTTGAATTATTCACGGAATAAATCCTCTCTGCCTCTTTTTCGGGGAGCACAACAACCTAAGCCATATGATATACGAATATACGCCTGTAGGCACCATAGACCTCTCGAGGACATCCTGCCAGGTCCCTCACTGGTAGCCTGGGACCTGATAAGGACCAGCGAGAACCAGGATATGCAAATCAAGGTCATCGAGAGGGCCGGCCGAGCCACAAGTCTACAGGGCACCTGAACAATAACCAGTGGTCCCCAGACTACCTCCCCGTTTCCCCTCAATAAAGTTTATTACACTCCGCCCATAGCGAAGTCGAGGTGCCCACCGAGAAGTGCGGAAAATTGGTTCTGAGGAAATGAACGCCCGAGTAACCCTCTCGCTTCTAAGTGGACACAGCAACTTCGACGTGAGGGAGCTTGGTTCTTAGGAAATGAAAGGCAGAGTAACTGTCCCGCTTCTCACTAGGCACCGCAACTTTGCCATGAGGGAAATTGTAGCACGGTAACTTCGTCACTTCTCAGTGCACAGCGCAACTTCGCCGAGAGGAAAATTGTTCTTGAGTAAACAAACGGTGTAACTGCCCCACTTCTCGGTGGACACCTGAACCACGCTATGAGGAAAATATTTTTCAGGAAAGGAAATGGCACAGTAGCTGTGTCACAATTCGGTAGGCACCCGAATCGCGCCGTAAGGGAAGGAGGGAGTGAAAGAAGAAAGAGGTGTCGTAGTGGAGTGCTCCGGAATAATTTCGGCCACCATGAGGAAAAATTGGTTTTGCGGACATGAAATGCACAGTAACTGTCTCACTTCTCCGCGCACACCAGACCTTCGCCGTGAGAGAAAATTACTTTTGAGGAAGTGAAAGGTGCAGTAACCACCGTACTGCACCGTACTGCACGGTGGGCACTTCAACTAGGCCATGAGGGAAAACTGCTTTTGAGGAAATGAAAAGTGGAGTAACTCTCTCTTCTCAGTGGACACTGCACGTGCGCCGTGAGGGAAATCAGTTTTGAGGAAATCAAAGGTACAATAGCTGTCTCGCTTCTCAGTGGACACCGCAACTTCACCGCGAGGGAAATTATTTTTGAGGAAATGAAAGGGGGCATGACTGTTTCGCTTCTCAGTGTATGCCACAACTTCGTCATGAGAGAAATTGGTTTTGACGAAACAAATGGTGTAGGAACTGCCGCACTCCTCGGTGGACACCTCAACCACGCCATAAGAAAGAAATGATTTTACAAGAAAGTAAATGACGCAGTAACTGCCTCACATTACGGTGACACCCGAATCGCGCCGTAAGGAGAAGGGTAATCATCATCATCATGAGACTGACTCCACCCACTGCAGGGCAAAGGCCTCTCCCATGTCTCTCCAATTAACCGTCCTTTTTCAGCTGCGCCCACCGTATCCCCGCAGTGTTCTTAATCTCATCCGTCTACCTGCCTAACTTTCTGCCGCCCCCTGCTGTTTCCTTTCTCTTGTAATCCTCTCTGTTATCCTTAAGGTTAAGGACCAGCAGTTAATTTTGCTTTCGCATTGCATGCCCTGCCCAAGCCCATTCCTTCCTCCTAATTTTAACTAGAGTGTCATTAACCCGCATTGCTTCCCTGACCCACTCCGCCCTCTTCCGCTCTCTTAACGTTAAGTTAGCGAAAGGATGGAGCAGAGAGCGAAAGAAGAAAGGAAGACGTGCCCTAGCTAAGGGCAAAGCATTTTGCGGGATGTTACGCCATGAGTGACATTCGTATTTCGTAGCGGAAAGCTACACTACGTGGGTCAGAGCCGAGTTTCGCGTGTGCGGGAGCCGCCAGTTCTTCGCTTGTGCGAAAACCAAGTGACGTGTCGAGAGGCGCAGGTGCGTCGTCCCCTCGCCGCAGCCGTCGCCGACTCCGCCGCCTGACCCGCCTGACCTACAGATGCGCCGCGCGCTACTGCGCATGTGCGTCGCCTCCTCTCCACGGCCGCCGACGCCGCCTGACCTTAGCCGGCATGGAGGGAAAAAACTGAGGAGGGAGCGTCCGGCGACAACCTTGAAGCCTAGTCTTAACAAGTAAAGATATAGCAAAAAAAGAGTGTGTCTACCGTGATCGCACCACGTGATAGCGTGCGGTAAAGTCTAGCCCCGCTGCGCGCGCGCATGCGCCGATTAGCGCGGCAGACTAACTGTAGATCAACTTCCTTGCTGTAGATGCCCGCGCCGTGGGTCGCGCATACGCGCGCACTAAAACATACCGGAATCAAAACATAAAGGACCGGCTCGGAGAGCGAAAAACTGAGGGAGAAAACGACTTCAAAAGACTCGGCTTGCGAACGCTTGCCGCGTGACGTCATGCTCCCTCCTTAGTTTTTTTCCTCCATGTTAGCCGGTCCGCGTGTTTATGACAGAAGCGCCGCGCGCTACTACGCATGCGCGAGGATTGTGCGCCACGTGCATATAATGCGCTTGACGAACAGGCGGGCGCCTTCGACATGGAAGCCAAGGAGTGTGCGGCTGCTGCTAAACGAGGCAGAAGAGCGGAGAAATTGAGTTCTTCCGATCCAGAGGTGGTCGCCGGGGAGCTGGCCGCCTAACAACGGAGGAAAGATCGAGCCAAGGCGAAATGTGCATCTGAAAATCCGGAAAAACGCGAGGAACGCCTCGCGAAAAGACGTCGCCAAGAAGCCAAACGACGCGCTACGGCCACCGCCGTGGCCACTGGTAGTCAACGAAGCGAGGAGGAGGAGCAGCAGGAGGAGGAAAACATGGAAGAAGATTCAGACTCACCGCTGCACTGAACACGTGTTAAAACCGAGTGAAAGCGCGAGTGCGTCCAGATTGTTTACGTCGGACTTTGTGAACAACCCGTTTGACCATGTTTGTGATGTGTGTGAGAGACTATGGCACTTTACGCTGCGTATACCCAGGCTTAACCTTAGCTAAGCCACAGCCAGTTTTTTAGTTCAGCGTATGAAATCAGACGCAACGATAAGTTCAGCCCAGTGGCGCGAATTGGTTGCAAGAATGCTAGCTATTTTTGTCAACAAACCGGCTCAACCGTCACTCTAAAAAAATAAAATAAAGCAAATTTTGTATTAGGCGTCATGAGACGAAGCGAAAGCCCAGTGGCCCGTTCACGGCCTATGAGCGTACTGAAAGCAGCAGCAACAACGGCAAATTTAGTACGATGTGAGGGGTTCTGTTTCGAAGGGGGCCGCCATTCTGGAAACGGTGTTTGAACTTATAAGCAAGAATCGCGCTCTGTAAACTCAGAACACTGCGTACAGATTGCGTGTACGTTACATGCACGTAACGCGAGCGTACGTTGAGGTTTGAAATTTAACAGCATTTGGCGCATGCAATTTTAAAGCACGCTGTCCCATATACCCATATGCAAATTTTATTGCATCGGAACGTCGCCTGTGCACTCATCGCAGCTTTGGTTGTGCTGCAAGGAACTACTGAGATGGAGTATACAGCTGTCGCTGCAAAAAAAAGAGGAAACGCGTAACGTTCCCGGGAGGTTTATAGTTTTGGGGTAGCTGGCGCACTCGTGACGACGAGACGCCAACGCAACTATACCAAGACCTGGTCAAAATAAATCCACAATACACTATACTAGCAGCACTACGCATGGGAAAGACAAACTCCATCCTGATCACCTTCGACGAAAGCAGAGTCCCTCACTCCTTAAAATACATGGGAGCCATCCACCACTGCACCCCATACCGTGGCAGTCCGGATGCCTGTAATAACTGCAGACAGCCGGGTCACCGCCGCGATGTATGCCCGAGCCCCAAGACAAATATCTGCCCCCGTTTTGGAACACAACACTCCGAGCAAGACACTCTTTGCACGCCCAAGTGCATTCTGTGCGAGGGCCCACACCTGACAGGCACGGGATCCTGCAAGGGACGAAACCTCCACCAGCCACGGAAACAGCCAAACCACCCACAAACGCAGCAGCAAGACTTGGTCCTATCCAGAGACAATTTTCCCCAGTTGTCGTCCGGACTCACCCAGCCCAACCAAAAGAAAAAAGCCCGGACAGTGCCGTTGAAACAAGTCTGGGACACCTCCTCCTCTTCACACAGGCACATGACATCCGTGACAGCACAGCCCAGTCTACAGCAAGCCCTGGCAAAATCTGAGGAGGAGGCAGCAGCGGCTAAAGCAGAAGCTACACCAGCCCGAGCATAAGCCGCCGCCCTTCGTCAACATATCGCCAAGCTGGAAGCCCAGATAAGTGTTCTTGCCACCGGTTCTATCATTCCACTCGTCCCCACTCCTACCACATCCCAAACTCCGCCTCCCAACCCGCCTACCGCTCATACCTCGTCCGCCCACTCCGAGCCTAATTCCTCTCCTGATTTGCTAGCAATGGAGGCTGACACTGATCCCTTTACAAACTCACCTCCGCGCACAACGCCCTCTCCCTCTGCACCATGTCTCTAAACAACATACCAACGCCGCTTGAATCGTTTGCAGCTCGCTTTGAGGCAAAATTGCAGGATGCTATAACCTGCATCAACGAAGAATGCGCACCCCTCAAAGACGCAGTAATCCGCATAACTCAAGACAACGCTCTTCTTAACCACCGATTCGACGTGCTAACGCAAGGATTCTCTGATCGCTGTAACGATCTTGAGTCCCGGCTCCCAAAGCGTGACCCCACACCAAACAGACGCAAGAAGCCCAAAGCACCGGAGGAACAAGCCAACCCTATCCCTACCATAGTTCAGGGCTCCCAACCTCCGTTACAGCTCCCTCCTCTATAGATTGTCATGATGGCAGTTCCAATTCGTAATTTTACACTCTGGCAGTGGAATTGCTGGGGATTTGGCCAGAAGCGTCACGTGATCCACCAAATGCTGTCCTGCGCTACAGAACCCGACATCCTTGCCCTGCAGGAACCCTTAAATCCACTCGCCCTACCTGACTATGCTCCTGTTTTGCCCACATCCCCACACCCCCTCGGGTAGCGTTTCTGGTTCGTCGTTCAATCACCACAGTAAAGTTTGTTCGTTTCTTCACAGGAAGGTTCCCAATACCCTTCCTCTAGTTAATTCGGCATGAAAGAAGACCAGGAGGCGTTTCTTGCAGATGATGACAGATATAAGAGAAGCATATATTTACAACATATACATGTACAAGGAGTAAAACTGGGAACAACAGAAATGAATTTACAAAGGGGAAAAACAAACTTTGCGCTACTTTACTCTTCTACCTAGCAGGTTAGAACCTAAGTAGCAGAATGTTACATGCTAAGCATGGAGCCCCAGCTCAGGCTGGTCTCCATCCGTTTACTTCGGTTTTTATAACCGTTACAAACAAAGAAATGGGGCGGTGATTTTCAGTGGCCCGCCCCAAACATCAATTCTCCAATCATTGACCTACCCCGTGGGTTGAGCTCAGCCTCAAACCCAGGGTCTCGCTAAGAAAACAAAAATAAAGAACAAATACAACACCACTCTCTCGTCGGAAAGAGCATGTACATCCTCTCCCGTTGGGGCTCTCCTTCCGACCTGTCCCAAGCACACCGCCGCCCCCCCCCCCTCTCCACCCGCACTGCAAGTCAAGATCTTGGTACAGATGCGTACCCCCTGTCCTCAGTGCTTGTCATATGCAAACAATAGATGAGAGAGAAGCCGGTACGGCACAGACGGTGGGGCGCTCGGACAAGGGTGATCGATGAGCGGGCGGATAAAAGTGAGGAATGCATGTTGTTCCCCATGTCGCCAGAAAAATGCTCGAATCGTCCTTTCCTGGGCTCTCTCGGTCGGCTCGGCATACCAGCTACGAAAGGGTTCCTGTTTTCCCCCACAAATTGATAGAGACACCGTGAAGATAGCAGTGCGTCAAAAGACGAACTACCTACTGCACTGTGCTTGGAGGGGCTTTCGTTCATAATGGAACGCCCCTTCCGCGGGGGCAGTGCCCTGCACCGTGGTAGCTGGAAATGAGCGTTGACCCATCAGGCGCCTTTCCGACGTTAGCGTATGCATAAGGGGGGATAGGGGTGGGGGGGCGCCCTGAAGGTAGCGGCGGTGCTGTCTTTCACAATGGACAACCACCGCCGCGAGGGCAGCGCCCTACACAGTAGTTGCAGCTAGAATTGAGCAGCGGCCTTACAACCACCATCTCCCATTCCATAGAGATTGAAGACATTGATCACCTTCTAATGGAGCTTGTGCCGCAACACGCTCGAGCGAACAGTATCTTCATCCTAAACGTATATAGCCACCCTAAGTGCCTTCAAGGTAACTTCGAACGCCTCTTTACCCTCGCGAAGCGTATAGCTAACAAGTGCTCCTTACTCGTCGTGGGAGACTTTAATGCCCCACATACAGCCTGGGGTTACCCACACGACACACCGAAAGGACGTCGGGTATGGTTAGCCGCGCAACAAGCCGGTCTCTCCCTGCTCACAGACCATACCTCCCCTACACGCACGGGAAACAGTCTCTGTAAAGACACTACGCCAGACCACAGGTTCGCACATCGCCTCCCTCACGCCACATGGTGCAACACACAAGAGAATCTAGGTAGCGACCGTTTCATCATCGAGATTCTCTTACACATTCAACTACACCGCAGGCCTCCGAGAGACTCCACTCTCACAAAGTGGGACTCTTTCCGCTCATGCAGAACAGCGCGCACCTTCGCCTCCATCACGGACATCACCGAATGGACCGAGGAGCTCAAAAACGATGTCCGATCCGTAACCCGTACTCTACCCGAAGACTGCTCAAGCGACACAATTGACTCCCGCCTCCTACATTTATGGGAGGCTAAAACAGGCCTAGAGCGACGCTGGCAAAGGCAGCGATGGAACCGGACACTTAAGCGTCGCCCCGCCCGCCTCAACAAAGAGATAGAAACACACGCAGCGAATCTTTCACGACAAAACTGGGAATTTATCCGCAACAAGCTTGATGGCAATATCAGTCTGCCTCAGACCTGGGCCCTCTTTAGGCACTTAATAGACTCCACTCAGTCTAAGACTACCCTGAGACACTCCCTCACCAAACTCATACATACTTCCGATATACCTCCACCAGACCCCCTCCAAGAACTTCGAAATCAATACTTCCCCACATACCCTCCTGCAAACCACCCTGATCATGCAGGCCCCCCTAACGGACAGCTTGACCAACCCATTACAGAAGCAGAGGTCCAGGCTGAACTCCAGACACTTAACACGTCCTCAGCCCCCGGCCCAGACGGTGTTTATAACAAGGCTCTCAGGAATCTCGACGCACAATCCATTGCTGCACTTACAGAATACTTTAATGAGGTCTGGCAACTGGGCGCCCTCTCACCACAATGGAAAGAGGCGAGAGTCATCTTCATACCCAAGCCTGGCAAACCTCTGCTCACTTCTAACCTCAGACCCATCTCCCTCACATCTTCTGTTGGCAACTCATGGAGCATGTACACCAGAGCAGGCCTTGCCAATACATAGAAAGCAACAATCTCATGCCCACTAGCATGTTTGGATTTCGACCTCGGCTTTCCACACAGGACGTTTTCTTGAAGCTAAAACATCACATTCTCGACTCACAGACCTCTGACACTAAAGCTATTCTAGAGGTGGATCTCACTCACGCATTTGATAACGTTACACACACAGCTATCCTAGAAAACTTTACGACCCTTGGAGTCGGCGCCAGGATGTGCAACTACATCCGAAACTTCCTCAGCCACCGCACCGCCACGCTTACCTTCGGCGACCACAGCCTACCAGGGATCACGCTGGGAGCACGAGGTACGCCCCAGGGAGCCGTCCTCTCCCTTATTTTATTCAACATAGCACTTCTTCACCTACCTCAGCAGCTAGCTCAAATTCCCGACATCCATTTCAGCCTCTACGTCGACATCACGGTCTGGTCAAACCATGGCAGTGATGCCGAAATAGAAGAACACCTACAATTGGCACTAACCACCATCGACGCATATGTACGGGAGCGTGGCCTGACCTGCTCCCCTTCAGAATCGGAGCTCTTTCTCTACCGGCCCAAGCCACACGATTCAGTCAATGCACCCATCTCCCTCACATTAGGTACCCATCCCATCCCACTAGTACACAAAATCCGCGTGCTAGGCCCAGTTCTTGACTCCCATGGTGCGTACGGAGAAGTCATAAAGACACTTCAAAGAAACGCTCAACACACCACTCGACTGATTCACCGCATAGTGAACAGCAGGGCTGGCCTACGCGAGCGAAACACGACTCGCCACACCCAGGCTTACATCATAAGCCGCATCACATATGCCCTTCCGTACCTACCTCTGAAACTGATGGAGAGAGGCCGGGTAAATGCGCTCCTACGTAGTTGCACGAGAACGGCTCTACGTCTTCCCCCCAGCACATCCAACGGCCGACTCCTCAAACTCTGTGTACACAACACCTTTGAGGAGCTCAAAGAAGCTACCTTTACGGCACAAATATCCCGTCTATACAACTCAGAGGCTAGTCGTACTTTATTATCCCAGTTGAGCCTGACACCAATTACAGAGCCTACCGAGCGGGTCCCCCTTTCTGCTACCCTCCACTCTAACCTCAACGTAACCCCCATCCCCAAGAACATGCACCCTGAGCGAGACAGGGAACGCAGAGTAGCAAGGTCTCGGGGCCTCCACAAACAGTATAGCGAGGACCATGAGGTGGTCTATGTGGACGCAGCGGAATATACAACAGGCTCCCGTATGGCCCTGGCGGTAGTCGACAATAATGAAAAGCTTCTAACCTCCCGCTTAATCATTACCAATTCGTCCACAGAGGCAGAAGAGGCAGCTATCGCGCTTGCTCTCATTTGTACATCTGCCTCAAAAATTATCTCAGATTCCAAATCTGCCATTTTAAATTATGCCAAGGGCTACATATCCAGCACCGCTGCTCGTTTACTACGTTTCTGGCAGCCCCGGCGCCTCATAACCCTCATCTGAACGCCAGCACATGCTGGCCTCCCTGGCAACGCGGAGGCTCATTCCCTATCCCGAGGTCTCACATTCCGGGCAGGAGTCCAGCCCCCTCTACGAACCTCGGAGCGCCTGCTCTTCTTCCGTGATATTCTCTCTTACTACCGAGACAAATGAAGGGAATACGCACCCCCTCTCCATCCCTCACCATAGCGCAGGCTGCACATTGGCGACGACTACAAACCCGGACTGCTCTATACCCAATACTGCTGCATGCCCGATACCCAGACCGATTCTCATCATCATGCAAACTTTGCGGCAAACCAGGACACCTCTTACACGCCCTCCTCAAGGCACCCTTCTTACACACCCTCCTCACATGCCCCACCTTCCCTCATCCCCCATCACCAACCGCGGCGGAGTCTTACTGGGAATCTCTTCTGACCATGCTGCTCGTCCGCTCAAGACCAGCGCCGGATCATCTCCAGCGCTCACCGAAGGATTGCGCTCCAGGGGCTATCCTTTGCGTTGTAAAGGTGCCTCCTCCTGACATTGAGGAGGCATTCAAGTTCCATGTAGGGGGCTTCGCCTTCACGATTTACATCATTGGCAATAAACGTTTCCGCTATTCATCATAGTGCTAAGTGCCACCGAGTGCACGAGTGGGGGTACTCGTGCACTCGGTGGCACTTAGCACTATGATGAATAGGAGGGGAGGGTTACAGGGAGATGAAAGACGCACTATAGCAGCAGACTCGTTCACCATTTGTGGACCCCGATCGAAATTTTTGATGACAGCATGTAAGCATATTAAAGAAAAATGGGCTGGGGCTTAGCTAAGATTAAGCCTGGATATCCCGAAGCGAAACGTTACGGTGATCCGCGATAAACACGCGCTTGCGGCGAACGTCAAACGATGACGCATAGCATGCCTTATATACCCCTCCTTTAAAATGCGCACTGCGCACGGCTGCGGCGAAAGGTCAAGCGATGGCGAGGAGGACTAATGGCGGCGCACATGCACAGTAGGCTGCGCCGTGCGTGACGTCACTCGTGCTCCGACATACGCCGGCTCACGCGAAGCGCGGTGTTAACAAGCGTAGCGAAGCTTTTCGCTTCAAAAGTGTAGCGCGCAGGATGCCGGAATTCGTTAGCCCGGTTGGCGACGGCGCATTCATTCGCGAGCATTCAGTGCACGTTAAAGAAACCAAGGTGGTCGAAATTTCCGGAGCCCTTCACTACGGCGTCCCTCATAGCCTGAGTCGCTTTGGGACGTTAAACCCTAATAAACCAAACCAACCAACCATTCGCGAGCATTGGGAGAAATCCTGACGTTTTTTTTTTTCGTTGCGTGCTACCTTCCATGCATGATCTCGCCCTGGTCAAAACGCGCGAGTTTGATTTTGAAACAAACCCGAGTGCTTTTTTCGGCTTTGCTGCGAAGCGCAATGTGTGCAGACATAAATGGTAGCGTGTTCCCCGCAGGTTGGTGAAAATGTTCGTCGTCACCCAGCAGCTGGCTGATATGGGCACCATCGACGTATACCTGGACGCGACTGGTGTGTACAGCATGCGTTCTCTGAAGCTGCGCTGTAACTAGAGAGAGGTGTAGCATAGCAGAGACCTGGTTAGGGCCTCCTGCGCATGCGCAGTAGCATGGGGTGGGGCCAGTAGGCGCCCCTGCGCATGCGCAGCCAGCGTCCGGAAATCGAGATACGCCTCCGCTATGATAAATAAAGGTGGCGCAGGCCCACGCGCCTACACCAAGCCATGATGACCAGATAGTTGAAAGCTTCTATGAGGATGCGGAATCGGCAATGACCAAAGTAAAAAAAAACAGTACACTGTACTGATGGGCGACTTTAATGCAAAGGTAGGTAAAAAGCAGGCTGGAGACAAGGCGGTAGGTGACTATGGCATAGGTTCTAGGAACAGTAGGGGAGAGTTATTAGTAGAGTTCGCAGATAGAAATAATTTACGGATTATGAATACCTTCTTCCGCAAACGAGCAAACAGGAAGTGGACGTGGAAGAACCCCAATGGTGAGACTAAAAATGAAATAGACTTCATACTGTGTGCACACCCTCGCATCGTAGAGGATGTGGATGTCCTCGGTAAGGTCCGTTGCAGCGACCACAGAATGGTAAGGTCTCGTATTAGCTTAGATTTGAAGAGGGAACGGAGGAAACTGGTGAAGCGAAAGGCTATTAACGAGTTAGCATTAAGAGGGAAGGTAGAGGAATTCAGATTTTCGCTGCAGAACAGATTTTCCGCTTTAACTGAAGAAGACGACCGTAGTGTTGAAACAATGAATGATAATCTCACAGCTATCATTACAGAGTGCGCCGCAGAAGTAGGTGGTAGGATGGCTCGACAGGATACCAACAAGCTATCTCAGGAAACTAAAGATCTGATTAAGAAACGTCAAAGCATGAGGACGTCTAACTCCACAGACAGGATAGAACTAGCAGAGCTGTCGAAATTAATAAATAAGTGCAAGGTAGGCGACATAAGTAAGTTTCACATGGAGAAAATCGAGCATGCTCTAAGGAACGGAGGTAGCCTAAAATCAGTGAGAAAACTAGGCATAGTTAAAAAAACAGATGTATGCGCTAAAAGACAAACAGGGCAATGTCATCAGCAATATTTTTTTTTTATTGGTTTATTTTTGGTTTACAATGCATACGTAAACCAAGGACGAGCAGGCAAAAGGCGTTAAACAACACCTGACTAAGGCCTGCCCTCCTATACAAAAACAAACAACAAATTAAAACAAACATTCAAAGCATTTGACAGCAACCGACTTCGAACAGAAAAAAAAACGCAGGTTAAAATTAAATTAGCAGTAGTATACAGATTTGATACCAAAAAAGATACAACGGTGTTTACTTATACAGCACTGTCACGAAAGTAGCATATCATGCACGGCTCTTTTATAGCTTTGGTCACTTCGTTTTTCCATTGCCATAGAAAGTAGCGGGGCGTAAGCATTTAGAACTCGCGGTATCATAAATGTCAACATTTGGTGGCCATAATTTGTACGGGACTTTGAAACATGGAAACTAGCTGTTCGGAAGTTATATAGTCCAGGCATGTGCAGATATGTGTTCTGAAAAGTTTCTTTACTGTATTTTATTTGATTCTTTATGTATATAGCCAGTTTTTTGTCATACATTGTTTGTATCTTAAGTAACTTGTGCTTTCTAAAAACCTCCCCTGTGTCTTGGCTGATTGTAAGGTTGAATACAGCTCGGATAGCCCTTTTTTGCAGCGCAAATAATTTTGCTATATTAGTAAGTGTTGTTGTTCCCCACACAAGTAGGCCGTAATGTATATAGGAGTGAACTAAAGAGTAGTATAGCTGTAGTTTGCATCTGACAGGTACAAGCATTCGTAGTCTGTTTATTATGCCCACTGACCGCGATACTTTACTGCGTAAATAATCTGAATGGTCATTCCACAGTAAGTGCTGCTCGAAAATTACTCCTAAAAATTTTATTGAATTTTCACGAAGTAGAGTTGAATTTTGAAATTTCAGTTGAAAACTTTCAGTAATCATCTTGTTTTTGGCTCTAAATACGACATATTTAGTCTTTTCAACATTTAGTTTCAATTGGTTAGATTCCAGCCATGAAGAAAGTTCTTGTAGCCATACGTTTGCTTCTTTTTCTAAGATAGCCATATTATTTCCTGAAAAGAACACATTAGTATCATCTGCGTAAATAATAATATTCTTAGTCTGAGGTATGTTCACTATGTCGTTAATATACAGAAGGAATAGTATCGGTCCTA
Organism: Amblyomma mixtum; assembly: GCF_055824585.1. NCBI lineage: Eukaryota > Metazoa > Arthropoda > Arachnida > Ixodida > Ixodidae > Amblyomma > Amblyomma mixtum. The sequence goes on along the minus strand of NC_143016.1, from coordinate 186,035,555 downwards.
AAATAGAACCCTGTGGTACACCAACTACAATTTCCCCTGGTGTTGATGATACTGCGTTTATTTGGGTTATTTGAAAACGATTTTTTAAATAACTGGTGAGAAGCTCAAGAGCAAGACCTCTTACCCCGTACCGTTCCAGTTTTTGGAGAAGGATATCATGTTTTACCGAGTCGAAAGCTTTCTTTAAATCAAGAAAAATTCCTATTGTTACTAGTCTTTTCTCTATATTGTCAATTAGCTGTTCCTTAATATTAAGCAAAGCAGATTCTGTTGTTTTATTATTTTGGAAACCATATTGCTCTTTTGCAATAATTTTGTGTCGTGCCAGATAATTATACAGGCGATTATTTATTACATGTTCAGCAACCTTCGCAAAAGTTGAGAGAACGGAAATCGGTCTGTAGTTGTTGAGGTTGTTGGCATCACCGCTCTTGTGAATTACAGCTACACGAGCCACTTTCATCAAGTCTGGGAACCTACCAGTGTTAAGCATGATGCTACAGATATGTGCTAGTGGGGCAGCTAAAATATCTGCAACAAATTTGATTGGCCGTGTCAGGATGTAATCTATTCCCGGAGCACTATTGTTTCGGAGTGAGTTAATTATGTCTACAATTTCATTTTCAGTACATGGTTCCAGGAAAATTGAATTTGTGTATGTCTTCTTTATGTAACTTGTAGGCTCTTTACAGAGAGGATCTACATTTTCCATTACACCAGCTGTAAGGAAATGCTCGTTAAATTTATTTGCCAACCCAATCCCCGTGTATTCTATCCCATTAATGTTTAGTGAAGAGAGGACACTGTTTGGTTTTTTCCCGAGGATATCGTTTACGAGAGCCCAACTCTGCTTTGGAGATGTAGTATTCGAGAACTTGTTTAGATAGTATTGTTGTCTAGCCTTTTTTATGTCGGCCCCTAGCTTGTTCCTGATTTTCTTGAAATTTCGAAATATCTCTGCGTTTTTTGTTTCGATAAAAGTTGAGAATAAGCGATTTTTATGTAGTATGCGGTCATAAAGTTCTTTTGAGATCCATGGTTTCCTGGACTTTTTATGTTTCGTTGCTGGCCGCCGCGGAAACGCCTCATTATAAAGTGACTCAACAATTGTCTGAAATGTTCCATACGCAAAGCATGGATCACTTTCAGATAGGACGGCACTCCAATCCGCGTTCATGGCTAGACTCCTGAAATTGGCTATACTTTCGTCATTAATCCTCCGATAAGTGCTTTCTTGTTGTTTTTTATCTTTGTATTCAGTGTGGTGTGGGAAGAGGCTATAAATGGGCATGTGATCACTGAGACTAACAGTCAGGACACCTGAAATTACACCAGAACCGCCAAAGTTGCACAGACACACGTCAATGAGTGTCTCAGAAAAATCAGTCACCCTAGTTGGAGATTCAACCTTGTTATCAAATCCGTGGCTAAGCAACAGGTCAAGGAGGTGTTTAGTAGCTGGTTGTTTGCAGAGAAGGTTTATAAGATATGGATAAGATAGTTGAATTAGCCGAAGAGTTCTACACAAATCTATACAATAGCGAATGTAATCATCAAGTTACTGAGGGAGGCAGTCGAGCACAGCAATGGGACATCCTGCCACTAACGAAGTAGGAAGTAAAGAAAGCCTTAAGAGCAATGCAAAGAGGGAAAGCAGCTGGTGAGGATCAGGTAACAGCAGATTTGCTGAAAAACGGAGGAGAGATTGTGCTACAAAAACTAGCCACCCTGTATACGCAATGCCTTGCGACCTCGAGAGTACCAGAAGCTTGGAAGAACGCGAACATTATCTTAATTCATAAGTAGGGCCCGGAAATTTAGGCCCTAAAGAACCCAGAAATAGGCAGGCATCTAGGCTCTAAAAAATATTGAAATAGGCGCTATAAAGCAAAAATAGGCGTTTTGAATAATACTCTTTATTCATATGTACAAGATTTGTACGCCATGCACGGAGCGTACGGAGTCATCAACTCAAGCAATAAAGCGCATTCTCAGGTTTTCGAACTTGAGGCTCCTTCGGTTTTCGCTAAGCATAGCTTTGTACTTTAAAAGGCTTCTCTTGACGTCTTATGAACTTAGTGGCGCGAACATAAAACATGAGAGTTGATAAAGGCTTAGGCCTTCAGGTGATGTTGCCGTATCGTCTCCGCGTAGAAAGCCTCTGATTTGGGAAATTGTTTCTAGGCATCTATTTTTTCTACCAATTGTTCCATCTTCGTAGAAGCAGTAGCGCCCTTTCCTTTCAGTCCCCGATGTGCTGCGGTACTTCTGCCACTACCTCCCATGGTTGATTTGGTTTATTTGTGTTTAACGTCCCAAAGCGACTCAGGCTATGAGAGACGCCGTAGTGAAGGGCTCCGGAAATTTCCACCCCCTGGGGTTCTTTAACGTGCACTGACATCGCACAGTACACGGGCCTCTAGAATTTCGCCTCCATCGAAATTCAGCCGCCGCGGCCGGGATCGAACCCGCGTCTTTCGGGCCAGCAGCCGAGCGCCGTAACCACTGAGCCACCGCGGCGGGTTCTTCAACGATTCATCTGTTGAAAGTCCAGCCTTTTCCAACTTTGTCATTCTTTCCGTCCATGTTGAGAAGATTGCACTATGTCAGGTCTCTTTCCAAACTCGCCTCTTGCTACACTTCGAGATAAGCACTTCGTTACTCTACGTTCAAGTTACAATTCTAGAAAAACGTTCGGCGAGTCCCGCACCTTTTGTGCGTGCATCGGCGCGTGCCTTTCACCATACATAGACAGATCGAGGACCGAAGTGCCGGATTTAGGCATTTATAGGCAAAAAGTGCGGTTAAATAGGTAGATTTTCCTAAAAAATGACAAAAAGGCAGGCAAGTGCAAAAATCTCCCGTTTAGGCATTTATAGGCATATTTAGGCAAATGCCTCAATTTCCGGGCCCTATTCATAAGAAAGGAGACGTCAAGGACTTGAACAATTACAGACCGATCAGCTTATTGTCCGTTGCCTACAAGGTATTTACTAAGGTAATCGCTAATAGAGTCAGGACAACCTTGGACTTTAGTCAACCAAATGATCACGCAGGCTTTCGTAAAGGATACTCGACAATAGACCACATTCGCATTATCAACCAGGTGATAGAGAAATGCGCAGAATATAACCAACCCCTATATACAGTTTTAAAAAAGATGAAGTGTCCTAGCCCGGTGAGACCAACTGAGGGTTGTTGCCAGTCGCGTGTCCTAGTCTGCGGTATTTTTTTATTGTGCAAACGTAATTAATTAGCAAAGACTGATTAGCTAACTTTTTAATTATTGCCTTTAGGAAGAAAGTGTCAATGCAGGAATTGTAGATCCCATAGAAAAATAACCGGTTGCGGTGTTTCCAACCAAGTACCACTGATGCAGCTTCTTTTATTTGCCTTAAAAGAAAGCCCGCGAAATACAAAAAGAACCACGTGATAGGGAAGCAGTTTCAGCGCCCCCAGACGACCGATCAAACAGCGGCATTCCCTTATCTTTGCAACGCTGTCCCGAACGGGGTTCGGCGTTTTGCGATGGTTGCGAGATATACGCCAGCAACTCTCGCATGGGCGCTAGGGCGACCGCTCCTTCAGCGCGTGACGGTGCAAGTCCTTGAAAAGCAGCGCCCGCTTACTTTTCATGACACATATCTCGCCACCACCTCAAAACGCCGAACCCTGTTCGGGGCAGCGTTGAAAACATAAGCAGATGTCGTTGCTTGACCGGTCGTTTGTGAGCGCTGAAACTGCTTCCTTATCACGTGGTTCTTTTTGTATTTCGCGGGCTTTATTTTAAGGCAAATAAAAAAAGCTGTATCAGTAGTACTTGGTTGGAAACACCGCAACCGGTTATTTTTCTATGGGATCTACAATTCCTGCATTGACACTTTCTTCCTAAAGGCAATAATTAAAAAGTTAGCTAATCAGTCTCTGCTAATTAATTACGTTTGCACAATAAAAAAAATACCGCAGACTAGGACACGCGACTGGCAACAACCCTCAGTTGGTCTCACGGGGCTAGGACACTTCGTCTTTTTTAAAAGCTTGGTTACTTTTAGCTGGGACACCCTGTATAGCCTTCATTGATTACGAGAAAGCATTCTCGCTTCGGCGAGCGCGGCTTCGGCCGCTTATCTGTTTTTTGAGTAGCGTCCGCTCCGGCGGACGCAGTTGTTGCTGCGACGCGCGTCTTTTCTTTCTTTTTCTTCTGCTCTTTAACTCTCCTCTATCTGCACGTGGCAGCGGTGGTGGCTTGGCTCGAGCCAGTAGCAGGCCCGTGCAATTTCCTTTTCATCCTTCTCTCAGTCACAATAACAGAACAACAGTGGAAACCTCAGCTGTAATGCAGGCATTGCGGAATCAGGGTGTGGAAGAGTGTTATGTGAAAATATTGGAAGATATTTATAACGATTGCACAGCTACTATAGTTCTCCATAAAGTCAGCAATAAAATTCCAATACGGAAAGGTGTGAGGCAGGGAGACACGATCTCGCCAATGCTCTTCACTGCCTGCTTAAGGCTGATTCACACGACGGACCGTTCGCCCGCGGCCCGCGCACTACGTGTGCATACGTCAGCACTTTGAGAGGCGCGCTGGATGCATGGATGGATGGCGGCCGACAGCGCGCCCCTCAAAGTGCTGACGTATGCACACGTAGTGCGCGGGCCGCGGGCGAACGGTCCGTCGTGTGAATCGGCCTTTACAGGAGGTATTCCGGGGACTGGAATGGGAAGAGTTGGGGATAAGAGTTAATGGAGAATAGGTTTGGTTTGGTTTATGGGGTTTAACGTCCCAAAGCAACTAAGGCTATGAGAGACGCCGTAGTGGAGGGCTCCGGAAATTTCGACCACCTGGGGTTCTTTAACGTGCACTGACAACGCACAGTACACGGGCCTCTAGAATTTCTCCTCCAAAGAAATTCTAGCCGCCGCGGCCGGGATCGAACCCGCGTCTTTCGGGTTAGCAGCCGAGCACCATAACCGCTTAGCCACCGCGGCGGCTGTTAATGGAGAATACCTGAGTAATTTGCATGGAGAATACCTGAGTAATTTGCGATTCGCTGATGACATTGCCTTGCTAAGCCACTCAGGACAAGAACTGCAAAGCATGATCAATCAGCTAGACAGGCAGAGTAGAACGGTGCGGCTAAGAATTACCATGCAGAAAACCAAAGTAATGTTCAATAGCCTTGCAAGGGAACAGCAGTTCGCAATTGGTAGCGAGGTGCTGGAAGTAGTAAGAGAATATGTCTACTTAGGGCAGGTAGTGACCGGAGATCCGGATCATGAGAGGGAAATAACTAGAAGAATAAGAATGGGGTGGAGCGCGTATAACAGGTTCTCAGATCGTGAATGGTAGCTTACTAATATCCCTGAAGAGAAAAGTATATAACAGCTGTATCCTACCGGTACTCACCTATGGGGCAGAAATGTCGAGGCTAACAAAGAGGGTTCAGCTTAAGTTAAGAACAACGCAGCGAGCTATGGAAAGGAAAATGATAGGTGTAACGTTAAGAGATCGGAAGAGGGCAGAGTGGGTGAGGGAACAAACGCGGGTTAATGACATCCAAGTTGAAATCAAGAGGAAGAAGTGGGCTTGGGCAGGGCATGTAATGCGAAGGCAAGATAACCGCTGGTCCTTAAGGGTAACGGAGTGGATTCCAAGAGAAAGCAAACGTAGCAGGGGACGGCAGAAAGTTAGGTGGGCGGATGAGATTAAGAAGTTTGCGGGGATACAGTGGCGGCAACTAGCAAAGGACAGGGTTAATTGGAGAGACATGGGAGAGGCCTTTGCCCTGCAGTGGGTGTAGTCAGGCTGATGATGATGATGATGATAAATCTTGCATATTTAGCGCAACAAAAACGAAGGACAGGGAAGAATAGACAATACGGGTGCTGCCTCACAACTGGTTGCTTATTGTATGTGCACGTTGTATTGTATGTGTATGTAGAGAAAGGCACGCGAAAACATGTTCTAATAACAAAACAAAAAAATACGGAGGGCACTTACGATTGCGTACGTGCTTCGATTGCGAAAGCATTTTTTCATCGTGAGCTTTCTTGCGGTGTTCAATAAAGATTCCTTCCAAATTAGTGACGTACCTAATAATTAGCATATTGTCGTAAGGAGATGCATGCACTATAGGCAAAACTTTAATTGCCAAAATGTAACGCGGTTTTGTGGCCTATATCACACTGAACAATTTCGCGCCCTTAAGGGTGCCAAAAAGGGTGTGCAATGGATTTACGAGGGGGTACCCAAAAGAAACCGGACTAAATTTTTTGGTCGGCAAAGCTTCTGTGGTACCGCGTTTTGCCACTAGGAGCGCATAGAACGAACATTCCAGAGTCAGTAAGCCGAGTGCCGTCGTTGAAGGAGGTCAGACTAGTTTAGGCAGAGTTTCAGAGTGACGACTGTTTTGTGTGAATGTCGTTTTTGCAATGGCTGATTTTCGTGGACACCGTGCGCCGGTGAAATTCTGAATTTTGCTAGGAAAAAGTTCAATGAAAACTCTTGAAACATTAAGAAAGACGTACAAGGACGATGCTATGGGGACAGCTCAAGTGTTCCTGAATTGAATCCTGAATCAAAGCAACAATCATGCCAATGGAAAACTTCAAATTCACCTCGCCTCAAGAAAGCTCGTCAGGTGAAACCAAACCTCAAAACAATGCTGATTTGTTTTTTCGACGTGAGAGGAGTCGTCCATTGAGAATTTGTTCCGCAGGGTCAGACAGTTAGCCAGGCTTTCTACTTGGATGTTTTGAAAAGATTGGGCAACAGTGTGCGGTGGAAGCGGCCTGATTTGTGGCAGTCGGGTGACTGGTTTTTCCATCATGGCAATGCGTCTGCTCACACAGCCCTGTCTCTACGACAATTTTGGACCAAAAATGGCATGACCCCTATTCCTCAACCCTCATACTCTCCGGACCTTGCCTCGTGCTACTTTCTTTGTTTCCTAGAATGAAAAAATAGGTGAACGGAAAGCGTTTCGCTGATGTTGCTGAGGTGAAGAAAAAAACGACGGAGGCACTGACAAGCATCACAAAAGATGAATTTAAACAATGTTTTGAAAAATGGAATGAGAGATTCGACAAGCGCATCATTGCAAGTGGGGAATACTTTGAAGGAGATTGAAGGCCTGTGCTTAAAATGTGAACAAATAAGTTCAAACAAAAATAGGTCCGGTTTCTTTTGGGTACCCCCTCGTACACCCCGTTACACAAGAGTCCGAGGTGTGCGGCTCCAAGGCAATGAACGCCACAGCGAAACCGTCAACGTACTACAAACTCTAAGGCTAATTCAGACGCATCGCCAGCCGGAAAACGGGAACAAAAAAGGCATACTTAATAAGGCTGGCGCAGGCTTTCGTGATCGGCAGAATGACATACACTAACTGATATGCAGAGTGATGATTCGGGCTAGTTTGTTCATGGCTTGCAAGGGTCGACGGCAGAGCAACCACAAAAAATTGCGCCTCAACCCTAACCGAGAGTAGAGTAATACCCGTGCCACACGGACAGATTTAATGCCATTAAGTGCTTAGTGCCTTAAGTTTTAATGGCATTCGTGCGGTGCCACACGCACAAATTTAATGGCATTAGCCTTACTGCCATTCGCGACCTACTGAGTTCGCCACAACTCATTCGCCCGTGCAATGCCTACTCTCGTTCCCATTCCACACGCAGAAAAGCATGCAGCTTTGTTAGTAGCAACTTCCTAACCAGTAGGAAATAGTTAATTCTTAACTTTCAGTCAGATGAGGCAACTATACTGCATTTTCGATGCGAAGAGCGCCATTTTTATCAGCCTTATTGACAGGTACTCTCGACTTGGGTGCTGACATGCGAGTCTATGGCTACTTTTTCTACTTGTAAAGAAGCAACAGCCGTATTTTCTGAAAAATCGATTTTATATTACATTTGAACAACATTTCCCATATATTGTGCTCATTAGCAATGTTTATATTCAGATGAAGCTTTTAACTACCTTGCAAGCGTTATCGTCATCGTCACTTTCGATAATGGCATTAAATGTGGACGTGTAGCACCAACTCCGAAAATAATGGCATTAACAAACTTAAGGCCTTAAGCATTTACTGCCATTTCTTGTGAGCGTGTGGCATGGGTATAAGCATGAAATGTTTACGGGCCTAACACAGGCTCCATTGCTCGGCTTAAGCAGCTGTGACGGTGGCGGCATTGAAATCCAGGACGATGCAGAAGCGTACGCGGGCACGACGAGACGCAGGCCTGACAAGAATGTACAGGGTGGTCCACTCTAAGTGCGAACACAGCTCCGCGTGGCCGCGCTCTGCGGAGCGCCAGCGGATCCGGCGCGTTCGCGCATCGAAGCAAAGCCGCGCATGCGCACAGGGGCCCGGGGCAGGAGCTTTGCGTCGTCTGCTACAGCGCTGCGCCTGCGCGCACCTCAAGCGAGGTGCAAGCGAGGTGCGCGCCAGCGCGGTAGCAGACGACACGAAGCTCCTCCCCCGGGCCCCTGTGCAGCTTTGCTTCGATGCGCGAAGCCCCTAAGAGCTCATGTATGACAACGAAGTGTATCGTGGCATTTATGTGCTTTCCGCACGCGTTATTAGAAATCGGAAATTATAATTCCGTGTAATCAAATGCACAGCTCGAGTGATATTTTGATGAACATTGAGAAGACACTTGCAGCAGTTATTTTTTGTGACTTGTTTGGAGAGCAACCGGCGCTTGTATGCCGGTCCCGTAGGAGGGCTTAGAGAGTCGTTTGAACATGGCGGCAGTAGAACGGTGGCGTAGGCTGGGTCCAAGAACGGCTGCACAGACATTTTGGGCGCCCGAAACACTTATTTAATGAAATTCAAAAGCGCAGATAACAATGTTACAAAACAATAAAAAAAGCGAATATTTTAATGCGACGTTTTATAATATAGGTAAACTATTTCTGCACAACGTTACGCCGAATTTTGTAATTTTTTGCAACGCTCTTGTTGCGCCCTCGGTAGATGAGTGTGCGGTGCATTTGCAGCGCGACTTTGCAGGCCTTGGTTCGGTACCCGGCCGCAGCTTACGAAGCGATTTCTTATCTCCAGCTGCCTGCTATGGCGCGCCTTGGAAAGCGTGCAAATTAAGCTCGCCGGTCTCGAAATGGCCCCTTTAAGAAGTTTTTGTCGTCCTTTCCCGTCGCTTTTCTGTCGCCGTTTGGCAAGATCTGCACCCCGCTGCAGCGTTTCCTTCGGTGTACGGCCAGTGCGAAACCTTTTCCCGAGGCTTCGCGCTCATCGTTTCAAGCGCTTAGCTCTTCATTTCAAGATGAGGTTGCGGCATGTGAAGAAGCCTTGCTCCATGGCACATTGTGACAGTGGGCGCATTTGTTTTTCAGTCCCGGACTGTCCGGGACTACTTGCGGACTCGAGTCCGGTATTTGTTTTTCTCGGGCAGCCCGAAAGCTCCGCCCACCTGCCTGCATCGCCATAGCAACGCGTTCGTTTTTAGCCTATGGCAGTCCGCGGGCTGCTGAGAAGGCAGCAGACGATAGCTGCGCGCCGCGCTGGCAGCCATATTAAGGCGGAAGCCTTTAATGTCTCATCCAACGTTACTGGATTACCTGGTAAAGTAATGTCTCATCCAACGTTACTGGATTACCTGGAAAAGTAATCTAGTAACGTTGGTCTCATCGTTGTAAGCAGCAGTTGTCGACAGAAAATGTCACGCTTTTCAATTGGTGGAAACGGTCGTGACGTCACAGTGCGCGAATTTCGAACGGGGCCAAATGTACTTTGGCTAGTAACCATGCAACCAATTGAAGGGATCGTATAGTGAAGCTCCAAGTAAGTGGGACTGAGCTTAGTTAATTGCTTAATTACCCAATTAGCCTAATTAGCTTTACTAGTCAGGCCATATAAATAAATAAAACCGATTAAGAAATTGCTCGAGCTCAGGAATCGAACCCCGGTCTTCGGCGTGAGAGACGAGCATCTATCCACTCCGCCATGCCAGCTCTTTTGTCTTTATTGCCTGTTTTGACAGATTACAACAGATCATAAACAGATGTTCTGCGCTGCACACTCAAACAACAAGAACGGACATGAGTTTCACTCGCGTGAGAAAATCAAAACTGTCTCAGGGAACACAACTCTCCCATCAACTCGATAACTTCATCTCCAAAACATAGCTCCTTGTACACTTCACGCAGCTTAAATATGTTTTCTTTGAAGTAATCGCGGACAGAACGCGCATCTTCATCACAGTGTCGTACAGCCATCCTGCTTCGCCAAATACTGTGCAGGCCAAGCAGGAAAATTACATCATATTTATAAAGATCCGGCTCTATGTCCAGGAATCGTATCCCATACGGCGTTAGGGGTAAGTCTTTCTTTATTGTACGCTGGAGCACGTCCCAAAAGAGCAGCGCATCCCAGCAATCAATAAAAACGTGTTCTATTGACTCTGGTTTGCGACACAACAAGCAGTCAGCACCCCATGGTAGAAACAATCCCTTTTCCTCCATCCATGTTTTAACCAGCAACGTCCCAGTGTGTAACTTGAAGAAGAACGTCTTCACACCCGCTGGCACCAACATTTTTCGTACTCTTTTTAAAACATTTCCTGCTTGGCCTCCACTATACATAGATCGATAGATTGGCTCCGGGAAGACAGAGTCGAGCAAATCTTTTAACAATTTCTTACGCGTGACATTAGAAAGATATTCCAAACTGAAGCGCGCATTCAGAAACCGGAAAGCAAAGACCACTTCTTTCAAAAACCTACTTGCACTGTATCTCATCCCGTCCACACTGGAAATAACATAGTTTGGCAAAGCCGAAGAAATCCTCACTTGAATAAATGTCCGCAGGAAAGGGTCGCGTTGATCTCGAAGAAACAGAAATCTTGACACCACCTGCCTCAGGTACAAGTGTGGCAAGGAAAGACCCCCTTTTCTCAAACGCAGAAATAAATTATCACGTTTAGTCCTCTCCCATGAGGACTGCCAAACAAAAACTGCGAAGAGACGATGAAACTTTTGAATGCTAAGTCGAGAGCATGAAAGGACCGGCAACAAATAGCACACTTTTGAAACCAGATATACATTGCATATGTTTGCGCGCGTGAATACAGACAGTTCCTTCCCCGACCATTTCTGTGCACGCGTGGAGAGTTCTTGAATTTTCTCCTTCCAAAAGTCATCGTTATCTCGATACTTGTCAAGAGGTACACCTAGGTATTTGGAAGGAACATGTGACCATTTTACACTTGCATGAAACAAAGGCGCTGATGCCCAATTCCCATGCCAAAGGCCCGCACACTTGTCCAGGTTAACAACGCTATTGGTTACATCACAAAATCTACGAACAACCGACATCGCATGTTCTATGCTGCTGTGGTCACTACAGAAAACTGCCACATCATCGGCATAAGCCAATACTTTAATTTCACATGCTTCCAGTTCGAAACCACGAATACAGCTGTTATTTATTACATTTCGGCAAAGTGGCTCCAGGTACAGAGCGAAAAGTAGCGGTGACATTGGGCAGCCTTGCCGCACGGATGCTCTAACGGCAATTCTGTCTGTGAGCTCTCGGTTAACAACCAGATTCGTGGTACAGTTGCTATAGGCCATTTTAACCCCTTTTAAAATAACTTCTCCAACGCAGACATGTTCAAGGATTTTAAAAAGAATGTCATGACATACACGGTCAAATGCCTTCTCTAAATCAATTTGCAACATTGCGACTTGCCTAAAGTCAGCGTCACAGCATTCCAGTATACTCCGAGTGACATGAACATTCGTGAAGATGGTCCGCCCTTGAATTCCACATGTCTGGTGGGGGCCAACCAAGATGTCCATAACTGATTGTAAACGTTTGGCTAATACTTTCATAAAAATTTTATAATCAACATTAGTAAGCGTTATCGGCCGATAACCTGTAACTTGCTTAAGCTGAGCAGGATTGTCAGTTTTCGGTATAAGTACTGTATGTGCACGAGAAAACGACGGTGGTAAAATACCAGTTCTATATGACTCTTCATAAACGCGTTGCAAAATGAGAGCAGTTTCACGTTTGAACGCCTTATAAAATTCTGCTGTTATCCCGTCAGTACCTGGCGATTTCCCCAAGTGAAGCTCATCAATAGCGCATTCTAATTCCGCTGTTGATAAGTCGGCAGACAGGATGTCAGTGTCTTCACTGGTCAGTCGGGGTAATAGACTTAAAAATTCATCCTGAAAGGCCTGTACATCTGCCGATTTGGAAGCGAACAAATCGCGGTAATGCTCACTGAAAGCCTCCCTTATCGCCTTGGGATTGTCTGTCAGAATGCCTTTGTTTTCAATTTCTACGATATCTTTTCTTCTAGCGTATCTTTTTTCTGTCGTCAAATTTCGCCTACTGGGCATATCATCTGCCAGCAAGCGATCTGCTCGTGCACGAATTGCAGCTCCCTGAAACAATGTCGCATCGATAACCTCAAGCTTTGCTTTAACTTCGCTGATAAGGTCACTGTATAATCCCGGAGCTCTATTTTCCTCTGTAATTAATTCTTTCAACATCTGTTTTAGGTTCTTCTGTTTCGCTTTCTCAGCGTGCTTGATTTCTACGGACCTTTCAATAGCCCTCATTTTGACATCAATTTTGAATTCCTCCCACTTTTCTGCCCAACTTTTTCCATAATTCAACCGAACTTCTTCTAACACGTTCTTTGTTTCTAAAACAAACGAATCGTCCTTTAGTAACTTTGCATTCAGTTTCCACAAGTCCCAGCTGAATTTCGCTTGAGGTGTCACATTCCTGCCAATGGTGAATATGACACAACAGTGATCGCTAAACGTAACCGGTTCGACGATGTAGTTATCGCAAATGGCCGCCAGGTCAAGGGAAACGTAAGCTCTATCTAGCCTAGCATGACTACACCCTTGAAAATGTGTATAATGACGCCTCATTCCGCCCTTTGCAAACTGGGCTACGTCTTGAAGTGAATACTTTTCAATGTTTTCTTTCAAGAAAACAGCACTTTCGCTTTCGGTGACTGTTGAGCCTGATCGGTCATCTGCACTGAGAACACAATTGAAATCCCCTAAAAGAATGACAAGTCTATTGCATTCCAGATACGCACATAGTTCCTGGAAAAACAAAAGTCATTCACGGGGTTTCGTAGGAGCATACACACAGATAACTCTCAAATATTCCTCCCCGTACAACAGATCACAGAGCACAAACCTTCCCCTCGTGCAATACACCACTGCTTGTTCCTCGATATTAAGACTGTTCTTAATTAACAGAACACAGCCCGCTGATGTCCCCACTGCATGACTAGCACGCACGTTATATCGCGGCTTGAACTGCGCAACCATAGCGTCTGTCGCGCTCGCACTCTCTACCTTTGTTTCTTGTACTGCAAGAATGTCCAGGTCTTTCTCATAGAGCAGGCGCCTTAGCTGACATTGTTTACGTCTAGCTGCTAGTCCACGCACGTTTAACGTGCCGCATTTTAAATTTGACGGAAGACAAGCCATGCTGAAAATCCTGAGCACAAAAAGGTGCAAGTCCCTTACCAGGCGTACGCCTTACCCTCCGAGAAGGGGCGATTAATCAGCGCTCCTTGCGCTGCGCACGGGAGACGCGGACGATGAACGACACTCAGGCACATACTTCCCCTTGGCCCCGGTGGGTCTGAGCCACTGGCGCTCAAGGCGTTGCGACCTGACCTCGGTGGAAGGTTGTGAAGGGGACGGCAACACCGTCTTGGCACGCTTAGCCGGACCGAAGGTGTCATGTGATGCCCTTTCATCCTCGACTGGCTCCGCTTCGGCGTTCATGGCAGACGCCTGGTCACTCATCGGCGGCGTTTCAGTCGCGTTGCTCAAAGCTCGTTGTTCGTTCGGCGTCTTGCTCGAAGTTTCCATGTTTCCGTTGGAGACGCTTCCCTGTTCCCCAGACGCACTCTTCTTTGGACGGTCATCAGGGGCCGCCGTTTCAGCTTCCTCAACGTCCATGATATCCTCTTTATCATCACAGTCCTCTGAGGCCGCCCCTAGCACATTGGCGTACGTACGTATGCAGTCCTCACGGACATGACCAAAGGCTCGGCACTTAGTGCAGCGGGGCGTCTGGCAGTCGCGGCGGATATGCCCGCGTCTGCGACATCGGAGACAAACAGGCGCCCTACCGGGCACAACCACAAGGACGGAGCCCCCGTAGAATTTGAAAAGATGCGGTAGCTCCTCCGCCGTGACTCCCTCTTTAAGCACCATTCGAGCGACACGTGTTGTCGACTCCGCCGATTCAAATCCTGGAACACTCCATTCCTCATGCTGAATTTCCATCACTTCCCCAAAATCGCTCAGGGCCTTCCGTAGGGTCTCACTGGGTATGTGAAATGGCACCCAGTGAATCTTCACCTTGATCTCCTTTCGACAGGGATCAATAATGGCACAGTAACCGCCTTTCACACTCAGGCCCCCGGCCGCAAGTACAGTGTCCTTCGCCTCCTGGGTGCGGAACCTCACGAGCCAGAGGTGGCTCATCTGGTAAGCGCCAATGCCGCTGACATCCCTAAGGACGCCGGCATCTTCTAATGGTTGACGAAAGTCCTCTATTCGATTGGCTCAGCGGTTATGGTGCTCGGCTGCTGACCCAAAAGACGCGGGTTCGATCCCGGCCGCGGCGGCTAGAATTTCTTTGGAGGAGAAATTCTAGAGGCCCGTGTACTGTGCGATGTCAGTGCACGTTAAAGAACCCCAGGTGGTCGAAATTTCCGGAGCCCTCCACTACGGCGTCTCTCATAGCCTTAGTCGCTTTGGGACGTTAAACCCCATAAACCAACCAACCATCTATTCGATACGGACGCTTCGAGGTATCACCGTGCAAGAAAACACACAAACGCATACCTTCGTCAGCCGGCAGTGACGGTAGCAGAAAGCGATAACCAGGAGGTGGTCCAGACACCGATTCATCCCGACCAACAAAGGTCGTTGCGACACCTCGCCCGGAGCGAGCCATTTCTGCGTCCGTCTAGCAGGGCAGCCAGAAGCAGAATCCCGCCATGCCAGCTCGATAGTTTAGAATGAACCCGCCATGCCAGCTCGATGGTTTGGAATGAACAAAGGCGCGTCTAGTGAATACGGTGTCTTCACTCACTCTCATCCTCCTCCATTCCCTTCCGGCGAGGTTTAGTTGTCCACCGACAATTGAGAGACAGATACATTTCCTTTCCTCAAAAACCAATTTACCGACGAGCGAGGCGTAGAACCGAATGGGCGATGGCGTTCTATGGACTCCTTGGCAGCGTTGCAAGACACTGTCGCGTTCCACTCTTAGGGGCGAAACTTAACATCTTAACCACACATCAGTGACCACAATTTAGGTCAAAAAAGTGCCCCCCTGAATTTTGTGAGACAGTTACTGTGTAATTTCCTTTCCTCAAATACAATTTTCATTTCCTTCATTACGGCTCCTCTTTATCTTCTTTCACTCCCACTTCCTCCCTTCCTCTACGGTGCGGTTCAGGTGTCCACCGAGATGACAGAGAATTACTGCGCCATTTCCTTTCCTCAAAAAGCGTTGCGTTCAAAGGGCAAGGCATCGCGCCGAACGGGTTGTGGCGTTCCGTTGACTCCCTGGCAGCGCTACAACGCGCTGTCGCGTTCCACTCCTAAAGGCGAAGCTTAAGCGTCATTAATTAGCAGCAAATTAGTATTCAGGCATTAATCAGTAATTAACCATTGATTAGTGATTTGTCATCACTTAGTAATTAGTACTCAATTATATGTGACGCCACCAGTGCCACAGAACAGCGAAGGTGATGCGGAAAACGCTTCCGCCTCTACCCACTTTAGACAGTGAAAGTGCCCCCTGAATTTTTTGAGTTAGACTCCGTGTGCATTTCGAGTACTTTTCGTGTTCCTGGAGGTCGATATCATGCGTTAAACCTTCACATGAGCTCCGTAGCTGCTCTCTGAGCCATCGCAAGACTTTTTGTTCTTGTATCTTCGTTTATTTTCTTGAAATCCACCGCACACGGACGCGCGTTCGAAACTGCGAGCGCGTATTGTTTGCTCGTGTCGTCAAGAGGTTCTCGTTCGCTTGTTTTGCGACATGCTGTCTGTACGCTTACCTGAAAGCATCGCAGGCGAACCACTCGTATACTGGAGCAGCTATAGCACTTGTTGTCAACATTTTTGCGAAGGCTTTCGTCTATCTGCCTATCCACAACGAGTTGTGCCACTTCGTGCGAACTTCGCCGCAAGCAGTAGCGGCGAGCATACCTCCGAAGCTGAGTTCTGTAATGCACCTACGCTAAGCTGACAGTACAGTCTTTAAATCGACTCAGTATCATGATCGAGCGCACGGCGTTGCTTCGGCGTCGTGGTGGCCGTGGCTTGCGTCGTCTGCTAGCAGATGACAGCGTCCTTGTACGGTAACCGAGGGGGAGCCAGGCTCTGGCGCCGAGTTCGAAAGCAGCCTATGGCAAGTAGGTCATGTGACCATGACGCTGTTTCCTGTCAGAGCGGAAGCCGAGACCTGTCAGCAAGTAGTCCGGGACTGGAAAAACAAACGCGCCTAGTGTGGGTGGTACCGTGGATGCCTTACCAAGACTACACCGCTTCCCTCTGGACTTTCGCAGGTGAGCTCTTGCCGTTGTCGTCTGCTCTAGATATGCTTTTGTCGGGCTTTCCGCGCCTATCGTAGCTGTAACCGTTTCATACGCACTTGGCTTCATGTTATTGGGATATTTTAGTAAATTGCAGGGCACGCACTTGCAGTCATAAGATGTGCAAAAGATACAAATCATTTGTCTTATTTATAGCTAGTTTCGTGCAGCCAACTGTCACCAACGTGAAATTGATACGGGGCTCTCATGAGCAACCACGTGCCCTCTACTTGCCGCATGATCAATTTAAAGCCAACTGCGCTGCCTAACAGCTCTGAGCATGACATTAATGGGTTTTGCAGCACCGTGAAGCCAATTTTAGGATCCCCTCGCAACTGACAGTATCGAAACTCAACCATGTGTATATGAGTCGCATTGACTGTGCCTTAACTGAATTCGGCCAGCAGTAGTTATTGCCGTTCTACCTTATGGGGTTTAAAAGGGGGGGAGATAAACACGTTCTCCCCGTTTTACCGCGGCTGACATAGTTCAAAACCGCGCGGACCCCACCCCGTGGTCGCGAGCGCTACCGAGCGCACGCCGACCACGGCGGGCCTTGCTCTACGGGAACAAAGGAACGACACACTGGCTGACACGAACAAGGAATTTATTGCTATAACAACAATAACGCCAGCTAGCAACAAAATACACTGAGGAATCGAGGATGTCCGACTCACCAGCACGGTTACGAGCGAACGTTCGCCCACGGTAGGGCAGAGGGAAAAACTCCGAGGCCCGACGGGACGGGCTCGGCGGGAGCAAGTTCCGACCAAGAGGCGCCCGCGGCGAAGAGTGGAGTGGCGCGCGGAAACGTCCGCTTGCGTTCCCGGTGCCGAGCAGAAGAGACCCAGCTATCCCTCGCGCGCGCGCAGCAAAACGCCATCCGTGGCGCTGGTGGCGCTGCGACGCGAGCGCCCTCCCCTGTTAGTTAAAAGTAACCGAACCGAGAGGAGTGCTTTTCGGGGGGAGCTAACAACAGTGGGGTGTGCAATGCGGGAAAGCGAACGCAGGGGACGAAGGCGTCCCCACAACCTATACATGACCGTCAATGTAGTTTTAAACTCATTTCGCTGCATCGCTCTCGTCACTCTTTGAGCATAGAAAAGCAGCTAGCCGCGTAGTATTAGGCGAGCGTAACCGCACTCCGAGGCGCGGAGGCTTGGCGCGAGCATTTTCTGCCATAGTTATAACGTACTGCATTTAAGTGAAATGAATGTTGGCGTATTGACGTTTGGAGTATATGGTATTCATTTTGGTGCAGTTGTATAACGTGGACGCTGCATCATGTCCAGGTGCAAAACGTGGATGCAGTTCTGCCGCAACCTCAGCCTGGAGAAGACGCCGTGCCAGCTGCGAGACCTGAGGGTTTCTTCCAAGCACTTCGACCTGTTTCTGTATCTGCGGCCAGGATGGCTGCATCTCGATGCTGTGGCTACTCGAGGAAGGAGTGGCTGTATTGAATCTCCTTGCACTTCTCTTTAAACTGCACTTCATGTATATTTTAGTTCGATTAGAATTGCTTCAAATTTCTTCGGTTAGCGACAAGAAGGAGGTCTCGAGGTTGTGCGCAGGCCCTATGTATGGTGTAATGCTCTAGCTTTGAGCAGATTTGTTGATGCTAAAATTTGGTTTTAATATTGTCATGCAGGTGTATACATAGCTGCTATATTGTTTCAGTTGAAGAAATGAAATGTGAAGAGTAATCCCTGTGTGCTGCATGGTCAATGTGTTGATGCGCCTACTTATGTCATGTCATGTTTGCCTCAATGAAAGCTGTCGTAGCATTGTTTTCTATACTTTTCAATTTCCTGCCTGGCAAAGTTCGTGGAACCTCAGGGCTTTTTCCTATCCGCACTGTGGCCATTGAGATAAATAGCCAGCTTAAAAAACTACTTCTTGAGCTGCCTGTGACGCGCATTTTTTGTTGGTGTGCTTTATCACTATATTTGTTTGGTTGCTGTAATAAACCATGAACATGAAAACGATACTTGCTGTACACTGTATTGCAAACTGTGCACTTGAGCCTGTGCTTTGTGCATCATACCTTGATGTACTCAAAAGTACTAGCACCAGTATTTTCACCAAGGTTTCCACTACGAATAATGCATGCTTAGCCAGCGTCTGAAAGTGTTGCGGCCTTTCTATGCTACTTTCTTTGCCAGTCACTTTAATTGGGTTCCCAATTGCACATCAACAAGGCCATAACTAGCAGGAACTCGAGCACATTTGACTGGCGAGGCAACCTTCAAGTGATACCGGCTCGAAAATGCGGGTTCTATAAAGAGACCACTTTATAATTCGCGCCAAAAGATACGTATGCGTGACGTCATTCAACGTCACTCATACGTAGGTTGCCCCCCAAAATGGGGGCGCTGGGGTGCCCCATGAGCCGCCATTATTTGGACCAATGGACGTCTATGGAGCCTTCGCTACCATGGTAAATCTACCTTGGTTTAAACTCGTTCAATCTCGTAGGGTGCCCGGTTTCAGAGCCCGGATGAGTGGGATTCAGTGCCCGGATGTTGGCTCTCGATCTAGGCGTGACGTCACCACACTGCCGACAATGGGAGCTAAAAGCATTTCATGCTTAAAACGACGAACGCAAGGGCTGGTGTTCGTCCTTTTCCTGGTCATACGATAGAGGGCGTCATAAGGAAAAGTATCGAGGCGGCTCTGGGACTCCCCCACTGCAGGCTCACAGAAAGGCTAATGAAACGCAGCGTATCAAACAAACTTGAAGAAATTATTGAAGCCAGCAGTATCTTACATTACTAGAGACTGACAAGAACACAAACGGTCCATTATAAAACAACAGCGCGAATAAGGACGGGGATTAAAGTAAAGACGACAGAACGTCCCCGTCCTTATTCGCGCTGTTGTTTCATAACGGACCGATACCAACTCACCCAATTCGCTCTTCTTCTAGAACACAAACGGAGTGGCACATGCTAAACAGCCTCAATATCTCCTAGGAATTTCAGAAAACAAACCGATAGACATCAGGAAAAGGCTACAAAAAAAACATGCATCCGGAATATCATAAGGATAGACGAAACAAAAGAGGTGAGGGTCTACACAGGCGCTACGGAAGTCGAAAGAATGTGGTCTGCGTCGACGCAGCTAATTATAAAGACTGCCCAGCTATGGCGACATTAGTAGCAAACTAAAACCAAGAGACCAAAGCAAGCCGCTCTGTCCGCACAGTCTCTGCACAAACAGCGGAAGAGACGGCCATACCATTTGCAATATCAGGAACAGGGGCAAAAATAACAATGAGCGTCTTCAAGTTCGCAGTGAATAATTATATCAAAGGGAGAATATCAAATGAAGCTACTATATAGCAAATCTGAGAGATATGGACAGAGATTCACATTATATGATCGCCGGGCTAGAGGGAAATGAAGGTGCTCACGAGCTCACCCGCGGTATAACTTTCCGGGTGGGACTGGTCCTTTCACGTGACATCTGCCGGGACCGACCACTTAGATACAGAGATATCACACAACAATAAAGATTATGCCAAGCGGTATGTCCGCCGACTGATAGATCACTTCACTAACAACAAGAGGGTATCTGGTGTACCTGTGCCCAAGGCAATACGAAGGCACATGTACAAGGTCAGAAACACAGCAGATATGGTTCACATTGTCTGAACATGCCCGAACATAAAGGAAACACATAGCGAAGAAACAGGCCTCCCGGGAGACTCTGATGCTCAGCTCGTACTCAACTTGCTGTCATCTAACTGGATGAAGACACCGACCGGTCCCAAGGGCTCCGGGCCGTGGTCTAAGCGGATGGGTCACCCCATTCTACTCTGTTGGATAATAAGAGTTATTCCAATCAAACGACGGGGAGTCGAACGCGCGGCAGTGCGAACAGATCAGCTTCAAAGGCCGCTGCGCGAGGCCACTAGGCTATGGCCGCAGTTCAATACGCCTCGTGTTAAACTGCAGCATGCTCTCGCACTGTGCATTGTAGAGCGCTGCCCAACTTCCATCTGCAGCGCAAACAATTATGCGCCATTCCTTTTCTCGAAATCACCACTAGGTTTAGACTCCACTGACTCTGAGCAAAGAAAAGGCGCGTAACTGGCTCTCCTGGGTCATTGCGCACCACAGTCGCGCTCTGATATGTGGCGGTGAAATTCGAATTGCTTTTTGAGGGAAGGAAATGACGCAGTAGCTGTTAACACGGCCACGCGACAAATGTCCAGCCGCACCACGTGACGTCTCTTTCGAGCCATAATCGACCCAACCCACACACGAACAGAAACACAGAAACATTTCCAGCGAGCCGTGCACCCTTTCCCTGGCAACGCAACTCAACTGGCACAGAAACTTCGGGACAAGTATCTGTGTACAGCCCAAGACCCCCGTGGATCTGCGTACTCTTATGCAGGCGGAGAGAACACGGAGCTGGATCAACCTTTCCAGCTCCATGAACTGCGGGCGGCTCTCACCAAAATGATATGGGGAACTGCGCCAGGAAGGGATAAGGTCACCGTCAAGCTTTTGACGAGCCTGCATGACTTAGCATACCAGTCCCTCCTAGGCTACATCAATACAATCTGGCGTGGGAGACACCTCCTTGCCAATCGACTGGAAAACGGCTCTGGTCACTTTTATTCCTAAAGCAGGAAAACCAATTGACACAGATAACCTCCTCCCCATCTCTCTCACCTCCTGTGTGGGTAAACTAATGGAGACGATGGTGCGGGATCGGTTATCTGCATATCTTGAACAAAAGCATGTCTTTTCGAGCACCATGTCCGGATTCCGCCCAGACAGATCCGCACAGGATGTCCTCGTGCAACTCAATCGGGAAGTCCTTGAATGCCCCCATAATGACCCGGTAGTGCTCGCCTTGGATCTTAAAGGGGCATTTGACAATGTAACACACGAGATCATACTCACTAACCTAAGACTGTGGCCTCAACACATTCCGATACATATGCCAATTTTTAATGGATCGTCAATCCTACATTCGAATTCAAGATAGAGACCATGGTCCTTACCTACTCGGCACGCGGGGAACCCCCAAGGGGCGGTACTTTCCCCGCTGCTCTTCAATATGGCTATGATGCACCTGCTGGCACAGCTGGATGGTGTCTCCGGCGTGCAGCACGCCCTGTACGCCGATGACATCACCCTGTGGGCCACGCAGGGCAGCACAGGAGACATTGAAACCAGCCTGCAAACAGCGGCGACGATAGTGGACCGCTACGCCCGCCGCTGCGGTCTTCAATGTTCCTCATAAAAATCGGAATTTGTGCACCTCCGCCCCTCGCAGAAGTGCACAACTAAAATCTCTCTTTCTCTTGAGAGTGGTCCTATACGCGAAATTGACGAGATACGGGTACTAGGACTTTACATCTACAAACACAGGCGGCCAGACACTACATTGGCCAAACTCCGTAAGGTGGGGGACCAGGTGGGCCGCATGGCCCGCTGGGTTTCGAACAAACGCGGGGTGTTACGAACTAAGGATGCCTTGCGGCTGGCAAACGCCTTTGTAACCAGTCGAATTCTCTATTTGACTCCTTATCTCCGCCTACGGAAACACGAGGAGGATGCGCTTGAGGTCATCCTTCGCAAAATTATTAAGCGTGCCCTTGACCTCCCCATCACTACTTCAAACAGCCGGCTGATGGATCTTGGGGTGGTTAATACTTTTTTGGAGCTCCGGGAAGCGCACCTTACAAACCAGTACACCGCTTGTCGCCAACGGAGTCGGGTCGCCGCCTTCTTGCTCGACTCCATATCCAACACACCCCTCCAATGGAAGACAGGTTTCACATCCCAGAACTGTGGAGACGTGCCCTCCACGTGCGGCCTCTTCCGGCAAACATGTCACACGAAGACCATAATGGTCGCCCGGCACGAGCAGGAGCGCTAGCCCGACATTATGGCAACAAAACAGGTGTATACTTCGTGGACGCCTCCGGTTATCACCACGGGGGATGGTACGCGGTCGCGGTAGTTCACAACATCAACAGAGTTAACGGCCTCACCTTCAGAGCCAGCAGTGCAACACAAGCAGAAGAGGTCGCGATTGCTCTCGCGGCTTCACATTCCGATTCAAAATACATAATCACCGACTCGCGAGGGGCCTGTCGGAACGTCGAACAAGGCTGCACTCCCTTCCTAGCCTATCGAATATACCAAAATTGCATACGGGATACGGACCCCGCACACCGTTACCTCATATGGGCCCCTGCTCATCAGGGGTTGGCAGGAAACGAGGCAGCAGACGCAGCCGCGAGCGCGCGCTCTCACCGGGCTGGTTTCTCCTCTCTACCCGATCAGGAACCCGATTTTAATCCGGTCTATACATTCAAAGACATTGCAACCTATACTATCAAAATAGTCATCGCCTTTACTCTAGCCCATGTAAAGGCCTGAAGAAGGCGAATGAGCGGCTGCTTCTCCGCCTTCTCAGCAGTACATTGCTGTGCCCGCGGCAGCACTAAAACATTTTGACCCCTCCTTTAGCGGCAGCAGCCCACACTGTAGTGCAGTGTCTTCTTACACCTATCACATGGTGTGGGCCTGCCCCTCGAACTCCGCTATTCCCACCATCCCTAACCCGATCAGGGAGGACTGGCAGGCGACCCTACTCGGCTGCCCCGACTTACAGGCCCAATAAGCCTTAGTCGGGCGCGCCCGGGCGGCGGCCACCGCCACTGGGGGCCCATACTAGGGACCTCCACCTAGTGCTTGTAAGGAGCGGTCCCTTACGGGCTGATCCAAACATACCTCCTGTCCGTTCTTAACAAATGTTTTCACCACCACCACCCTCACATCTCGGTGGATACCCCAACCGCGCCGTAAGGGAAGGGAGGAAGGTGAGAGTGAAAGAAGAAAGAGGTGCCGTAGTGGAGAGCTCCGGAATAATTTCGAGAGAGAGAAAGTAAACTTGACTTGACCAACTTAATAGACCGCGCCTAAACCCCGGGGCAGGGACGCAGGGCTCGGGCGGTTAGCTTAGGTTCAAGCCGGAAGCTCTTGACTCCTGGCAGCATCCTCAGCCAGTAGAACTGCTTTGAGTTGGCTCTTCTTTTCTGTGCTCTGCAGAAGCCTTCCATGCAGTCTTGGTTGATATCCCCGCTATTTTTCCTGGACCCTTCTCATGTTCCCAATTAATATGGTCTAGTGACCCTCTATCCTCACAATGTTTGCATCTGTCCGGTCGTACTTCTGGCCATATATGGTTGGCCAGAACCGGGTTTGAATATGGATTCGTTTGGAGTCCTCTCCGTTTCTTCTCCTCTGTCTAGTTCTAGACCAGGTGGGCGTATTTACAGCGAAATAACACATTACACAATAATTTCGACCGCCTGGATGTCTTTACCGCGCACTGAAAGCGCACAGCACACGGGCGCCTTTTCGTTTTGCCTCCATCGAAACGCGGCCGCAGCGGCCGGGTTCGAATGCGGGAACTCCAGCTCAGCAGCCGAGCGCTCTAACCTCTGAGAACCGCAGGGGGTGGTGGTGGTGTCCACCTGAAACAAACCGTGCTCTAATACAATATTTTTTTCTTTTGCTGGCCTTGTCTAGCTTATTAAAGCTCCGTTTTCATTTAGGTTGTTTATTATTATTATTATTATTATTATTATTATTATTACTATTATTATTATTATTATTATTATTATTATTATTATTATTATTATTATTATTATTATTATTATTATTATTATTATTATTATTATTATTATTATTATTATTATTATTATTGAGGAATTTGCTGATGAATTGTACGCTGCTTTCGATGAAAACACGTTTAGCTGTGCTCTTTTTCTAGACGTTAAGAAAGCGTTTGATACGGTTAATCATGCTATTTTATTACAAAATCTGCACCTTCTTGGTTTTCGAGGACATTTCTATGCTATTCTAAAGAATTTCTTAAGCGGACGTTCACAAGTGGTCAGAATTAACAGCCAAATGGAGCACAGTGCAAAGCTCCCTGTGAAAGCGGGTGTACCACAGGGATCTATTCTATCTCCATTGCTCTTTAATATATTCACAAATGATCTCAGCTCAGTAACATCCAAGTGCTTGATTTTTCAGTACGCGGACGACACAGTTCTGCTCACGAAGCATATTAACTACGAGACGGCAGTGAATGTGTTGCAGGAAAACATTAATTATGTCATGAAATGGTTTTCCGAGAATGGAATCTCGGTGAACATAAACAAAACCAAAATGATATGTTTCAGAAATCCTTTAAAGACGCTGCTTATAGACAGACAAGTATTCTTGCATGATCATGATTCCCTTCCCTGTGGTTGCAAGCCAATAGAATATGTAAACTCGATCAAATATCTTGGTGTTGTTTTTGACAGCAGCTTATCTTGGCATGACAACTTGCTATATCTGTGTGCTAAGCTACGGAAGGTTACATGGTTACTCTTCAATATGAAGTCTTTGGCGCCGATGTCGGTGAAAAAAAACTATAATTCATGCACTTGCGTACAGTGTTCTCAGATACGGCTTAACTGCATTTGCGCCATGTCCTTCACGCTGGCATTGTCGTATTGATAGTATACTAAAAAACATGTTGAAGAGCATTGTGTACAATTGTCACATGCCATCCGGCACGGACGTCTTTCAGTTCCTAGGTCTTCCGTCATTTCATTCTCTTTTTGTGCAGACAGTTGTTCAGCGGCATTTTTGGAATTCAGACTTTTTAATTATTAATACTCCTAAACGGAAATTAAGGAAAACAATTCGTTATTATGTACCGCGCAGTGTAACTAGATACGGAAAAGCAAGGCGCTGTGCTTATGTACCTGAAATCTTTAATGAATTACCGGATGAAATTTTTGCTGTAACTTCTATGCGTGACCCGAAGATGCATCTGAAAGCCCTGTGTTGATCTTGGTATTCTTCTGTTAGTGAAGTTATGCTTAAAATGTTCGTTATTTCATTTATTTTTATTTTTATTTTGACGTATACTCTTGGTTTATAGTTGAATTTCTGATTACTTGTGCTGTTAACCTGTGTTTTCCAATTTCTTTTTGTTTTTTTTGCTCTCGTTTGGGTGTAACGAGAAGCGTTACTGTATCTATTGCCTTTTTTGTAGTCCTGGCCGTAATTGCCGGGCCCAGTCACTCAAGCCTCTTGTTGGCTTTGACGGGCCTGAACCTTATTGTATTAGCTACAAAGTGGCAATAAACATTATTATTATTATTACTATTATTATTATTATTATTATTATTATTATTATGTTGTTGTTGTTGTTATTAGTATTGTTGCGGGAAAGAATATATTTACAGATATTTACAAATAGACAAAAACAGCTGCGAGCGGCACCGAGAACACAGTCCGAACTTCGTTGTCCTCTTCTACTCTTCCCACTCGTGCCATCGCTCAATGTCGTCGTCGTCTACCCGCATCAGGACCCCCGGCTGCTGAAACGTCGTCTCGGCGTTAGGGCGGCGACGTATGGGCGTCGTGATAAGGTTTAAGGCGACAGACGTGGACGATGTCGGTGGTGGCGCCAGAGGACGATGGCGAGGTTTCAAGGGGAGCAATTTCATAGTTCACGTCGGTAACACGGCGCACGACACGGTAAGGGCCACGGTAGTGCGAAAGGAGCTTCTCGGAGAGACCGACGCTGCGAGAGGGCGTCCAGAGAAGGACGAGTGATCCCGGGGTAAATTCGACGGCCTGGTGACGGCGGTCGTAGGCTGACTTCTGGGAAACTTGAGAGGCTTGGAGCCTACTACGTGCTATTTGGCGCGCCAGCGTGGCCTGGGAGATGGCGTCCCGAGCGTAAGCAGTGCTGGGGGCTGAAGAAGGCGGCAAGAGTGTGTCCAAAGGCAAGGTGGGATGCCTACCAAACAAAAGGTAGAAAGGAGAATAGCCTGTTCTGTCATGAAGGGAAGAGTTATATGCAAATGTCACATAAGGCAAGGCTGCGTCCCAATCTCGGTGGTCTGGCGATACGTACATGGCTAACATGTCGGTGAGCGTGCGGTTGAACATTTCCGTAAGCCCATTGGTTTGTGGGTGGTAAGCTGTCGCGAGCTGGTGCTGCGTGTCACACGAACGAAGAATGTCGTCAACTACTCTGGATAGAAAATAACGACCGCGGTCGGTGAGCAGTTGACGAGGGGCGCCGTGGTGAAGGATGACGTCTTGCAGAAGAAAATCGGCAACATCGGTAGCGCAGCTGGACGGCAAAGCACGCGTGATGGCGTACCGAGTCGTATAATCAGCTGCGACAGCGATCCACTTGTTGCCGGAGATGGACGTCGGAAAAGGGCCAAGAAGGTCGAGGCCAACACGGTGAAAAGGTTCCGGAGTGGAGGGCCTTTTCCGACGTTGACACAGGTCGCAAGCGGCCACGTAACGCTTGACGGAACGATAGAGATTGCATTTCGATGAGTTCAGCTGAAGGCCGGCGTTACGAAACACTGTCAGAATATTGGAGAGGCGCTCGAGGTGCGTGGCAAAAGTAGGCGAGAAAACCACAACATCCTCTAGGTAACAGAGGCAGGTGGACCATTTAAAGCCACGAAGAAGGGAGTCCATCATTCGTTCGAAGGTAGCCGGGGCGTTACAGAGACCGAACGGCATGACTTTAAACTGGTATAAGCCATCAGGCGTCACGAAGGCGGTCTTCTCGCGGTACTTTTCATCAACGGCAATTTGCCAGTACCCCGATCGAAGATCAATTGAAGAGAAATATTTGGCGCCGTGGAGGCAGTCTAATGCATCATCGATCCTTGGGAGTGGATATACGTCTTTTTTTGTGATGCGGTTGAGGTGCCGATAATCAACGCAGAAGCGCCAGCTGCCGTCCTTCTTTTTCACCAGGACGACTGGTGAAGCCCAAGGACTTGACGAGGGCTCGATGATGTCTTTTGCGAGCATCTTGTCCACTTCTTGATTTATGACGGTGCGTTCGGCGCTGGACACTCGGTACGGACGTCTGCGGAGAGGAGCGGAATCACCGGTGTTTATGTGATGCGTCACCACAGAGGTCCGAGCCAAAACACGGCTATCAAAGTCGAAGATGTCGCGGAAAGATGATAAGAGACACCTAAGATCGCGAGCTTGCATTGGCGGTAGGTCAGAAGCGATTATGTCGGCGTAGTCGTCCGTTGGTTCTCAGTTGATGGGGCCGCAGGCAGCCGGCATTGCTGAGTGGAAGGTAAGCAGGTGTCCACCACTGATATCACACATTCGGCAGCAGGGCACAGCGTGGCGAGTGAGATGCCTTGCGGGAGCGGTTGGATGGATGAACCAAAGTTCAGGACCGGAAGGTACGCTCGGTTGGCCGACATTGTAAATACAATGTGTGGAAGCGCAATGCTGCGCGTCAGGGCGACGTCAAGTTCCGGAGTGACTACGTAGTGACCATCAGGTACAGGGGAACAGATGAGAAAGAAATGTAAGTTGCGGCTTGAGGCGGTAGACGGACAAAGTCGACAGCACAAAGACGGTGTATAACTGGGGACGGCGACTCAGCAGAAAGAGGAAGGTCAAGCTGAACAACATTAGTGGCGCAGTCAATGAGGGCTGAATGCTCAGACAGGAAGTCGAGGTCAAGAATGACTTCATGAGGGCACTGGTCCAGAACAGAGAACAGAACGGATGTATGGCGGCCGGATATGGTCACACGGGCTGTGCATAGTCCAACAACATGAGGCGTTCCGCCGTCGGCGACGCGGAGAACGGCTTTGGGTGCAGGGGTCAGTACTTTTCGGAGGCGGCGTCGTAGGGCTGAACTCATGACGGATACGTGCGCGCCTGTATTGATCAGGGCTCGCACAGGCACTCCATCGACATGAATGGCGAGCAAATTATGGTGTGCGCGAAGGGCTAATCGAGGATTTTGGGACTGGGGCTGTACTGCAGCATCACCTCCAGACACTGCAGCGTCTAGTTTTCCGCTTGCGAGCGTCCGTAGGGGCCAGGAGAGGAGCGACGGCGTTGGGGCGAACGAGACTGTCGACGCAGGGGGGACGGGGAGCGGCTGGAGCGGGGAATCTGGCCGTCGACTGAAGCACTGTGCTGGGCTGGAGGGGGCGTGTAGTGGCTGGGTTGTTCGTCGTCGCGGTGGGAGCTGAGAGGACGGTATGTGCTGCGACGGGACCAATAATTTCGACAGTGGCGGGAGATGTGGCCAATGCGGTGGCAATGGAAACAAATGGGCCTGTCGTCGGTTGTCCGCCAATCGTTAGGGTTTCGCCGACGTGGAGTGAAGTACGAAGGTCGTCCAGGAGCAATCGCAGTGATTTCGGGTGGTGGTGAAGACCGTACAGGGCTGACGGGCTGGAAACCAAGGTTTGCAAGCTCTTGGCGGACGACAGCCTGTACCAGAGAGATGGTAGGCAAGCGGTTGTCGCCATCATGTAGATGCAGGGGGGCAGGGGACATAGCTTCGAGCTCGCGTCGGATGATGCGGGTCACATTTTCTGGGGGCGCTGGAGTTTCCCGGTGTCGCAGGTCTTCACATGAAGAAGTCGCAGCCGTGTTGGGGAGGCGTGTGTACGGCTGGCTAATACGCCTGCTTTTGGCTTCCTCGAAGCGTCGACATTCCTTAATAATTCCGTCGACTGTAGTGCAGTTCTTGTACATGAGCAAGTTGAAGGCATCGTCGGCGATTCCCTTCAACACGTGGCCGACTTTGTCAGACTCGGGCATGTTGGCGTCAACTTTGTGACAGAGGGCCAGCACATCTTGAATGTACGACACATAGGACTCCGTAGATGTTTGAGCTCGGGAGGCGAGGTCCTTCTTAGCGGCAAGCGTTCGGCCGAGCGGCCGTCCAAACAATTCGCGGAGTTTCTCTTTGCACACGTCCCAGCTGGTCAGATGGTCTTCGTGCGTCTCATACTAGACTCGGGCAGTGTCTTTTAGATAGAATATTACATTTGCGAGCATGAGGGTCGGATCCCAGCGGTTGTAGGTACTCACTCGCTCGTACATGTTGATCCAGTCGTCGACGTCAGTGTTGTCGGTACCAGAAAAGGTCCCAGGGTCACGAGGGGGAGAAAGAACGAGTGATGTCATGGCCGGGGCTGAGGTTTGCTGGGCGGCGTCTTGGGTCATGATGAGGGAAATCAACTGGCGGCCGCTGCGGAGCTCCGTCGTCGGTAGACGTAGGGGAACGCCGCACCTCCACCAAATATGTTGCGGAAAAGAATATATTTACAGATATTTACAAATAGACAAGAACAGCTGCGAGCGGCACCGAGAACACAGTCCGAACTTCGTTGTCCTCTTCTACTCTTCCCACTCCCACTCGTGCCATCGCTCATTGTCGTCGTCGTCTACCCGCATCAGTATGTTGTTTATGCGTACAGGCCAACTTGAATTTGCTCTCAGTGCCCATTTAGAGACAGCATAGTCATTTCAGTGTGGTAGCACTTATAGTGGGCATTTTCGCAATTAGCCGTTTGTGTTTGTTTGCTTGTTTGTCTGTAGCCTGCTTTGTGGCAGGCTGGCCACCTTTCCACCGGGTTGTGAGAACCGACCGTCATTTTTTGTCGTCCAATATAGGAAAGATTGGTGACAAAATGTGGCAAAATGTCCATCAGCCCCACTGCTTGTCACTACTGCCTCGTGTCTTTGCCAAGTTTACTATTTATTTTAGTTCTGGGCTGAAGGCCTGCTTTCAGCCATCCCTAGGCCAATGTCAGTCCCCAGTGTTGGGCCCGCATGGCAAACAACCACGGACAGGCTGGACACGTATGAGGAGGAAACGTTGGGACGAGCTTTTTGGCTCTTTCGGTGCAAAAATATAGCCATTAATAGCTGCTCGTGAGTAGTCAGCAAACGACGAAGGGGGCAATCTTTTTTAAAAAAACCAGCCACATCCTTTGTTTACCTGCCTAGTATACAATCGTGCGCTCGTCGCTCTGTGCCGTTCAGTTTTTTTCGCTTCACTCTTCTCTGCTGTTTCTTAGTCGCGCTGCTATGGTGCCTCTGGGCGGTTGTGTGACTGGCGTTCAGTGGTGCTGTTTCTATGTTTTGCCGCCATGCTGATTGGTCATGATTTTTTCAACGCGCTGAGTTAGGGCGCGCTGTTTTTACCAGTGCAGTTCTTTCTTTATCCTGCTCTTGACAGCATACTATTTTGTCGCGTACTGCTTTTTCATCGCATATTTTGCTGCGTTCCCGTAGAAATAATGACCTAAGACAGATTACACCTTTCCGAAAGCTCAGAGAAACGCAGTTTGAGAGGAAATGGCATCCCCACTGTCCGAATGGTTCCTGACAAGAATAATAGGTCGAAAGGGAGAGCAAGCCCATACAAATGGATGACATTTCTTCCGCAACTTCTGGCTCTCATATATGCGAGAAACTGTTTGGCCCTCGCATGGATGCTTTTTACAAACGATGTTTTATTGCAATAGCATTAAAAGCCTGATTTGGAGAAAAAAAGCCGGTGGTGCCCGGCGTCGTCTGTAAAATTCGCTGATTGGTCGACGGGGTGTGAGACGTCAGACCACGTGGCGTAGCCCATTTGGCAGACGCGCTGGTCACATGACGGGGCGATATGCAGAGGCGGGCTCTGGGTCAGTTTGCACGTGCATTTAGTTGTGTGCAGACGTGTCTGGATAGCTCCGCGCATCAGGACGGAATGGAGCCACTGTCAACGCCACGTGTGTCTGCCGTTGGAGAATCCGCTAGCGGAGAGGGCGACCACGGAAGTATGACGGTGAACGTGGAATACCGGCGGCTGCACAGGCTGACTGTATGCGGCGAGCAGCAATGATGGAGGGGGTATCGCTTTCTTAATGCCACGGCGTAAGAATAGTATCGTGCTCAACACGTAATGTAATTGTCCCTTAATTTTTTTATGATTTAAATTAGGACGAAGCGATTAGTTGAAATTTACAATTTTGCCCTTCACAAAACATTTCTGCCCGAGATGGCTCCTGAGGCTCGAAGTAATTACGTCATCCCGTTACCCAATTGAGATCTTTGGAGCGAAGCAGAATACCAAATGTTGGCCGCATGTATGAACAACCTTTCGCAGAAGTTTTTTTTGGGGAAGGGTACTGGAAGCATTGCGAAAACGGCAGCACAAGTGTCGGCCTTTTCAGTGGAGGTTCAACACTGATCGACTTTCGGCGCAACGCAGACAATACGATCCGAGGCGTCATCATCAAGGAGCTGCACCGGGCCCACGAGGCGTTCGTCAAATACGTCTCGAGCAACCTGACGGGCGTCAACATCTCCATCGAGCTGCTCAAGGCAAGTGGCGCCACGGGCCGGCGGTGCGCAGAGTTCGCGACTTGGCAGATCGGTGCCGATCCAGTAGTGAAGCTGCTAAAGAACTTTGTCGGCAAATGCAAAAAAAAAAATGCTATAGAAAAGGAGCTAAGTGGGAAGAGACGTGATTAGTTTTTAAGAGGTTCACAGCGGCCTCAAATAGTACAAAAAGAAAGAGGCAGCGAAATTGATAAATTGGTTTTTGAGGAAAGGAAATGGCGCAGTATCTGTCTCACATATCTCGGCGGACACCTGAACCGCGCCGTAAGGGAAGGGAGGAAGGTGGGTGTGAAAGAAGAGAAAGAAAAAAGTGCCGTAGTGGAGGTCTCAAGCACATGGGCGCCTCGTGTGTTTCGCCTCCAACAAAACGCGGCCGCCGCAGTCGGGTTCGAACCCGACTGCGGCGGCTGCGTTTCGAAGAGGCAGGGAAATAAATAGAAAAACGATAATGAGAAAAGTGAGAACGAGGCAACCTTGTAATTGAGCAGGTGTCGGTTTTTATTTAACATGAGGTGTTTTCTTTGCATTATAGGCATCTGTGGTCTACCATACTTCGCTCAACCGCAGCTAATAACTTACTTGTTCTGCGCCGTCTTCGCGCGCTGCCAAATTCGCGGCCGGGCGAGTCATCGCAGCCGCGGCTCTAAGAAAAATATAAACCAGCCATGCCGCTACCTCCGCGACAGCGTTTGGCGCGTTACCAAGGACGCCCGTTGTAGCATCTTATTGTGCGTGCTCCGTGCGGCGCCGACGGCGGTCAAAATCTGAGGAACGAGCTCCAAGATCCAAGTGTAAAAAAAAAATCTGCGTGACCCGCACGCCGTGCTTACGTATGTCTCCTCCGCGTGTCTTTCAGGTCTCTTGGTCCGTTTTTAGGTTCTTGAGCGCAGTTTATCGAAGTAACATCAAAATTCCATTCTATTCTCTCCACCTTGAAAGCAGCACCGCAAGGAATAACGTCTGGTCTTAACAAGCTGAATCCCAGGAGCGTCACGCAGCGCGTGTGGATTATCTAAAATTATGAGCTACTGCAGTCACTAAAACAATTTGGATTTCATTTTGTCAGCCTGCGTTTTCCAGCTATTGCAATAATTATACTGTCGCGAGCTACCTAGCGACGTTGAAGTAAGAACAACAAGAAGTGGAGGCGTGCAAGAAGCAGCTCGGCATCTTCGCGCTGACGCGCCGGGCTTTAAGATGCACTTAAAAGGAATCTGAGCTCGTCTCTTTAGCGCGGTAACTCGAAATAAACGCTCTGGGCATTCTTAGAAACTGTCGTTATTGTTCTGTGCGGCCTATTTCCCTGTTAAATCAGATTAAACGCCACGGCTCCCGCCTTTCTTTTTGAACTGACCTTCGAGAGTAGGAGGAGTGAACCAACGCGTGGAATGCCTTTCAGCCAGTCACGTGGCGGATTAGCGGCTTAGAAGTGCGGGTAAGTTCGGTGTGACGTCACGGAGGGTAAGAGTTCAAATTACCGCTGCCGTCAACCAAACCCTGCCGCGCCTCGTTTGATGTTGCCAGATAACTCTCGGCGTCCTTTGCCTTAAGTGGCGCTGTTTTTTTTTTCCTTCAAAGCAAGGGTCTATGCGTCGGAAATGTACAGGTGCCTTCGATGACGCCATCATGCGCCCCCCACTTGGCGCTGTGTGCTGTGGGGAAGCTTGAATGCCATCGCGATTTTAATCCGCGATTACGTCACAATTTCAAATGCTAGCTCAAAAGGACTTCGCATGTTTTACCTGCAAGTTTCACACATTCGACCCCTTTAAGCCCCTTTAGCAGGAAGAACACATCTCGCAATTTACAAATCTGGCATTTTTTAAATTTGTCTAGCACTTTCACAGGGAGAGTAAAGAACATAACAAGGTTGATTAAAACTCATCTACTTTCCGAATTTTTTTTTGTCCTGAACCCATTTGAACCCGTTTGAACCGGTTCGACCGAGCCCGAACTGGTTCGAACCGGAACGGATCGTGGCTCCGGAGCCGAACCCGGAACTGAACCCGAAAGGCATGAACCTGAACCCGAACCGAACCGGAAAAAATTTCGGTGCGACACCCTGCTTTTCCTCTCCAACTATACTCCATCTCACAAGTGGCTTTCAGGGCTGTGAAGGCTGTGACGATCTGAGTCAATCAGAACGGCATGAGCTGCTAAATGTGTTCCTCGGTTCCTCTCAACTTGCGACTGGTGGCGCCATCACAAGCATGGAAAGAGCGCCAGTGTCCAGCTTCTGCGCACGGGCAACACACCTGTTAGGGGGTGTTGGCGGAGGAGCCTCAGCGAACGCCACGTTCACGAATGGCGTTATATCACTTCGCAACCGGCCACCGCAGTGCTGCGTTCGTGAGGACTTTCTCTGCCAATTTAATTTAAATGCAGGTTGTACTTTAAGAACACCATCCGGAACTACGTTTTCAGTTACTGCAATAGCTGTTTAGAAAATATTCACAACACTGCTAAAATATTTCAGGGGCTATTTGTTGTTTTCCTTGACCCTGACTGGATGAGAGGAGTTCTACATTTCACAGCACTACATACTACTTGTGAGATATGGACGCTGCGATCTGACCGGATCTCAATTCTTGGCTGTGGTCCACAGATCCCTATCTACCAACTGCCGGCGGATTTTAGTGACAGTTCGTTTGAAGCGTACTGACGTATTCGACTTCGCCCGAGACCAGACACCGCCGATTTCTTCTTCCCGTACGCATCACGTGATAAATACCGGATTTTCCCAACCCATTCGACGAAATCCATAGCGCGTCCCGCCTTTAAAATGGCAAATATATCGACGAACAAGCCAGTTCAAGAATCTTCATGCGCTAAGCCACCCAAGAGATCCTCACGAAAATTATTGCACGTGGTGAATTTGTATCCATCAGTTATAGCCCGCCTCGGTGGTTAGGACGCTTGGCTAGTGAGACGGAGGACCCGGATTCAATCTCGCCCAGGAGTGCCGCGTTTTGGTGGAGGCGAAAAGCTGTAGGCTTTTCTCTGCGATGTCAGCGCACGTTAAGGATCCACAGGTGCTCTAAGTTAATTCAGAGCCCTCCACTACGTCGTCCCTTATAGTCTGTGTGCTACTTGGGGGCGTTAAAACCCACGATTTACGACTTATATACATTTTATCAAGCCACGGTCGGGTTTATTATGTCATGCTACCCTCGCTGTGTAAGCATGATTTTGTATGGAAAACGTTGGTACAAAAGCGGCCAACAAAGAAATAAAAACGCTCGTAGCGAATCATTAGAAGTTCGCCGTAAATGCAGTTATTAAGCACAACTTTCTTCTCGCACCCAAATCTCAATTCATACAGAACAAGGTTCAGGCTGGGCAGCTAAACCTTGTTCACGGTTCTCGTTTGTGGTAGAGTTTGAAAAAGACGCTAGCGCTTCGCTTTTCGCAAGGGCGCGGAGGTAGCGCATATACAGCGTTGGCCCGTTAAACCGCGCCATCTAGTTTACGTTTTTATTCAGTTTTGCGAGTGCTTGTTTTCTCGTGCCTTCATGCCTGTTTCTGGCCAGACGAACTTTTGCCGAACCCTGGAGAACATTCCCCTGAACTTCCCATTGCTAGGTTGTAGATCCAACGGGATGGCGATTTGCAATCGCAATACACGTAAACAGCCACGGCAAACATTAATACAAGGTTCAGGACGAATTTTTGTGCCCGGAGCTACGCAGTGGTGCAACAGGAAAAGACTGCGCTGATTACTCCCGCCCCCCCCCCCCTTTCTTCTACCCCTCCTTGATCATAGAAGTACGTATTAGTAATAAAGGAGTAATTCACTCATTGTCATCCACCCGAGCGCAGCCATACGCCTACAAAGGAAAGCTGTACAGCTTTCTCAGAAACTTCGTAGTTAAAGGAAAATTCGTCCTGGTCCGAGGTTCGAACCCGGGACCACCGCTTCACCGGAGCAGTCGCTCTACCAACTGAGCTAACTGGGACGGCAAGCTTATGGTAGGGCGAGAGCGAATTTGTCAATAACTCGACGTGGGAACTGTGTTCGTCAAATGTCTAGGAGAATCCCCCAAGGTGGAGTAGGATGGCTGCGCTCGGGTGGATGTCAATGAGTAATTACTCCCTTATTACAAATCTACTCCACCTTGGGGGATTCCATTAAATATTTGACGAATTACGTATTAGGCATGGATTTCTGCGTAGAAATAGGGTAGCAGAAAAAGTCACGGAGAGCTCGCACTACAAATTTAGCTATGTCATACCTGCTGCGTCCACCAAAAACTGATGAAATTGCGTGGCGTCATTCACCTTGCACAGAACATAACGGCTGTGCACTGTTCCTGTCCGCCCTCTTGTTCACCATGCTTCCCCCCTTGGCTTCCCGCAGATTACGGATCCCTTCTACAACGCCTTCGACTTCACATTCCGGGAGTTCATGAGTCCCGGCATTATTGCGTGGTAAGCTTCGCTGCGCCACAGCACCGCCCGTGAACAGGTCGTCACAGCGGCCGAGATATTTCTTACGCAAAAATATTACACAACGTGCGCCTTCAAGCAAGTGTAGTGCGTTACTGTGGTCAGAGGGGGGAAGGGGGGTGGGGGGGGAGGGCTGGATGAAGTGGTCCACAGAGCTGGTTTTGTACGAAGTGATCAATGATGGTTCAACGGCACAGCCTTAGTGGTTGAAGCGCGACTAATTTATAGCAACAGCGATACAGACAGTTTGTTCCTGAATGTTTCACCATGGGATTTCATGTAGTTAACCAAGAAGACGTACTTGACGGAATGGCACCTGCGCGAAGTACTGAGTTGCGTACTAGAACGTCTGCTGTCAGGCCTTAAGTGATGGCACGTTCACATTGTGCATGAATTCAGCGTGGAGAGCGAACAAAACCTACGGCTTAACAGGATGATGGTTTGGGCTAGTGGGTATGCGTTATGTTCCATAGCGCAGCAGGAACTCAATAGACAAACACTCCAGGTGATTTTGATTCGCAAACTGTCTGTTTTTGCTTGCCCTTGTGTTCCCATGTGGGGCGCAGTTCTGCTGTTTATCTCTTTTTTTTTTTGTTCTATTGATAGGTACAAGCGAATATTGTCATGTATCTGACCACCTGATTTTTATACCAGTACTCTTCTTGCATGCAGTCTTGCACCCAGTCTTGCACGCAGCATGCATTTTTTCTTCGCTGACCTGGATTTTTCTAATGTTATTATTACTGCATTGCAAAAAACGTCTGGTGCATAGTTTCTTTCGTGGCGCAAAAAACGGACAGCCGCCACCTGCTGCCGGATTTTGCCCAACAAGGCGCTGTTGGCTTTGGCATGCGTGGTATTGATACTGTACTGTACCTCAGTGATTAACAACAATTATTAATGCTGGAGCATTATATAGCCCTCTCTATGTTGCGAAATTCGGATTATGTCAGAACGCCGATGTACGAGGTCACAGCACATGTAAGCGAACATGTGCAGTGGTAAATGACGAAACGTAACTTATGCAAGACGTGACTTGTAGTCCATAGCGATGCAAGTCCTGACTCATAGTCATTCTGCAGCGTAGTATGGCTCAGCACTTTAATTCTTTCGCATTCTCACACGAAGGCAGTCTTAGGTGTCTCTGCCGCATTCTTTTACTCTTATTGTTATTTTCACCATCAGCGGCGAGCGTGCTCTCTCTTGTGCGCAGCACCCTGTTCGCTCTGTCCATCTCTCTGACGGCGTTGCTGTTGGTCGCCGAGGACCAGGGCGGG
The DNA here is from genome assembly GCF_055824585.1 of Amblyomma mixtum. Lineage (NCBI taxonomy): Eukaryota > Metazoa > Arthropoda > Arachnida > Ixodida > Ixodidae > Amblyomma > Amblyomma mixtum. Next base: position 185,997,970 of record NC_143016.1, on the reverse strand, counting down.
ATCCGAGGCCGGTGCGCCGTCGCAGGTGCGGACCCTTGTTGTTCACCCTCACGCGTGCTCCTACTCGTCGAGCCAGAGAGGCCAGCATTTCTGAAAAGCGGACGCTTCTTTACGCGAGTCGGCAGCCTTTAAAGGTGCACTGAAGTGGAATTTGAACTCGTCATTTTACCGCTGGAACTCGATTTGCACGTTCCGAGCATTCTTGGAAACTTCCAAATATTGCCGCGTGTGGCCGATTTCCGAAATTTAAATCGGATTTACGTCGCGCTCCCGCCTTTTTTTTTTTTTTAATTCTCCGCAAACTGGGGGAGGAGTCGACCAACCTTTCACCCAGTCCCGTGGCCGCTTGCCGCTCTGCCATCAGCGGAGTGATGCGTAGTGATCGGCGAGAGCAAAGAGTCCACGCGTATTTGTATTTCTGTGGGCCTAATATGCAACTATGTACTCTCTGACTAGACCTATTTATTCACGGAAATCTATAAGAAACAAAATAAAAGCGAAAGCAATGTCGCCACGCGACTGCCTCAAAAGGCACTCCATGCGTTGGGCGACTCCTCCCACCGTATGCGGGGAATTAAAAAAAAAAAACGCGGGCGCCGTACGTTAATCTGATCTAATTAGGAAAATCGGCCGCACAGGGAAAGAAATCAAAGCTCTTAAGAATGCTGGGAACGTGTTGATCGAGTTCCCGCGGCAAAAAGACAAGTTCAGATTCCTTTTCAGTGCGCCTTTAAGGCTGGTTCACATGCAAGCTATTGAGCGATTGAACGGTGAGCCGCAGTGAAAATTTCCAGCTTGGAACCTCGCCGTTCGCCACCGCGACGACTCAAAATAGGTTTCCGCGCCGCGGCGGCAGGATGGGCTAGCATTTTTATTTGCATGTGAAAGAGGCTTTAGGGGTTCTCCGATGGGCGCCACACGAGGTGGCATTACTGGCGACGGACTGGGGATGTATGCAAAGGAGCGTCCCCTTTGAAACGGGGTGGTGTAGTTTCCGCCATGCTCGGCTTCGTTTCTTTCTTTATATTTCTTTAGGCAAGCCGTTGAACTTAACAGTGCTATCTATAAATTCGTCATTTTCTTCAGTTACAATTTTTTATCGTGAACTTCTAACCTTACGTCACCGCCCTACTTTTAAGCCATCAATCTTCCTAGCGCTTTTTGCTAACTTCTATCCCAAATTCGTGCACACGACCATGGTTATCTCTAAGCCCAGGCCTCAGGGAGATTGTCTGTGCGTGCATCGACGGCCGGTTGAGACCGCCACATCGTAGTATAAGATGCTCAATCGCTTCTACAGGTTTACTATACGCTGCACATATGTCATCCTGGTGAAATATCTTGTTGTACCTTTGCATTCTATAACACAGCCTGCTCTTTCTTCAAAGAGTGGGGCACCGGCTCTTGATTTATCATAGAACGATTCCCTGTGATAAGCATCCCCCTAGAGTACAGCACCCCCCTGGAGTTTGCAACCGGCGCGTTTACACTGTCCTTGTCTTCACTGCTGCCGAGTGCATTCCACATGCACAGTGTTGCCTAACTTTGACGCCTTGGTAGTGCTCAACACAAACAGGCCCTAAGGTTTCGGCGCCACCGCTTTCTGAAGGCGCCAATGACGCCGGTCTTTGGGAGAGTACGCTTGCTGCTACACAGGTGGCCTCCGGCTGCGCGTCTCTGCACCATCGCATTCACGGTGCCTGCTTGAAGTGAAGCCCGTCCACGCATCTTCGTCGCAACGCTGCCGACGGGAAAGCAGGATCTTGCGTACCGTGCCCCTTCGCACGGACGGAAACGGGACAAAGCGCACGATGCGTTTCTCGGCGCAGCCTTTTTCTCAGGTGGCGTCGCCCGCACTGGAGCACACTTGAGACAGTTCATTCTTAGCGGTCATTTTTGAAACCAATTTCTAACTACGTTCACCAAAAGGGCCCGCTATAGTAAAGGAGTGTTATGCAGTATGTTACTACTCTTGCGCCCCTCCCGCCGACCCCCCCCCCCCCCCCCCCCCCAAGAAAATATCGCGAGCATCTAGCAGGAGAAGCACAGTGTTTGCGTTGAGAACACACGCAAATGGCGTGGTCGTTGCACCTCTGCTTGTGCCGCAAGGCCACAAGGCCTGCTTTTGAGCCTTGTAGTGGGCCCGAAGGCTAAAATCTGGAGGAACAGCTTCATCCTCGGCCTCCCCTAGGAGGAATGCTTCGTACGCACTGTAAGTGCCCGACTTTAGTGCTCAAAAACAGGCCCCAGTGTCTTGAAGACTTATGGCCATAGCTGTACGCCTTACACGTACGCGGCGAAAGAAGTCTTGCTCCGCCATTTGTCACTCGTGTTATCTCAAAGCTTATCATCACCGGCGACATCAACACCAATGTTCTTCTTGAAACTTCGTTCCTACAAGTCATGCCTAGGCATTTTGGACTTGGCTACTCTCCCATCCTGCTCGCCATGCGACAAGAAACGAGTCCTGCAGAGGCTTGGTTCCTCTGAAGAACGTACCCGGAGTGGCGTCGAGTGTGACGTATGCTCATCCACTCTTGTCGAGCATTCTTGGACAATAATGTTTAATATTGGAATATTGGACGGCATTAGTTTGTACGGTCTACAAATATTGTGCGGTCCACAACAGCGCACGAAACAGGGACAGAAGGGTGACAGACAAAATAAGCGCCGACTTCAACTGAACTTTATTACGGCAGGGAAACAACATATTCATAACGGATCTTGCAAACACAAGAAAAACGAAATCACCATACAAGGTGCGAACAGTCTAGACACGTGTCCAATAGCAAAATACACCCTAGTCACAGGACAATAACCCTCATTTAACAGCGCTTGTTTTGTCTCCCTTCTGCCCTCGTTTTCTGCGCTGTTGTGAATCGTGAATATACGCCAACTCGCCCAACTTTCTTCACGCGTTAATGGTCCATTCTTCTGATGCGTAGCAATATTTTTCTTTCAGACGAAGAAACGACACACACACGAGCGCTGGAACAAGAGATGAAATTCAGAAGTGCAAGGTTCCGGGCTAGTTGGTAATTGGTAGTTGGTAGTTGGTGTGTGTGTCGTTTCTTCGTGTGTCCGTGTTTCTTCGCGCTGTTTCTTCCTTCAAATGCATTACCAACTAGCCGGGAACCTTGCTCTTCTGAACTTCATCTCTTGTTTCAGCGCTCGTGTTTGTGTCGTTTCTTCGTGCGTCCGTGTTTCTTCGCGCTGTTTCTTCCTTCAAATGCATTACCAACTAGCCGGGAACCTTGCTCTTCTGAACTTCATCTCTTGTTTCAGCGCTCGTGTGTGTGTCGTTTCTTCGTGCGTCCGTGTTTCTTCGCGCTGTTTCTTCCTTCAAATGCATTACCAACTAGCCGGGAACCTTGCTCTTCTGAACTTCATCTCTTGTTTCAGCGCTCGTGTTTGTGTCGTTTCTTCGTGCGTCCGTGTTTCTTCGCGCTGTTTCTTCCTTCAAATGCATTACCAACTAGCCGGGAACCTTGCTCTTCTGAACTTCATCTCTTGTTTCAGCGCTCGTGTTTGTGTCGTTTCTTCGTGCGTCCGTGTTTCTTCGCGCTGTTTCTTCCTTCAAATGCATTACCAACTAGCCGGGAACCTTGCTCTTCTGAACTTCATCTCTTGTTTCAGCGCTCGTGTTTGTGTCGTTTCTTCGTGCGTCCGTGTTTCTTCGCGCTGTTTCTTCCTTCAAATGCATTACCAACTAGCCGGGAACCTTGCTCTTCTGAACTTCATCTCTTGTTTCAGCGCTCGTGTGTGTGTCGTTTCTTCGTGCGTCCGTGTTTCTTCGCGCTGTTTCTTCCTTCAAATGCATTACCAACTAGCCGGGAACCTTGCTCTTCTGAACTTCATCTCTTGTTTCAGCGCTCGTGTTTGTGTCGTTTCTTCGTGCGTCCGTGTTTCTTCGCGCTGTTTCTTCCTTCAAATGCATTACCAACTAGCCGGGAACCTTGCTCTTCTGAACTTCATCTCTTGTTTCAGCGCTCGTGTGTGTGTCGTTTCTTCGTGCGTCCGTGTTTCTTCGCGCTGTTTCTTCCTTCAAATGCATTACCAACTAGCCGGGAACCTTGCTCTTCTGAACTTCATCTCTTGTTTCAGCGCTCGTGTTTGTGTCGTTTCTTCGTGCGTCCGTGTTTCTTCGCGCTGTTTCTTCCTTCAAATGCATTACCAACTAGCCGGGAACCTTGCTCTTCTGAACTTCATCTCTTGTTTCAGCGCTCGTGTGTGTGTCGTTTCTTCGTGCGTCCGTGTTTCTTCGCGCTGTTTCTTCCTTCAAATGCATTACCAACTAGCCGGGAACCTTGCTCTTCTGAACTTCATCTCTTGTTTCAGCGCTCGTGTGTGTGTCGTTTCTTCGTGCGTCCGTGTTTCTTCGCGCTGTTTCTTCCTTCAAATGCATTACCAACTAGCCGGGAACCTTGCTCTTCTGAACTTCATCTCTTGTTTCAGCGCTCGTGTTTGTGTCGTTTCTTCGTGCGTCCGTGTTTCTTCGCGCTGTTTCTTCCTTCAAATGCATTACCAACTAGCCGGGAACCTTGCTCTTCTGAACTTCATCTCTTGTTTCAGCGCTCGTGTGTGTGTCGTTTCTTCGTGCGTCCGTGTTTCTTCGCGCTGTTTCTTCCTTCAAATGCATTACCAACTAGCCGGGAACCTTGCTCTTCTGAACTTCATCTCTTGTTTCAGCGCTCGTGTTTGTGTCGTTTCTTCGTGCGTCCGTGTTTCTTCGCGCTGTTTCTTCCTTCAAATGCATTACCAACTAGCCGGGAACCTTGCTCTTCTGAACTTCATCTCTTGTTTCAGCGCTCGTGTTTGTGTCGTTTCTTCGTGCGTCCGTGTTTCTTCGCGCTGTTTCTTCCTTCAAATGCATTACCAACTAGCCGGGAACCTTGCTCTTCTGAACTTCATCTCTTGTTTCAGCGCTCGTGTGTGTGTCGTTTCTTCGTGCGTCCGGGTTTCTTCGCGCTGTTTCTTCCTTCAAATGCATTACCAACTAGCCGGGAACCTTGCTCTTCTGAACTTCATCTCTTGTTTCAGCGCTCGTGTTTGTATCGTTTCTTCGTGCGTCCGTGTTTCTTCGCGCTGTTTCTTCCTTCAAATGCATTACCAACTAGCCGGGAACCTTGCTCTTCTGAACTTCATCTCTTGTTTCAGCGCTCGTGTGTGTGTCGTTTCTTCGTGCGTCCGTGTTTCTTCGCGCTGTTTCTTCCTTCAAATGCATTACCAACTAGCCGGGAACCTTGCTCTTCTGAACTTCATCTCTTGTTTCAGCGCTCGTGTGTGTGTCGTTTCTTCGTGCGTCCGTGTTTCTTCGCGCTGTTTCTTCCTTCAAATGCATTACCAACTAGCCGGGAACCTTGCTCTTCTGAACTTCATCTCTTGTTTCAGCGCTCGTGTGTGTGTCGTTTCTTCGTGCGTCCGTGTTTCTTCGCGCTGTTTCTTCCTTCAAATGCATTACCAACTAGCCGGGAACCTTGCTCTTCTGAACTTCATCTCTTGTTTCAGCGCTCGTGTGTGTGTCGTTTCTTCGTGCGTCCGTGTTTCTTCGCGCTGTTTCTTCCTTCAAATGCATTACCAACTAGCCGGGAACCTTGCTCTTCTGAACTTCATCTCTTGTTTCAGCGCTCGTGTGTGTGTCGTTTCTTCGTGCGTCCGTGTTTCTTCGCGCTGTTTCTTCCTTCAAATGCATTACCAACTAGCCGGGAACCTTGCTCTTCTGAACTTCATCTCTTGTTTCAGCGCTCGTGTGTGTGTCGTTTCTTCGTGCGTCCGTGTTTCTTCGCGCTGTTTCTTCCTTCAAATGCATTACCAACTAGCCGGGAACCTTGCTCTTCTGAACTTCATCTCTTGTTTCAGCGCTCGTGTGTGTGTCGTTTCTTCGTGCGTCCGTGTTTCTTCGCGCTGTTTCTTCCTTCAAATGCATTACCAACTAGCCGGGAACCTTGCTCTTCTGAACTTCATCTCTTGTTTCAGCGCTCGTGTGTGTGTCGTTTCTTCGTGCGTCCGTGTTTCTTCGCGCTGTTTCTTCCTTCAAATGCATTACCAACTAGCCGGGAACCTTGCTCTTCTGAACTTCATCTCTTGTTTCAGCGCTCGTGTGTGTGTCGTTTCTTCGTGCGTCCGTGTTTCTTCGCGCTGTTTCTTCCTTCAAATGCATTACCAACTAGCCGGGAACCTTGCTCTTCTGAACTTCATCTCTTGTTTCAGCGCTCGTGTGTGTGTCGTTTCTTCGTGCGTCCGTGTTTCTTCGCGCTGTTTCTTCCTTCAAATGCATTACCAACTAGCCGGGAACCTTGCTCTTCTGAACTTCATCTCTTGTTTCAGCGCTCGTGTGTGTGTCGTTTCTTCGTGCGTCCGTGTTTCTTCGCGCTGTTTCTTCCTTCAAATGCATTACCAACTAGCCGGGAACCTTGCTCTTCTGAACTTCATCTCTTGTTTCAGCGCTCGTGTGTGTGTCGTTTCTTCGTGCGTCCGTGTTTCTTCGCGCTGTTTCTTCCTTCAAATGCATTACCAACTAGCCGGGAACCTTGCTCTTCTGAACTTCATCTCTTGTTTCAGCGCTCGTGTGTGTGTCGTTTCTTCGTGCGTCCGTGTTTCTTCGCGCTGTTTCTTCCTTTTCTTTCGGAGTTGTTCCATCGCTGTCTCATGACCAATAAGGAAAGTTTTTCACGATAGAAAAAGCATTAATAGTAAAAAAAGAATGCAAGCCTGCCGATGAGACTTTTGCGGATGTGTAGATTGTTAGAGTGGATTGGTATAATTTATGAAAAAATTGCATTCATAAACTCTTTCCCATTGAAAGAAGCTTTCGTCCAGAACTGCTGGGTATGTCAGTGACTATCGTGTATTGCTTCACATTGTTTATCGACACCAGGGATCAACGCAGACGGACAGGGCGCGTAGCGTGAGAAAGTGCAGTCAAGGGCTCCAGGTGCGAGTGGTGCGGCTGAAAAGCCTGTAGTCTGTTGGGAGCAACGTTTTCCCAGCAGTGGTTTATTGACCTGGCCGATGGTGATCCGCGTGTGCTGCTCGCAGGGCTGACCACCACCGAGGTGATCGTGGGCCACGCGCTGGTGCAGACGGCCCTGGCATACGTGCAGACCGTGTTCACGCTGGTGGTGTTCGTCTGCGTGTTCGACACGCCCGTGCGGGGCTCCATCGTGGTGGCCTTCGTCATACCCATGCTCATGGCCTTCACCGGCATGAACTTCGGTGAGCGAGATCTCAGTGCATCGGGCGGCAACGCTTTTCACCGCGCCATAGACGCTCCAGTGAAATTAGACTGACAACTGTGTGCGTAAAATGCACTAATGACGCCGTTCGAGGCCGCGCCAACGTCGAACCCTGTTTAGTTCACCTGAGGTATTCGACGCACTGCTGACGAAGCTCCGATGACTTTTCACTACATGTGAAGACGATCCCAGGGGCCGGTAGAAGCTAGATATTTCGTGACACGGAAGTCGTGTACCTTCCCCTGACAGCTACACAGCAGCTCGCGATCCCTCAACGAAACAAAAACATCCGGGCATCTGGTCTGAGAGATGACAGCAATAGCCCCGCTGCGCGCAGGTATATGCGAATGCCCGGTCCCGCGTGCAAAACCGGGCCATATGGACGCCGCCCACCCAGGAGCGATGCTCTTGTGCCGCCGTCTCTAAATCTCGCTTTCGCCCATCATGGAACACAAATTCATGCTGTCCGGCATCCGCAGGTGGCTCTATACTTCAACGACAAGCAGGCCACTTTACTGAAGACAGAGCTGCTGATGATGATGGTGATGTCCTCAGGCTTAGTGGCACATACCCACGGCGGGGAGCATGTTTCCGTCGTCATTGTGTGCATTCCTTTCTTCTTTTCGTCTCTCTGACTAGCGGTTGCATCTTAAGTATTTACAGCACGTGTCATACTCAGAGGGTACACGGCACGGCGTAGCTGCCGCGCCTCACGAAGTGCTGTTGCCGACAGCCGGCGAGAATGAGTGGCACTAGGCGCATGCGCGGAAAAAGCAGCTCGCCGAGTTTATTGCGCACGCGCCATTCTCGCCATCTGTTGGCGCGAGCGCTCCGCGAATCGCGGCGGCCACGCCCTGCCGTGTTTCCTCTGATCATGACTCGCACTCTGCCAATTGGCCCAGATTTGGGCTTTTTTCCAGCTGTTGCAAGCCGAGAAGGTATAAAGTAAAATACGGATACCGCCACCACCAGCCGTTTTGCAGGCGCACCGCACTGTCGTAAAAGAAAGTACTTTACTCAGACGCGAATTCTTGAGGATAGACTAGACCACCACTATCTTCCCGGCGGTGATCTCGGAGTCTTTTCTGGTCTTGAACGTCGAGTTTGAATCGAGTGGCGCGGAAAAAAGTGCGGAAAAAAATCTTCTTAAATGTCATTCTGCCAGCAATAAATGTTTTTTTTTTTTGGCTCTCGGTCGAACAACAGCACAGTCGGAATAACCATGGAATCAATTTTTACACAGAACAAAAAATTGAAGCAGTGTGGTCGTGTTCCTTCAACCCAGTGCTTAGAGTCATGCAGGTCTCATACTCCCCACCAATACTAAGAAGGGATCTAAGACCCCGCGTACTGTATGTAGGAAATTCATGGATCCGAAGCTAGCGACCATTTTTTTATTTTTTGTCAGTGGTGATCGGATCATTTTTTTCTCTATCGCTTTGAAAATTCTGCAGTAATGTTTAGTACGAATGATTAGCATGTTTTCTAAAACCCGAGGCAGGGGAAATGTGAAGCTGGAAGCCCTACACGAGTGAAACCCATGCCCTCACACCACGAGTCAGCCGCTCGGCTCCAAGGGCACATTGGCAGAGCGTGGGGGTCGTTTGTTTCAGGCCTGTGGCATAACTGAACAAACAACGACCGTTAAGATATATTTCTCCCCTTTGCATAAAACGATGTGCGAAGCAAGCCACCAGCAGCTTTCTCCTCCTACCTCTTTGTTTTCCTCTCCACCTGCGCTCGAATTACTGGAGACACCTTTTCGGTCTCTGCTCGTCAATGTCAAACGATCCCCTTTAGTTAGTTTCCTATTCATAGCATTGTTTTCTTCTGGGTCTGTATGAAGCTTTTCTGTGGTGAGTGCGCTGTTTTGTCCGCCCGTCTTCATTATTCGAAGTCCACTGCAGGACGAATACGTACGCCAGTGGTATGTGCTCCGAAGCAGACAAGCAGGGCTATCTATGCACTGCATCTATCTATGCACGCTTGGGCACTGGTGTAAAGTGCGCAGAGAGCACTTCACACCAGTGCACAAGCGTATACCACAGTCCCTTCTCATCCATCGTAGTGAGGCCAGTGCTGTTTTTCCGGGTCGCCGCCTTCACACATACAGCTCCTCCTGGAGCCGACGAACGCGCATCGCGTGACGATAATGTCACGCCTTCCCGAATCGTCACGGTAACGTAGGCTCCGACGCAGGCGAGAGGGTCGCTTGCCCGGCCTGCATCACCTGCACAAACGACACCGAAGATCGTACTCTTGAGGACGCAAGCGCCAACACAGAATTCCCCTCGGTGCTTTAGCTATCCTGGAATGCGACGCTGGGGAGGAAGTTGCGATTTTCCGCGACGTCACGCAAATTCCGGAATGGCGGTTTATGGATCCCACATTTTGTTCGCATTCATTCTTTGGATGTATCGTCACACGGAATTCTCCTCAACCAGTAAATAATTTAACTGAATTTCTCCTCCCTTGTAGTTTCAGCTCCAACTCTCAAATGGGGGACAAAACGTCACAGAGGAACGGCGGTCACGTAAGGAATTCCAGGGAGGAAGGGTGTCAGGCATGGAGATCCAATTCACCGCCTGCTTCCATGAGGTATCCGGAGATCTGAACTGGGAACAATTCGGGATAAGGGTACATAGAGAATACCTTAATAATCGGCGATTTTCTTATGACATTGCATTGCTATGGCCAATGAAGCGGGATGACGTAAAAGTTGGACTTAATTAAAACGACGAAGCACTGATTACAACGGGCCTCATGCGACTCAAGTAATCTGTGATATCATAACCACCGTTCGGCTTTTAGAGTCGAAACAACGCGAGAGAAGAAATTCAATCAAAATTATTTACCGGGTGTTACTTGCATAGCATCGCCAAGGGCAAGAAGACGGGACGACACACGCTGAACTGAACTTCCAATTTCATTTTTCTGGCATTGACGATCCACTCTATACAGTCAGTCCGGAATGAAACCCGAACAGTGCCCGTGAACAAAATAAGTTATTTTTACCTGTTTCTTCTAAGCTGCAGTGTGGAGCTAGCTTGATTCATGTTCCACGATGAAGCATGTCTCAAAATACGTATTCATAAACAGGCTGTGAAGAAATATCTCGCTGCAAAACATCAAAGTGCGGCATATGCGTGTACGCGTTTCATGCCGGCCTGTCTGCCCATAGACCGTTTTCACGGAGGAGAGCGAAAGCGACCAGGGCGGAGGGAAAGGGGCCCTCCCTCCTCCTCGCTAGCATGTGCGGCGGACGAGCGGTGCTCGCTACGCTGCGTTCGGAAACAAGTTGAATTTTCTTGCAATTCCAGCGCATCTTAAAGCGCAACTTCCACATGGTGTATTTGGGCTTCGGGTGAGTCTTCTTCGCGAATATGGTCCTCGTACTCGGATTTTAGAAGTGTAAAAAACGAGAAGTGTTCTATACGGTATAACTAACGGGGCTTTAATGCTTTGCAGATGTGATAGCTTTGTTCAGGCTGTGCCGCATAGACACCCATTAAAGAAAAACATATCAAGCTTCTTTTGAATGTTTCCTTTTCCAAGCAGCAGTACGCTGCACACTTTAATTACTAATTCACCAGGAAATTTTTATGCCGCCGTCGTACAGAACATGTCCTCTTCACACCAACAGCGGTGGCGCCGTGGTCAGGTGTTCCGCTACTCAGCTGGAGGACCTGGGTTCAATCCCCGCCGCAGCGGCAGGGTTTAGATGGGGCGAAACGCAAAAGGCGCAAGTGTGCTGTGCGATGCCAGCGCACGTTAAGGATCCCCGGGAGGTGGAAAGTAAGCCGGAGCCCTTAACTACGGCGCCCCTCATAGCCCATGTGTCGCTTCGCAAGGTCAGACCCCACAATCTACAATCTATGCATAATGTGATTTCAGGTGCAGGACAAAATGATTTTTTGTGAGAATGCTAATGAGTGATTACTCCCTTATTAAAGATAATGCCCTCCTCGAGGGATTCCCCTAAAACAATGTACCAACACCATTCCCGCGTCGAGCTCGCCCTACCATACATGCTAGCCGTTCAAACATCAAACCTGGACGAATTTTTTTTTAACTGTGAAGTGCTTGGGTGGAGATAATGAGTAATTGCTCCCTTATTACAAATATTCTGTGCCTTGGGGATTCCCCCAGAGAATTTGACTAACATCGTGATATACAGCGTGGATTTCTGCAGTGACAGTTCAAAGGACAAGACGTTAGTAAGCACAGCCTTGTAAGCTGGAAGACCATTACAGCCTTTCGTTGCAACAACAAAAGCGATTCTTTCAATACAGTGGCATGAGCTAACTGAGACACAACCGTGCTAGTGCTGGTAGTGCAGAAGGGACCATGAGTCGAAAACGAATAGGTGGTTATGTGACGGTAAAGAGTAAAAAAATATGCAGTTCCTGCACGAGATGAAGTAATTTCAAAATTAACCTTTACTGTTGTGACATTGGAGCTTCAACAATCGTATGAGAGAATAAGCAACTGGCTTAGCTCTGACCTCATCCGAGGTTTTTAGTGAAGCAAAGCAGACATTTGGGCTAGTTGGTGTGAATTCATGGTGGAAAAAACAGCGCAAACTTAGACAGAAAACACAGAAAAGAGGGGAGACACTACAAGCGCTGACTCGCAACTAAGGTTTATTAGAAAGAACAGAACACAATATAACACAAAGAACAGAACGCAAACGGGGCGCTGTGTAAATGTAAGGCTCTTTGAGCACCGGCACCTACTCGGCAGTGACTCGCGAGACAACCTTCCCGCACACTGCCGGGTTTGCAAATGCACAACACCCCTTTTCCCGAAAACTGACGTGCTTTTTTTCCACCAAGATAAGGTGATTGTGTTCGCGCTGCTGATACATATGGATCGCAACCAACTAGCCCGACAGATGGTGTTATTCAAGTACTTTTCTTGTGTTCGCGCTGAAGATAAGGTGACCCGGGAGCTGATGGCAGCGTTCTTTATCCGAAAAACCGGCAAACGGTGCGTGAGTGATCCTTCAGTGGCCTTGTCAGAATTGGAATTTAGGTACTTAAATAACCGGGTGCACACGCGCGATGCTTCTGTTTAGATTATCTTGCACGCTCGCACGTAATCTGTTATGACGTACGCAGTCGTGAGTGGTTTTTGTATATATTGTGTTCTGTTCTTTCTAATAAACCTTAGTTGCGAGTCAGCGCTTGTAGTGTCTTCCCTCTTTTCTGTGTTTTCTGTCTAAGATTGCGCTGTTTTTTCCACCATGTTTTTAGTGAAGACAGTTTTGTGCCACATGGCATTCGAATACCAAAACTGATGCCGCGCAAAGGTTTTGAAAGCAAGTAACTTGGAAAACGGTGATGCTAAAGACACATGTTGTAAATATACCAGTTTGTGGGTTGGTGTATAAGGATTAATATGTGAGACTATGTTACACTCTGTGCCGTATTAATGGCAGTATTTGAACCAGTATGCAGTGAATATACCTTTCTCAGTAAGGCCTGATATGTAGACAAAACGTATTTATGCTGATAGTGAGAAAATATTTCTTTGGAGGAGAAATTCTAGAGGCCCGTGTACTGTGCGATGTCAGTGCACGTTAAAGAACCCCAGGTGGTCGAAATTTCCGGAGCCCTCCACTACGGCGTCTCTCATAGCCTTAGTCGCTTTCGGACGTTAAACCCCGTAAACCAAACCAAACCAACCATTATGCATTCTTATAGTAACATAGCAAACAGGCCATTCTATATAGATCATGCAAATTGTTGTTCTGGAGACCTGAAAAACTGGCACCGATTGCAAGTTGGCAGACCCCTTAGTCGTGAATGAAGGCTTGTTACGAAAAGCTGCAGGAAAGGTCTACTATATCTAATAAAAAGCTGAGGCCCAAGGGCAATGCCTTGAGAGACGCCCGAGACTGCAGGAAAAAAGCAGGATGCGTGATAATTAGCGTGGGAAATCTGACGACGTCCGGCTGTCAAAACTTGGACCCAGTTTAGAGCGACTAGATGCGAGTTAATGCATGAGCGAATAATCACTTCATAGACGAGGAATCTTAACGCATGCTTTTTCAAAGCCAAGAAAAAAAAGCATCGAGGGGTGTTGCAGTCACTGGGCAAGTGCATGTCATGAAGGACGAGAGCACGTTGGCTATCAGAGGAATCTTTTCTAAAGGCGTGCCGATTTGGATGAAACAACTTAATAAACATGATGAAACAACTTAATACGAGGAAAGCTAAAAACTGTCCCAGCACACATAAAAAAATTGGCTTACGAAACCTGTGTGCGGTCTTTACTTGAATATGCTTCAGTCGTGTGGGACCCGTACACGAAAAAGGACATAATTGTCCTTGAAAAAGTCAATAGGAAAGCGGTTAGGTGTATATAAGGAAAATACAAAAGGGAAGACTTTACCTCGCAGTTAATGATGTCAAATAATATTCCTACACTAGAAATCCGCCGAAAGATTAATAGATTGGCATTCTGTTTTAATAGTTTAACAGGTAAAAATAAACTGAAGCTTATTAAGCGTAATAAACAGATTCACAACAGCGCTACGGCACAAGGACAGAAGAAACACGAAAAACACAGGACGGGCGCTGACTACCAACTCTTTATTGCGTGAAAAACCAGCACAGATTTATACTATTTCCCTGACCACGTGATGCGCTGTCAGCCACGGGACACAGCGAAGGAACGCTTCACACGTTTGGGGAGTCATCACACAGCTCGACAGAACTCATAAAACGTGCATGCACTATCAAAAACTATAGCATTACCAAGCTAATGATAAAGGGACTAACAGATACAAAGATGTGCATAGACCAGCTACAGCCAATGACAACTGCAGCTCAGATAGGCAAGGAAATGAGTACTTCAAAGCAAAGCGGAATCTTTGGGCTACGTAAAAAACATTCAAGAGAGCGAGAAGGCGTAAAAGCATGAGAAAAGCATGAGCAAAATGGCGGTGAAAAAAGTAAAAATTGCTAGGCAATAGGCAAAGTCAGCAGGCTAAAAGCGAAAACAAGAAACCGACACCAACAAATAACACGGTAAAAGTAACAATCGTTAAAAAGGGAAACTAAAGGAAAGAACAAAAACATGAACCACCACCGGCCAAGCAATGAAGACGGTAAAACAACTAAAAGTCTTTAAAAGACAGAGGAGCAAAGTTCCGCATAAGGTCAACAAACAAAACAACGCAAAATAAAACACTATAAGGTGAGATGCAGGAAAAACCGTTTGTCAGGATGTCTAGCAGTTAAAACGCAAGAATCGCGTCCGTTCAAGAAAGGTCCTTTCTTTCTCCTGTAAACAGACAGATGAGCTGCTGATGCACTCGTCCCCAGCCTTTTCAATCAAAAAACCTTCAATAATCTCCCTTTCTATTCTGCTCCTTGCGGTCGCCAGAAACTTAGTATCTGAAAACATAGGTCGACAATCGTGACGGGGTTGGTTACAATGTAGTGCCATGTGGCTCCCAGACTTGTTTTTTACGTTCAGGAAGTGTTCGCTTGCTCTGTCATTGAAGCAGCGTCCGGTCTGGCCGATGTATACTTTTCCACAAGTGAGGGGAATCTGGTAGACAACTGCGGATCGACATTCGGTGTACTGACGGGAATGTTTTACTGAGCAGGTCGCCCGCTTCTTCCGGTTTACCATCGGACACACTCTTGCCAACTTACATGGGGCAGAAAACACAACGTTCACATCGTACCTGGCTGCAACCTTCTTAACATTGTGCGATAGCTTATGGATATAAGGAATTACGGCAACGCGTTTCCTTTCCCTGGGCTCTCTCCTTCCCTCTCCTAGCTTCATTTTCTGTAGTAAGGCTTCGCACAGGCCTGCTATGAGGAAAGGTGAGTAGCCAGCTAAAAGAAGGCGTTCAACCTGGTTATCAAAGCTGTAATCAGCCATGTGCTCGCAACTTTTTGTTAGTGACGCATGAAGTGCGCTAGTTGCGACTGCCCGCTTGACAAGTTTGGAATGCGCACTGTCGAAGGGGAGTAAACCTTTCTTCGATCTAACGTTGTACGACCAACACACTCGCTTACCACTAAAAACCAGCAACAGATCTAAAAACTGGATCCTGTTCTCTTTTGGCATTTCCCACGTGAAGTTCATTCCACCAGAATAGAAACATTTGGAAACAGTAGCGAAAAAAGTGGAAAAAGCAAAAAGTGGATGCCTTGAAATGTTCTTCTCAGGCAAAACCCACAAGCCTGACTGTCCGCTACGAAGTATAGTTTCGGAAAAAGGCACCTGGCAGGAACACCTTGGACATTTCCTTCGTGACAGCTTGAACCTTTTGACTGGAGCTGACCCATTTCAAGTACGCAGCTCTTTGGAAGTTGTCGAGGACCTACGCCAAGGAATGCAAGATGCTGCTACGGCCTTTTCAATTGACGTAGAAGACCTTTTTTACTCCATTCCCCATGAAGGACTTTTCACAGCTGTTATCCAAAGGATAGACGAGATCGGAGCCATCAGCTTTCAGAATGCAACCGGAATAGGTCAAGACAGGTTCATCACCCTACTTCAGTTTTACCTGCAATCCACAGTAGTGTCGTACAAAGACCAGCTCCTGATACAAAAATCGGGAATATGTATTGGTTCCTCCGTTGCCCCGGTGCTCTCGGATATTTTCTTGTCCACCATGGACCGGGCAGTTCAAGAACGTTTACATGACAAGCACATCGTCAAGATCTATCGGTACGTGGACGATTTCCTCATCGTGTTAGACAGTGCTGCTGCTATTGACATGCCACAAGCCGTCAGGGACATCGTCGGAGTGTTCAAGGACTATTCTGGTGGAATGAACTTCACGTGGGAAATGCCAAAAGAGAACAGGATCCAGTTTTTAGATCTGTTGCTGGTTTTTAGTGGTAAGCGAGTGTGTTGGTCGTACAACGTTAGATCGAAGAAAGGTTTACTCCCCTTCGACAGTGCGCATTCCAAACTTGTCAGGCGGGCAGTCGCAACTAGCGCACTTCATGCGTCACTAACAAAAAGTTGCGAGCACATGGCTGATTACAGCTTTGATAACCAGGTTGAACGCCTTCTTTTAGCTGGCTACTCACCTTTCCTCATAGCAGGCCTGTGCGAAGCCTTACTACAGAAAATGAAGCTAGGAGAGGGAAGGAGAGAGCCCAGGGAAAGGAAACGCGTTGCCGTAATTCCTTATATCCATAAGCTATCGCACAATGTTAAGAAGGTTGCAGCCAGGTACGATGTGAACGTTGTGTTTTCTGCCCCATGTAAGTTGGCAAGAGTGTGTCCGATGGTAAACCGGAAGAAGCGGGCGACCTGCTCAGTAAAACATTCCCGTCAGTACACCGAATGTCGATCCGCAGTTGTCTACCAGATTCCCCTCACTTGTGGAAAAGTATACATCGGCCAGACCGGACGCTGCTTCAATGACAGAGCAAGCGAACACTTCCTGAACGTAAAAAACAAGTCTGGGAGCCACATGGCACTACATTGTAACCAACCCCGTCACGATTGTCGACCTATGTTTTCAGATACTAAGTTTCTGGCGACCGCAAGGAGCAGAATAGAAAGGGAGATTATTGAAGGTTTTTTGATTGAAAAGGCTGGGGACGAGTGCATCAGCAGCTCATCTGTCTGTTTACAGGAGAAAGAAAGGACCTTTCTTGAACGGACGCGATTCTTGCGTTTTAACTGCTAGACATCCTGACAAACGGTTTTTCCTGCATCTCACCTTATAGTGTTTTATTTTGCGTTGTTTTGTTTGTTGACCTTATGCGGAACTTTGCTCCTCTGTCTTTTAAAGACTTTTAGTTGTTTTACCGTCTTCATTGCTTGGCCGGTGGTGGTTCATGTTTTTGTTCTTTCCTTTAGTTTCCCTTTTTAACGATTGTTACTTTTACCGTGTTATTTGTTGGTGTCGGTTTCTTGTTTTCGCTTTTAGCCTGCTGACTTTGCCTATTGCCTAGCAATTTTTACTTTTTTCATCGCCATTTTGCTCATGCTTTTCTCATGCTTTTACGCCTTCTCGCTCTCTTGAATGTTTTTTACGTAGCCCAAAGATTCCGCTTTGCTTTGAAGTACTCATTTCCTTGCCTATCTGAGCTGCAGTTGTCATTGGCTGTAGCTGGTCTATGCACATCTTTGTATCTGTTAGTCCCTTTATCATTAGCTTGGTAATGCTATAGTTTTTGATAGTGCATGCACGTTTTATGAGTTCTGTCGAGCTGTGTGATGACTCCCCAAACGTGTGAAGCGTTCCTTCGCTGTGTCCCGTGGCTGACAGCGCATCACGTGGTCAGGGAAATAGTATAAATCTGTGCTGGTTTTTCACGCAATAAAGAGTTGGTAGTCAGCGCCCGTCCTGTGTTTTTCGTGTTTCTTCTGTCCTTGTGCCGTAGCGCTGTTGTGAATCTGTTTATTAAGCATGAACCAACTAGCCCACACCAGAATCCTCTTATTAAGCGTCCTCTAGTGCATTAAGCGTCCTCTAGTGAGAAGGACTCGAAACGTTCATGAACATTCACTTACTCCCCTTTTCGCCAAAACTAACAGTTTTAAATACAGTTTTTTCCCTAGAACAGTGCAAGATTGGAATTCATTACCGGAATCGGTTTTTTTCCTCGCAAAATTTTTTTGATGCGTTAAATCGTCTACTTACCTGCTAATATTGCTTATATGTATGTTTTGTATCCGTGTGCTGCTAATATTGTATAAGTTTATTCTTTTGGTGTCCGTGTGCTGCTAATATTGAATAATTTTATTCTTTTCGTTATGTAACAATGTAAGTTCACTCCTGCTTGGGCCAAGCAGTGGCCTGCAGTATTATGAAATAAATAAATTAGGCAAAATAATCTAGCAGGGCGAGAGTACATAATGTGTTTTATGATTGGAGCGCATGCTAATGTCGGAAATAGGGCGATATGCGCTTGGGGGGAGGGGGGGGGGGGGGGGTGATTGGTAGGACGCATCCAGGGGCCAAGCTCTGATAATGTGGGAAACTATCTGTACAGCATGCAATAGATTCAGTATGCACACACTGCCTGATGACTGGCGGCAAGAAAAGACGGCGTGTTGAAACTGTGCTGAAATACGAGGACGACGGAACTGGAATTGCTACTCTGTGCAGTGGTGTTTGTTCTTTCCCGTCGCTTCTGTTCCTAAAGTAGCTTTAGCACCTCCACTGGGCTCTTTTCGCAATGTGCTTCTTAAAAGTGGTGTCAGGTAAAGCCGACTGTTTTTCTTCAACCACCAAACTTCTGTGTCACGCAACACTTTCTTCTATCAGCTTTCAAAGTTTGCAAAGATGCTTTTGCTTCTTGTGTCACATAGTTAAATTCCACAGAAATAAAATGCTTTGGCACTATCAGAACTAAACAATTAACCGTACCTTCATCTATACGGACATGTCTTGGTAGTATAGGCCTCATTCATATGGACTGGAATTGAGGACAGTTTTTCTGGGGAGTAAACTTTTTCATTCTATTTACGCCTCGTTATCGTAGAAAGTAGCTGATCAGACAGTGGGCAGATTGAAAATGTATACAGCCCGT
The DNA here is from genome assembly GCF_055824585.1 of Amblyomma mixtum. Classification (NCBI taxonomy): domain Eukaryota; kingdom Metazoa; phylum Arthropoda; class Arachnida; order Ixodida; family Ixodidae; genus Amblyomma; species Amblyomma mixtum. The sequence goes on along the minus strand of NC_143016.1, from coordinate 185,979,210 downwards.
TGTCTAACGTATTCTTTTTGTGTTAAACTCCACAGAAATGTGAACATAATCTCAACTCTGCAAACAAGACAATAATTTACAGAGCAAAGCCCGTTTCAGATTTTTGGATATGAGAGGATAAGCCACACACATAGTCAACCATATACCTTTGTTGCACTGTGGAATTCATACTGTTCGCTGCACTGCGTGCACACAGTTCGTAACCCATGAACTGCCAGGCACACCGACTCCTCCTGCCCTGTTCACGCAGTTTCTGGTTGCCAAACCACTTCTCTTTTTGAGTGTAAAATCCTGTTCAGGGCTTGGCTATTCAGTATACCTGGTAGACATTACTCGTTGCACAAAACGAATCAACCTGCTCAAAAAGAAAAGAACATAGCCGTTTGCTTAAATTACAACTTTTATAACGTCAGGGATGATTTCCCACAGCCCAAAACGCCAAGTTTAAATACAGCACACTGCAGGAAGAAAAACGCAATGCTCGGGTTTGAGGCATGCATGGCTGGCAAAAGCAGAACTTGCTCCGGTGCAAAGCAGGGAGTCTGTGAATGCAAGTGGTCACAACTATTTCAGTCAATCCAAGCATTAAGGAAAGGGGTTCAATTATATCTGAAGTCAGCCTCGTTAGGTCGACGGTCACAGGATATTGCAGGACCCTCAGAAACAACTCAGCGCCGGTATTGTAGAGCCAACCTCCATGCAACAGTGTAGCACATTTCAAGGAATTAAAATTGTTTCTGTTGTTTGCAACATGTGCAGGAATTCTGCGGCCATGAACATGAAAGAAATGTAATCGGATAAATGTCCCAGGAAACATTGCTGATCCCCGAGGAAGGCACGATTATGTAACTATGTATGAGCAAATAATTGAGGCATGTGCAAAATGCAAGAAGGGCGCAGAAAATCTGGGAATCATACTACATCCTGACACATAAGTTCTTGCAGGCCCACCAGGGCTGGCACTACGCAGCCAAGTAATCATGTTCGTTGCAGGCAGACACAGGCAAGTGCACGTAGCAGATGAACATGCAAATGTGCATGGATGACATCTCCTTCTTAAGACTTCGAGAATGTTTGGCTAAACAAACTGATGCGGCTGACCCAGGGAGCGCTGCGGAACAACTGCTCAACGCTGATAAAATCGAGTTGGCAACAGCTCTGCAGCAAAAGCATAGAGAACGCTTAATCCACTTTTCTACCTTTGATCTCCCAGTGCAAAGGGACTGCTAGCAAGACCATCAACAATAAATACAGGACGAGTCGTTCAATAAATTCGAGCAGTTTCGTAGCTAAGTGGCAGATGTCATCGTCCATGACGTGCTTCGAGATCACAGTACGACGGCCGCGCAGCCAAGATCGTGTCACGTCGCACATACAGCAGTTTTCAAACAGTGCACAAAGGAACAGCGATAAAAATCTGTTATGAATGGGCAGCAGAAACAACGTCGTGTGCTCGCCTCGGTCGCTATCGCTGCAATCATCGCAACGGACGCGACCAGCTGCACAGCACCAAGTACAGCCCCCATCAAAAGTATACAGCCCAAGGGGTTTGCTTACGGGCCTGCAGCGTGCCTAGCTATGCATCCTAAGCGACCGTAATCTCTCGAACCATGAATGGCCTCAAGTCCTCAATCCTGCCAATAAGCTTTGAACTGCTAGACGTGCTAGGGAGCTGCGCAAAACAGTTTCGAAGCAAACCCGTTGGGCTGTATACTTTTGACGGGGACTGTACATTTCAGCGTTCTGAAAGCACTGAGTGCGTAGTGAGCTTTCGCAGGTGCACATTTCGCTGACTTGACGGGAAAGCGCTCGCTACGACCGCAGTCACTTTCGCTACGCGGACATTGGTCACTGTGCTACGCAGCTCATGCACGCACAGGAAAATCACCGCGACCAGTTACTCGCTGCTCTCCGTGATAATCCTCGCAGAAATTAAGAACACTTGCAACAACGACAAGCTGCTCCAACTAAGCGCTTCGTTACACCGCCAACGCGTACGTCTTGCGTCGGTTCAAAAAGAGCTGTCAACTCGATCAGCGTAGATGATTACAGAATTCAACTGGTGGGAACTGTCGCTCGCCGCTGCTGCACGCGGCGAAGTTCGCAGTCTCTCTGCACACTCGTAATATCAACATGCGGCCGATATAACATGTTTCGCGCATAGCTGCCACAGCCGAGGCCTTGTTGTCTAGTTCAATCGATGGACGCCCATCTTGCCCTGGCAGAAGCGACGAGGAGGGGCTTGAAACGTCACGTAAAAAGACAGCCAATAGCTACAATCCGGTGGCCGGCCGGACCCGCATGCCCGCACAAAAGTTGAAGTTCAACCAATATTGCCCCGGTCGCCAGACCGGCCGGACGCCTATTGTCTGGCCTGTGCACAGCGTCGTCCGCATGCTTGCGGATGTGCACGAACAACGATCGTACAACTATAGTACAACAGCCTTAAGCCATTATGGCAATCATGCTAGGACCAGTAACTATGTGGCGCTACTTTTTCAACATGGCGGCGTCCGTGCATCTATAGGGTGAAAGAAGACGGCACGTGGCCACAGTAGGTAACAAAGAAGCCGCCAGTTAAGGCGTCAAATAGATTTCGAGGCCACCTGGCGACGGGCGGGAAGTACCAGGCGCACGTTTTCTGGAGAGTGCGCTACAAAGGCTTCTAGAAAGCAGATGAAATAGCGACGGTAGACATAGCACAAGGCGTATCCAAAAACAACTCTGCTGAAAGGTAGAAACTCGGAGATTTTAAAAGCCAAGGGTAAAAAGATTATGACCCGAATAAGACACAACAAAGAAATCAACGAATAACACGCGTAGCTACAGGTTAAAATTCTGTTGTTGTTCTTGTTCTTCTAAAAAGTAAATGACAGAAGTGTACGAACTATTGCAAAGAACCACGCACCAGCGACTTGTTCGGTCTCCTGTGGTGCAGGCTTCTTCACGTCGTCCGTGTCCAAAGACGAGGCGACGGCGCTGCTGTTGTCCATGGCTGCCCTCTACCCGGCGCTGCTCATGGGAGGTGCGTGGATACATCTTCCCTCATCTCGGGAAGCGATCTCTATGATGTGTGCCTCGTGTCGCCCCGGTGTGCGATTCAAGACTCCACCCGGCCCCACCAAAAAATGTCTCAACGCACATATACCGCCGCTACATATGTCACGTACTGAATTCTCAGATGCAGACTTGCAAGTAGCGCTTGTCGTGAATTGAACGAATTATTTGAGCGAAATTTCTGCGATAAACTCAGTCCCGTAAAAAGTGGCTTCCACGTAAACAGCTGTCATGTGGCCAGAAATAGAGGCAAGTTGTTTCGCCGTCTTCCCTCATCTGTCTACTCTCAGTTGACGCGGCCCAGAGACGCTGTTCAGCTTCCTTTTGACGTCGTATTGCGAGGCGTTCCGTGCGGTTTTCTGGCGTTTCGCCCATACGTTTAGCTTTGCGCTTTCCATTTTCGCCGCTTTTCGGACAACTACCAAGCTAGCACTTCTGGATCGGTAGATTTCCTACAGCCACGTCTCGGTGCTTCTCCTTCCATGGCGAGTGCGAGCGCCTATTCTCTGACAAGCGCATTTATAGCCTATTAGCGCGCGGCTGCATCGAAAGGTCAAACGGTGGCGAGGAGGAGTAGCGCGCGCAGCGGTAGCGGCGGCGCACATGCGCAGTAGCGCGCGGCTGTGGCGAAAGGTCAGGCGACGGAGTCGGCGGCCACCTGCGCTGCGCGTGACGTCACTCGGTTTCGCGCATGCGCAGAATATGGCTTTTGCGGCGCACCCGGCATACGCGAAGCTCGGCACCGACCCTCGTAGCATAGCTTTTCGCTTCAGAACTGGCCGGGACCGAACTCATCAGCCGCTGCACGTTTTGAGCCAGCTGCTACGCGAACAGGTGGCACAGCGGGGCCGACCAAACCGACACCATTTCAAGCTGGAACCTCCAGATGCTCCACGTGCTTGTCGGCACCTCCCTTCGCAGAGTGACTAAGGTACCGCTTGTGACCGCGAAAAGCGATTGCAAGGTATCAGTGGTGCTGTCACTCGTGGCGATGCGACCCCTATAGACAGCCTATATACTATCCATAGACTTCTGCCAATTTATAGACTTTCCATACACAAATCCTGAAGACTAGGTTTACAATCTGTAGATTTGTAGCCATTCACTTATAGTACACGCTGGTCGATAGTCTACAGACAAAAGTCAACTGAAAATCTAATAGACACAAGAATATAGCCAGTCTATAGAATCATGGCCGTACACTTTTAGTAGACTTTTGTCTGCGACAGTCTGCAGACTGAAGTCTACAGGTATATAGACTGTCTACAGACATTTTATAGATATAGGACTTAGCACTTTTACTAGAAAAATTTTGTCTATAGACTTTCGTCTCCTAAACCTTCATTGTCTATATGCTCTCTATAGACGTGTCTAATAGCGTTGAAAAATATGTCATCACAAATCTGTCAGACATGATGTGAATATTAATATATTTACCAGCGTAGTTCATTTCAAAGCTATCCAGGATGGGCACATGGACGACGTGCACGATACGAAATGCACCACATTACACAATTAAAAATTAAAAGTAAAGGTCCGGCTATTTTTCTCGAAATCGTTCTTGTAGCCTGTTGCCTGCTGTTCACCATCAAGGCACGTTGATTATCTGTAAAGCGCTGCAAAAAAATACTACAGAGGTAACTAGAAAATTCTTTCCGGGTGCGCTACGCGTGGAGTTTCATTATCATCATCATCAACCTGACTACACCCACTGCAAGGCAAAGCCCTCTCCCATGTCTCTCCAATTAACCCTGTTCTTTGGAACTTGCGGCCACTGTATCCCCGCAAATTTCTTAATCTCATCCGTCTACCTGACCTGCCGCCTCATGCCACACTTGCCTTCTCTTGGAATCCACTCCGTTACCCTTAATGACCAGCGGTTATCTTGCCTTCGCATTACATGCCCTGCCCAAGCCCATTTCTTCCTCTTGATTTCGACACGGATGTCATTAACCCGCGTTTGTTCCCTCACCCACTAAGCCCTCTTCCGATCTCTTAACGTTACACCTATCATTTTCCTTTCCATAGCTCGCTTTCCAAAGCGTGGGCTTTAACGCAAGGCTACTCTTTTGGCTACTGTATTCTAGAAGAGCAACCTTTGTTTTTTCATGAAATACGGATGAATATTTATGAATGCTTTTCTCGCGTCTTCGTCTATGAATACAGCGCACAGTGTAAAATAAACATAAAAGACGTAGCTTAATTTATTGTTTTGTTGGGTTTCACGAAACATTGTAAGATATACGCATTATCTCTGAAGCACTCTCTCTGCTTTCAATATCTACTGAAAAGGCAGACATCTGTATGGTGCTCGTACAGAAGACTGAAGAATCGCGCCACACGTCAGCATCTATTCCCTGCGGGCTGTTGAGAATGGCACTCCCATAAAATGCGCACTCAAGGCTACTACCACAGAGATACTAAAAGGAGTCTATTGTAACATTTATTTTTATACACGTAAGAAACAAGCGCTTTAAAACTGCGCTGAGTGAAACCTGGTACACTAATACCCAAACAGGCGCAAGGCGTGCAAAACCTCTCCGGCAGATCACAAACCACTACATCGCACTTTCGCGCCCTTAACTTGAAGCACAAAGAAAGCGCAGCATTGCCATACATAAGAGCGCTCTTCAGATACAAGCACGGTTGCAGCTCGGCCACTGCGCTCACAGTATCCAGAAACCAAGAAAATTGGGACTGCAGGTTAGCCTGCTCAAAGGCAGAAGTAAGCGTGAGACAGCGTGCTCATTACCCTCGTGATGACATACGTGCAGGCGAAATTCATTACACTTTTCTTTCAAGGGTAGCCCGAGCAGTGCAGGCAAGGGGATCTTACTTGTAAGCAGCGAACCTTACCTAGGGGTGCTAGAGAGGTCAAATAAAGCAGCGATGGAGTTCGGAATAGGTACCGTCTCAATTAAGGCGCAACCATAGGCACAGCCATAACGCAGCGAAAGCTGAATTCGTTCGTTTGCGCCAATCAATCAGTGCCGGTCCAAACCCTTTGGCGTATTGAGAATCTTGCATACTCTCTTGTTGTGCCCTGTAGACGGACGTAGCCAGCCACAAAGCGCTTGTATATCCGAAGGACAGGTATCGTAACAATGCCACGAAGCGTTCAAGGACAAGGATGTTCAAGGACATACTACGGACCAGATGCCGAGGTCAGCGTGTGTTTCGCGAGTGGTGTTCAGCGCCGTGCTTGTCTCCTCCTCCTGTTTCTGGCCCTGTTGTCTAGCGCTGTTTGAATTTTCTTGTCACCACGGAACACCAACTCGCCCAATCTGTCGTCCTTTGGCGTATCCCTAATATATACCAGTAAGAGACCACAAACGCGCACTACGTCTCTCGCTGAAATGCTGACGGAAAAAGATGGTGCAGGCTTGAGCGGAGCTCGGAAGCAGTCTCGCGAAGCGAAATGCGAACTGTCTCTTCGTGAAGGTTTCAAAGCGAAGATCATGCAGGCCAACGGCTGTGGACAACGGCTCGGATAACAGGCATCGGCGAGTTCACAGGAAGAGACGTGCAACGAAATTGGGGACAAGTTGCAGCTCGTAGCTTCTTCACGTTGTTTACAAAGTCCACGCTCGCCCTCCGCTCAGGCGCCGGCTTCTATTCAGCCACCCATCTAGTAACTGTCCTATAACAAGATTGCAACTTCGACAAACGTCTCTTGCTCCACTCTGTAGCCTCGCAAAACACATTCGGTCAAACGTCGGGTTTAGCACCTCATGAAATATCTGAAAACATCGCTCCATGATCCAGGTAGGCGATAAGAGCAATCCACCTCAGAAAGCGAGTGTGCATTTTCAGACGGGCCAGGTAAACCGATATGTCCGGTGTTAATCGGCGCGCACAGTTTCTTTCCGGCTGTCATTCTCGGGCTCTACTTCGCAGCACGAAGTCAGCGCACAGCACGGGAGGGGCACCTTGGCTGACACGGTTTCCTCGCCGATTAGCTTTGCCGCACGTTAAGAACAACACAGTAGCACAAGGCTTACCATGAATGGCCGACTAAGTTGGGTTCTGTGGGAAGCATAAGCTGTGATGAAAACAGCAATGCAGTCGCGCACCATATTTGCGCCATACGCACCGACTGCGCATAACTTCCAGCTGGACGAGTGATTTTCTTCATTCTTGCCTCGCCTTGCGTCAAAGCACGAAGAAAAAAACCCATTTAGCTGGCGTATCTTCACAGTTCGCGCACTTGCCATCTGCAGCATGTGTTGGTATCCAAGAACACCGTGAACAATTTGTTTATAAGCATAAATTAGCCACTAACGCATTGAAAAACGATTTGTTTTTCGCAAAAACAAAACCAAAACCTCACTGCTTTTACCATTCGCACTGCGGCTCCCCCATTAACGAGTATGGCTTAGCATAGACTTTTTTCCCCCGTGTTTGCGTTTAGAAAACTGCGATGGACGGCATCACTGGGTCTCTGCTCCGAAACATCAAGCATGTGGGGAGAAAGGACAAAATTTCGGCTATGTGATGCATGCGTCGCAGCACTTTACACGCAGCGGTCTTGGTCGTCACAAAGGAGATGCCGTCGACTCAGCGTGGCAAGCTCAGCCAGAAGCCAGCTATCAAGTGACAAGGGGGGGGGGGGGGGGGGGAGGCGTTTGGTGCTCAGCTTTCGCCGGTCGCAAGCCGAAGAATGGGTCGGACCCAAAAGTTCACAAGTAAAGCTTATACAGCAGAGACGATACAGAGGATTTCACAATCACTCGTACGAGCACAAGGTGATTTACAATGCAATGTAATTCGTGCGAAGTAATACTCCGGAGAGATTCCAATGCAACAAAAACCTTGCGCCTAAAGTGCACTAATATAAAGAGGGAGGCAAACAAGTAAAACACAGTTTGTTTACCGGGCACTGCGACAGTCCGACGACCAAGGGACCACGATGAAGCATCCCGCAGGTTGGCGCACGCTGCCTCGCTGGTTCGTGTCTGGGCAAGTGGTGTTGACCCGGGAGTCGAGCGGGCGCTGTTCTCTGAAGCTTCAACGGTGGCTCGGGCTGCCAGACAGCGGTGAACGCCCTTCATTTATAGGCGCGCTCCGCGTCTGTTCCTTATTCGCGCCCAGGCAGCGCGCACATACTCACAGTATCAGCTGCACAGTTTCCTTCTTCTCGCGCCGGACGCGCGTCCCCATTGGTCAGGCGTGGAGACTGGCTTCGAGAACCTTCCAGATCCTTCTTGCGATGCGTCGCCGCGTTGAGTAGAGTTTACCCAAACCTTCTCAAACAATCGACGACGTGCACTGACGTCATTCCTTTGGCGCCGCGCTGGCGAGCCAGTTGGACAGGGCAGCAACCATGGCAGCAACACACACAAAGTTCGGTGCCCTCCGGAGTTTTTTTCCTCCCTGTTCTATCGGCGCGCGCTGGCGACATTGCTTCCGCGCGGAGCCCGATTTTTTTTTCGAATATGCGCCGGATTTTGTGACAAAGGCATGAAAATTAGATGTTAATCACGTTAATCAGTCTTATTCTTGCCAAAGAATTACATGTCCCATTAGCCCAAAAGCCGCCTTCTGTCGCGTCCGTGGCCCGAAATTCCCGTGACATTACCATGATCTCGCATGGCGTCAGCAGTATATCATAAGATGTTGACGTCAGCGGCAAAGAAGAAGAAGTAAAATTTATTCCGAAGGTGCAGAGAATTGAACAAAGGTTCTCCAGGTTGCGAGGCGAACACGCTACCACAAAGCCGCGTTACGCGGCGAATAGAGGTGAACCTAGAGGGCGTCTTTCCTTACCAGTGTATGCTAATGAGTGAGTGTGACATTAGAAAAGAAGGAATCTTTAATGAAACTCGCAACAGAACTCATGATGAGAGAGTGCTTTCGCATTCAAAGCACGTAAGCAGCCTTAAGTACCGTCCGTAATTATCTTCATCAAAAGGTGTTTGTGGAGGACAAATTCTAGAGGCCCGTGTACTGTGCGATGCCAGTGCACATTAAAGAACCCCAGGTGGACGAAATTTCCGGAGCCCTTCACTACGGCGTCTCTCATAGCCTCAGTCGCTTTGGGACGTTAAACCCCGTAAACCAAACCTAAAGGTATTTGAAAGAGATCAGGACGTCCCTGAATTCTCACACCCTTCACCCCCTCCTCCCCCCCTTTTTTTTGCAGGATTTTCCTGAAGAGATGTTGGATCACCATTTATGCCGATAAAAAGGTGGAATGGCATTGTCTCGAGCGATTCCTTTTAAGGAATGACGCAGCATTCGGTAAAATTTTTTTCTTGATGTATTTATGGGAAACTTTTTCAGCATATTAGAAATAATATGAACACTCACAAAAATTTTGCTGCAATATGTCCTGAAAATTGATTTCCAATGTATCTGAATTTTGCATGACAGAAAGCGAGTTCAACATTCATTGCCGTGCTACGGGTGAAGACTTTCTTAAAGTGCTGCTTCGCAAAGCACAAATTTTGGTTCTGAATTTTGACGATGCAGTGTTCGTTTAACATTCTAGAGTGAAAAGAAAGTTTTGACAAAAATAGATAAAATGCATAAATTAAAAAAAAAAACTTTTTTAACCGCATACTTCCGGGTCAAGAAATTAAAATTGTTGAAAACCACAAAATCCTTGGAGTTACTTTCTCGTCGCATCTCAGCTGGGATCAGCACGTGGAAAATATTTGTAAAAAGCTCTCTTCAGTAGCAGGTGTTCTATCACGATGTCGATGGCTTCTTCCCACTCACGTGAAAATTCAAATTTATCATGCTCTTTTCGGTTCCGTTTTGAATTACTGTAACTCTGTTTGGGCAACCACCACAAAAACAAATGTGATAAAAATACAGGTTCTGCAGAAGAAAATGATCCGCTACATTGCAAACCTTCCTTATCTCTCTGCATCACGAAGTGCCTTTATTAATTATAAAATAATTCGTTTTGAACATATGTATGTTTTTCGCATTTTGAGGTTTTTTTACCATTCTTCTCCTGCTTATAGAGATTTCCTCATACATACTGCCCATTTAAGGACCGCTTCGAATCGAACCCACACCCGAAACACCGATCCCTGGTATATTCCATATTTTCGAAATAATTACATACTTCAAACGCTTGAACACAATTTACCGACCACTCTTAATAAGTACAAAGTTTTGGCTGGTGTTAAACAAAGTGAGTTAAAAATGTATTTTGTTAATATATAGCCAGGTTGCATTTTATGTGCGTCTGTTTGTCTGCAGGTGCCATGTATGCACAATGAGTTTTTTTTTTTTTTTTTGGGGGGGGGGTCCTCTCTTTGTTTTCGTGCGTCTGTAAACTGCCATTGTTTTCATTGTATTCAATCAATATGTAACTTGCTTCGTTGTGTTTGCCTGTTCTAACCTATATATCTTTGTAAACCTTTTTTTGTGCTCTGTCGTGTACTGCCATTTGAGGTGCTTGGGCCCCGTCAAGCTGCTTTTTAGCAGCTTTTAGCCCTTGCATCTGTCTAGGATGTAACTTACATTCTCGAAAAATAAAGCGAAATAAAAAAAATAAAATGAAACTTTCAGAGAGCATAAAAGAACGAGGCATACAGGCGGATGCAACTGTCGAAAAAAAGTTTTTGGGCCATGTTTTGGTATTTCAAAATCGTGTCGCCCCTTAAAAGAAAGCGTTTTTATTTCGTGCAGTAAAGTTTACGAGCACCCTGACTGCACCAAATTCGAAGTTTCATCGCTTTAACTGTGAGCAATGAATATGTTTATTTCTGCGCGCAGTAGCGAAAGGAGTCCATTCTAAAAACAATACACTCGAGGGCGTTGTATTAACCTCTCCGAACAAAAAATATATTTTGTAATTCTCGAAATAGCGAAGGAGGTGAAGGGCTCCAGCAGTCGTTGCGGTCACGCGCTGCAGAGTTGCTCACTGCACGCTGCGCTGAGTTCTCAGCTTATTCAACGTATAGATCTTCACGAAAGGACCGCGTTCACATGAGGGAGGCAGTGTTGCGCTCGACCCTTCTCTCTTTGACGAAGCGTTTTATGAAAGATGATACTCTCGTTTTCCATGCTACAAACAGTTATGTCGACTCTTGTTAACATGCGTCATCCAGCTAAACGACTGAGGTAAACACGCTGGCTAACATGATAGCTTTGGTTTACTGCCTGTGGCAGCAAATTGTTTTTTCAATATCTGTTACGATTGACTGAGCAGATGCTAAGATTTTTCAAGGGATATACATAGAGGTTTGACCGGGCACTGAAAACCTTAACGGCCTGGAACGAAACGTTATCAGTGTGTGTAATTATGCTTGCAAAAACGATTACGTTGGCAAGAGAGCGATTTCCGGTCTGGTGGCGTCTACAGACTATATGCACTGAAAAGACAGAAATATGCATCCGAACAGACTGCCATAAAATACGAATGGACTAGGAAAATAAACTTTTCGATCTACTAGCTACTGTAAATGGTTTATAAACTATAAAGCGCTGAAGTAAATCTGTTTACCTGCTAACATCTACAGACAGCCTACAGGACAGGCGAAATAGAATTGTCTCTTAGAGAAAGTCTAGTCTGTAGACCTCTAATAGACGGAAACGAACAGTTGCTATCAACCTGCGTTAGACTATAAATGCAAAAGTCTGACTTCCGATTGACTAGCATCTAGAGGCTATGAATCAAGAAAAGTCGGACTTCCAATTTACTAGCGTCTATAGACTACGAATAGACATAGTTTAAAAATACTCGAGCGAGATTAATTGAAATTTCATAGACTATCCATAGACAAAGGTCTAAAAACTTGCAATCGACCTGTCTATGGACTGCTTAAAGACAAAATCTAAATGACTGCCAATCAACGGTTGTCTATAGATAGGCTATGGACTGTCAATAGACATGTGTCTAAGTTTCCTCATCTACATTTTCTATAGACTCTGAATGGACAACAGTCTAATAGCTTTTAAATGACTTTGTTCTATAGACATTCCGTAGGCTGAATATACAAAAGGAATACCTCCAGGAAGGCATTAGAATCTGTTATAGAATGTATATAGACCCTTTCAAAAAAGCACTAGTTGTCTCGTCCTGTCTTCTTCTTGTCCTTAAGTCTCGTCCAAGTTCGCGGTTATTGCTCCTTTTCAACATATCAGACCAACTGGCCCAAAGCTTCCCCTTGTTCTAGCACTAGTCAGTTGAATGAAAGGTGAAATTTTCTGTCACCATTACAGACTGATCTTTATATTCGGATAAAACTTAAAAAACTTGGCAGCATGAGCCCATGGTCCTCAAGATGTCTTAGTTATCCTCTAAGCACTCACAGCAGTTATCAAAATCAGCTTATTATTGTTTTACTTTATTAAACACGATGCTAAGAAAAATTCCTTTTATTATTTTTGTCTTGTGCCCAAGTTTTCGTTGGGCAACAAGAAAAGTTCTCACAACGCACTCGTGTGCTGCAGGCGTGCTGTGGCCCGTGGAAGGCACGCCCACCGTGCTGCGGCCGGTGAGCTACGCGGTGCCGCAGGCGCTGCCGGTGCACGGTCTGCGCGGGGCCATGCTGCGAAACTACACCTTCGCCAACCGCCACGTGCAGTACGCCATCGGAGCCAACGTCGCCTGGACGCTGGCCCTGCTGGTGCTCGCCATCGTCACCTTTTCCTACTCGGCACAATGAACCACCAATCTCCCTCCCTCTGCCTGCTTCCTCGCGGACGCTGTCACTGCACCGCGGTTACCCCCATTACGCACGCACACTGAAACCTTTCGTATGAGAGGCGCATAAGAAGCTGGGAATACGGAGCCCATAAGATATGTAAGAATACATGGAAATCCATACACTTTCCACGCCCTTACCGTATACAGGGCGTTCCGTATTTATCTGTCCAGGTTGTAAAAATTTCTCCTGCGCAAACTACTGGTTTACTTGGTCTCAAACACGGAACACAAGGCAGCATGGGATAGTCTGCGTTTTCCGATTAATAATTGTGCATCAGAACTTGCCTGAATTGTCTGGAGTCGGCGAAGAACAGCAATCGTCTGCGCAGAGAATTTTTGTCGAGGAGAGCGGAATAGCCGATTTGAGAGGCTGCGCCATCTGGCGAACTGCGAGACAACTAATGTGCCTGCTTGGAGCTGGGGTAGGTCTCGAGCTGCCCTGTGGTCTCTGCTTGAGACCAATTAAGCCAGTAGTGCGTAGACGTTTTTACAACCCGGACAGATAAATACGGAACGCCCTGTACTTCCCATATGATTTCCGTAGCATGTGTTTGACGTCACACAGACTCCTTATGAACTTCAATTTTTCCTTGTTCGTTTTTCGTACAGACTCTGTACAGTCCATGTGTTGTCCACGTGGACCGTACACGAAAAACGTACAGGATTACGCTCATCGTCATATGAAACGTTTCACTATAGTGCCGACGTAACGGGAGAATAGCAGCCGACTCAAGACGGCAGAAGTGTCATAGAAGAGGCGCCAACAGGAGCGACGTTGGTGAGATAGTTATCCTACAGAGCCCAATCATCTGCCTGCTTCTTCCTGGCCTTACATATATGAGGAATCTTATCACATCATTTTTCAAAACCAATAAAAAAAAGTGTCGAGGGCGATGTTTCATTCAAGGCTCAAGTGCATCTATTCAAGAACGAGGGCAAGTTCGCTATGGCAGGAATGCTTTCTACAAGCTTGCCGATTTGGATGAAAGAGCTTGATGGTTAAAAACGATCTAGGTGGGCAAGAGTAAACATGTTTCATGATTTCGAGCAGATGCTAATGGCAGTAAGTTTTGTTCAGTCACAATTCGTCGCACAAATATTTATTGCATTCATAAATCCGCATAGTCAGCAGGAAATAATAAGAAAGACTACGCAGCCGAAGTGACAGCTGCAGTGCATACCGATGTTTTCACACAGCTTGCCCAGTGCCGCCGGCACACCGTTGTAACGCGAGCACCCATCGTCACAAAATATACTTTATTGGGGCACCAACGCCGAGAAGGATGGCGACGCTGCTGTAGTCACGGCAGGAAACAGTCTGATGGCGGAGCAGCCAAGATAGTGTCACTCCGCACACACTAAGTTCCAAGCACAGTATACACATGAACCGCGGTCAAAATCGGTAATGGATCGCTGCAACCACCGCAACGAATGCGACTAGCTGCACACCCAAGTTCATTTCAGAATTCGGAAAACACGGCGTGAGTAGTGAGATTTTCACGGATGCACATTTTGCTGGTTTGGCAGAAAAGCACTCGATTCAATCGTAATCACTTTCGCTACGCACACATTTGTCACCGTGCAGTGCAGCGTACGCGCAGGAAATCCGCCGAGAGCAGCTGTTACCGCTGTCCCTGAAGATCCTCACAGGGATTAGGAGTCCTTTCACAACCACAAACGTCTCCAGAAAAGCGCTTGAAGTCGGTTTGGGGGAGAGTGGCTTGCCGGTGCTGCACGCGGCGAAGTATATGCTGCCAACATATGCTTTGCGGCCTAGCCACCACCATCTATACTCTACCTCACAAGTTGTTTGCAGCGCTGCGAAGCCTTTGGCGATGTGAGCCAATCGGAACGACGTGCGCTGAAAAATCTCTTCCTCCGGACTCCTCACCTCGAGACTGGTGGCTCCATCACTGGGGAGGAAGGAGCACCAGTGTCCAGCTGCTGCCAACCTCGAACCTTTTTCGCCTCAAGCAATCACTTCAATAAATGTACTATACTGTACCAACTGAAAGATTTCACTAAAGCAGAAAGTTGGGCTAGTTGGTAACGATCCATTTAAAAAATTGCCGACGATTACGTTGCTTCCTAATGCGAAATTTGAGCGCAGCTCATCAGCTGTTCCGGCTTTTCGATAGACTAAGGCAAAGAATTCGAGCAAGACATGTATGTACAATTACAGACAGCTCGTTATTTTTCACACATAATCCTTCTTCAAGAAACACTCCACTAACAGTTGTTCATTGTCATGAAGGAAGCTTTGTGGATGGCGCAATAGATGGATATATGCTCCACTTCCTGCCCCAATGCCTGGTTCTCAAAGACGAGGTCTGCGCAAGTATTTCGCAAGGTTGTCACAGCTGTGGGAGCCGTTACGAGCGAGAGGAGCAGGGTGTTTTCCCGCATAAGTGGAAAGAAATTCCCGCTTGTCTTTATATCTACATTAAAGTCCCCACCCACCCTACCACCCTGGCAGGCGGCAGGGTTTCTGGCGCAACGTTGTCAATGCCAAAGCATGCAGCACACATCTGTCACTACCGCCATGTAGCTTAAAGCACGATTGAGGTGTCCACTGTTCCAAGAGGGCAGTTATGCGCCTTCCCTCTGGCTCAGGTGTCCACCGAGATGTGTGAGGCATATACTGCGCATTTCCTTTCCTCAAAAACCAATCATCAGATTTTACCCTGTGCTTTCCAAGCCCCCCCCCCCCCCCCCCCTCTATTGGTTCCGCAGCTGTGGGAGTCAGATACTGCGCATTTCCTTTCCTAAAAAATTGTTCACTGAAGCTTAAACGGCGGCCCTGTAAGTAACCACCCGGTGTGAAAGCGTAAAGGTAGACAAACAAAGCGCTTTGTATGCATTTTGAATCACTGACATCGGCGAAGAAGATTCTTGTAGAACAGGCAGATGACAAATCTATAGCTTCTCGCTTTCCCAGGCTTCAGCATACTTAGACTCATAAAAGGCAAGCACAGTATTCAGAAGAGGCGAAAGCTTAAGGAGTTTTCTAAAAAACTTTGAGGCCGTTGGGACGGAAGAGCAGCTCAGCCAGGGCAATTGGTCGATAATGTTGCTGGCAATCCTCCCATATGATGCGGCCTGCGTACTAGCGCGCCTCTCTGACGAGGATCCCAACCGCTATCTGAAAGCTAGCGCACTCTCCCGATACTTCAAAGTTCGCGCAAAGGCTGATTTTCGATGCCAAATTGACAGTCGGCAGCGTCCCCGCTATAGTATCGGAGACAAGAGAGCTCCGTTCGGTTGCCTGATGAGACGTCTGCTGCTGAGAAGTGCACCGATAGGACAGCTTTAGTCCGAAAACGAAAGTCCGCTTTGGCAGCGATGACCGATGATTTATGTCAAAAACCTAGAGAAAAGCGCAAAACCAAGAGTGGGTTTGGGTGCAAATGCTATAGGAGAGAAGCAAGGTTCGAAAGGGCCATTTCAAGCCCATCGAACAATGCCGCCTCGGAAGCAGAAGTTGAAGTTCGCGATAAGAGAACCCGCTAACTATCCCATCAAAGCGTAATGGTTGAGAGTCCAGAGACAACTGTGTAAACTTAGAGACGCGCACAAATGACGACACCATTGTTTCGAGTTATAAGCAACGACTGGTGTTTATTGCCGTAAGGCTGCTCCTTGTCGAGCGAGTATAGGTTACATAGGTTGCCAGATTACAAGTCAGAAAAAGCTAGAATGAACAGTTTCTTTATACTCCCCCCGGAATGAGCTTCAGATCATTCGTGCGTAGTCTCCATGGGGTACAGCAACTGGATCGGTCTTCTTAGGATGGTCCCACCAGGTAGGCGCACCATGCAGGCTCTAGTGTACCCATCCCGTCCGACGAGCACATCAACCACTTTTCCGGTTTTCCATAGCTGCCTTGGCAGATGAGGCTGGTGAACTAGCACAAGAGTTCCTTTCTTCAAGGCACTAGATGAGCTTGGCACAGCAAAATGAGCGGAGCGAAGACCTGTGAGGTACTCTTTCTGCCACCTGCGCCAGAAGTGATCAGCTAAACTTTGATGATATCGCCAGCGACGAATTAGTTGACCCGGTGTTGATGTCGTTGACTCTGTGCTACAGCCCGGGGGCAAGGACGTTAAACGTTTTCCCACGAGAAAATGGGATGGAGTGAGTGGCTCCGGCTCGTGAGCTTCTGCGGACACGTAGGTGAGGGGTCTTGAATTGATCACGGCCTCGATTTCGGTCAAGACTGTAGCGAGCTCCTCGAATGTGCAGAAGCTGTTACCTAAAACCTTCTTCAGAGGAGTCTTCACTGAACGAACCATTCGCTCCCAGAATCCGCCCCACCAGGCGGCTCTCTCAACGATAAACTTCCATTTTATCTGGTAGTCTAAGAAATAACTTCGGATCTCTGTGCCACGCAGCGTTGTCCACAGCCGTTTCAGGTCTCTCGAAGCGCGCTGAAACGTCTTAGCATTGTCCGAAAATATTACTCGACAGACTCCTCTTCTGGAAATGAACCTCTTGAATGCCATCAGAAAATTGGGCGTAGACATGGCAGTCACCAGTTCTAGGTGCACTGCGCGGGTGACTGCACATGTGAATATGACGATGTATGATTTCTTGTTGCCTTGATCCCTTGTGTTCAACGGCCCGGCGAAATCAATGCCTGTCACCTCGAATGGTGGAGCTTGGGTTACCCTGTCACGAGGTAAAGGGGCAACTGGCTCCGTGGCAGGGCGGCTGTTGAATCGGTTGCAAATCAAGCATTTCTTCAAGATCTTTTTCACCATCTGTCTTCCCCGAACTATCCAAAACTGCTCTCTCAGCTCTGTGAGAGTCTCAAGTGCGCCTGCATGTAGAAGGCGGCGATGGTTGGCGATTATTAAAAGTTCGGTGAAATGATGACCGGCAGGCAGGATTATTGGATGCGTAATGTTGTAGGAGAGGCCAGCATTACTCAAACGTCCCCCAACTCTTAGCACTCCGTCCTCATCGCAGTAAGGTTTCAGATCCCGCAACGGAGAGCTGCAGGGCAAGCGTGATGCGCGACGGACGCACTGCAGCTCTTCACCGAAGGCCTCTCGCTGTACCTGACTTATGAGACAAGTCTGTGCTTGGGCGACCTCTTCCGTAGTCAGATATCCACTAAGTTTCTGGCGAGGGTTCCTTGAGTTGTGCAAGAATCGCTGCATCCATGCAACAACACGAACAAGTTTATAGAGGGAGCTGTGCCGTTCCAGCGGCAAGACAGTTTCCTCTGTTGCTACGTTGTGTACCTGCACCGATCTTCTCTCCTCATCTGCCACGGCCATATCAACGTCATTTTCGTGCCTTGGCCAGGCGATGGGTGTTTCTCTGAGCCAAGTAGGTCCATTCCACCAAACGGTGTTTGCCTTGAGGGCTTGGGGACTCACTCCTCGCGTCAGAAATTCGGCAGGGTTGTCTGCTCCGGGACAGTGATTCCAGGTTTCTGGATCCGTTCGCTGCTGAATTTCCAGCACCCGATTGGCCACAAAAGGCTTCCATTGTTGCGCTGACCCGCGAACCCAATGAAGCGCAATTGTAGAATTACTCCAGAGATGCCATTTGGCAACTGGTAGTTTCAGTGATTGCATCAAGTATTCCTTCAGTCTTGCGCCTATCAGCATTCCCATCAATTCCAACCTGGGAAGAGTGAGCTTCTTAATCGGTGCCACCCGCGATT
This sequence comes from Amblyomma mixtum, assembly GCF_055824585.1. Lineage (NCBI taxonomy): Eukaryota > Metazoa > Arthropoda > Arachnida > Ixodida > Ixodidae > Amblyomma > Amblyomma mixtum. The sequence continues at coordinate 185,960,812 of NC_143016.1, read as the reverse complement.
TGGATAAGATCAGAGTCACGGCTGGGGCCTTGGTTCCCGAGGCACGCAAGTATGCAACTGCCCCGTAAGCCTTCGGACTAGCATCGGCGAAAATGTGAATATCGATGCTGCCGGCATTATGAAGTCCGTCGTATCTTCTGGGTACGGTTACTTCAGTCAAGTGGTGGAGTTGTGAATGCCACTCCTTCCAAGATGACTGTACTTCTTCAGGTAGGGGTGCGTCCCACTCAACTCCCAACTCCCAGAGCTTTTGAAACATCAACTTGGCTGTAACAGTGACTGGGGAGATGAGCCCAAGAGGATCGTATATTCGAGCCGACGCCTGAAGAATAAAGCGTTTTGTGTTGCTGTTTTGGTTCAGGAGATCCAATACGGCCTCTAACGAAAATCCCAAACTGTCATCGTGCTTGTTCCAGACAAGTCCTAACACTCTCGACACACTTGCTGTCGGACATTCCACCTGGTCCAGGGCACCTCCTATCCCGTCGTCGTCAAACAGTTGGAGCAATTTCTTGGAATTCGAGTTCCATTTGCGGAGTGTCATGCTCGCTAGACTCATAATTTCCAATGCCTCGTGGTAAAGGTCTTCTGCTTCTTGTTCAGAGTCTGCTCCAGTGATTAGATCATCCACGTAGAGGTTTTCAGCAATTATTGCGGTTGTCTTGGGATTAACACCTGTTGTCGCCAAGTGGTGACGCAAGGTAGCGGCTAGAAGAAACGGACTGCTCGTCGCTCCAAAGGGCACCCTTGTCATTCTCCAGGTCTCTACGAGCGGCCTCGGGTCTTCTTCGGTTGGCATCTGTTCATACCATAAGAATCTCATCGCATCGCGGTCCACACGACGGACTCCTATCTGCAGGAAAGCCTTTCCGATGTCTGCAGTAATGCCGATGCAATGAATTCTGAAATTTAACAAGATTTTCAGGAGATCAGGGTTCAAGTTAGGACCAGCCTCCAGAACCTGATTTAGAGAGACACCTCCTGGCTCGCTGGATGATGCGTCAAAGACAACCCTGAGCTTGGTGGAAAGGCTGTCAGGCTCAAGAACTGCCCGATGCGGCATGTAATAAATTCTGTTTTCTGAGAGCTGCTGCCTTCCTCTGCTGGGAGTCGTTCGGCAAACCCTTGATGGAGGTACTGACGTATCGCAGCATCATATTCGTGCATCATTTCCTCGTCCCTCCTTAGCTTCTTGGTCAGGTTGTACAAACGCTTCTCTGCAACTGCCTTGTTATCGCCTAGGTTGAGTTTAACCTGCTTCCACGGTAAGGCGACTTCGTAGCGCCTGTCAACAAGCCTGACAGATGAGGCAAATTCTTTGATGATGTCGTTGTCTTCGTTTTGTTGGGCAACAGGCTCAACAATGCCCATGCTCTCGAGCTCCAAAAACGACTTAAGGTCAGCTGAAAGGCACTGGGCCTCGTCACTCATGCTGGCCCGCAGCACAGCCACGGATGAACAGCTAGCGGAGGAACTACTGAAAGGAATAGGACCTTGCAATGTCCAGCCGAATTCCGTCTTCAGTGCCATTAATGAATCTTGCAGTTTTCGCACGTGGCCAGACGCGAGAGTCCAATAATAATCAGAACCAATAAGAATGCCGATGCCTTTTCTCGTCAGATGACCTGGTGGTACGGTTACATCTGCAAGCTCATTTATCTCTGCTTGAACTCCTTCGATGACCTTTTCGGGAAGAGTCAGCTGGTCAGAGCATATCTCGGGTATCTCTAAAGCTTCGATGGAGTGTTGCTTTCGGTTGTACTGACTTCTCAGCCAAACGCGGACACGCTTCCGTTTGTGCTTAATAACGTTTCCGGCTCCTCCAAAGTGGTAAATGGTGATGTCTTCTTCTCCCACAACCTCTAACTGGAGTTGGTGCGAGAGCTCTTCGGTCACAAAACTCCTCTGGCTACCCCCGTCAAACAGGAGACGAGTTAAAGTGCTTCGTTGCGGTCCCTCTGCCCATACTTGGGCAGTCTGGAGCAGCACAGTGGGAGCCCTGTCGCTCTTCTTGCCTGTAGCTGAATGCAGTTCGGTTGCTGAGCTGTTAACTGGTTTCCACGCAGGATCACACATTTGAGTTAAATGCCTTTTGCCACATATCTTGCACTTCACTCCTTTGTTGCGACATTGTTTCGACGTGTGTCCTTTGACAGAGCAGCGGAAGCATCCGCCTGCCTGACGCAATGCCCGTTTCTTTTCTTCCAGAGAAAGCGAGGTCTGGCAGTCTTTGGTCACGTGATCTTTGGCAGCACAAAATGCACAGGGCTCATTCCGCTTCAGATCACTGGCGGAAAAGAGCGATGCCGCTGAAATCTTTGAAACTTTGGACTTTTCGTTATCGAATCGTGGTTTTGCATTAACGTTCTTGCTTTCCCGATGACCAACCTGCACCGCCTTCTCCCTGCTCTCAACTTCCTCTTTTAGAAATTCTTGCAGACTTGCAATGCAAAGGATATCCTCTTGTTTTGCTGCTGAACAACGCTTGTGGTAATTCATTACAAGGTCGCTTGGCAGCACTCTTAGCAACGCGGAGGCAAGCATTGCGCCGTAGCTGTCTGTTTTGACGCCAAGCGCCGTGAGAGCGGCTATGTTGCGCTGCATGTGGTCATAGAGTCGACGTAGGTCCCTTACCTCCTGCCCGCTTCGTACCGTCGGGAGGTCCAGCAGTTGGGTGAGGTGCTCCTGGATTAGCACATCTGTGCGTCCGAAGCGCTCCTTCAGGAGCTCGATGGCAGTGTTGTAATTGGCTCCTGTAGCTTGAATCCCGGCCACCGCTGCTGCAGCCCTCCCAGTGAGCGCTGACTGCAAATATAAGAACTTCTCGCCGTTGGAAAGGGCATCGTTGCTGTGAATCGCTTGCTGGTACTGCTCCCAGAAGGGCTGCCACTCCGTGGCGGCGCCGCTGAATCGTTGCAGCTCGAGTTTCGGCAACCTGACCTTTGAGCCGGCACCGCTCCGGTTACCGTCGCGAGGCGCCCGTGTAGCATCCGGTCCTGGACTGGCGTTCGCTCGCTGAGCTTCGGCATGTTGGCTGAGTTTTGCAGCGTAGGTGACAATTCTGTCGTTGTACGCGATTGTACGCGTGAAGTTTTCCTCAGCTTCTTCATCAGGCACAAGTGGCTCGATAGCAGCGTCCACCTCGTTGAGCTGTATCTGAAGGGCGCTAAGCCTCGCTGACAGTATGTTGAGAGCCTTTTCGTCAGCGTGCGCCTCTAAAGATGAATCTACCTCAGAAATCAGTTTTGTCACCTGTGATCTCAATGCTCCTCGTTTCTTCTTCAGCCGTTCCATTTCAACCTCGTTGTAGTGTCGGTCGTGGTCGTAGCGCCAAGCTTGGCTTCAGGTGTGGCGTCTCCAGGCCTCGTTTTAGAGCGTCGGGCGTGGCTTTCCTAGGCCTCGTTCCTGGAACCTTCAGTCCAAGGTGGTTTCACCTCCAAGGATCGTTGCCGTGATGGCCCAGAATTCGTTGTCCCGCCGAGACTTAATGGCCTTGCTGTTTACGCACCGTTGCAGCGTTTTAGTCCCGGGTTTCGGCACCATAAATTTGTGTAAACTTAGAGACGCGCACAAATGACGACACTATTGTTTCGAGTTATAAGCAACGACTGGTGTTTATTGCCGTAAGGCTGCTCCTTGTCGAGCGAGTATAGGTTACATAGGTTGCCAGATTACAAGTCAGAAAAAGCTAGAATGAACAGTTTCTTTAACAACAGTTGCTTTTTTTCATGAAAGGAGGTGATAACAAAGAAGCAGAAGGCGAAAATAAAAGCTCAGAATAAGCTGTTGCTCAAGAAGTACTTTGATTTGGGCTAGTTGGTTCATATCTTTAAAGAGGTTCGGACGGCGCGAAAACAACAAACAACAACAGCCCGTCCTGTTGTGTTCGTATCTCCTTTGTCTTTGTTGTTTTCGCGCCGTCCGAACTTCTTTCAAGCTGTTGCTGCAAGCCGGAAATATGGAGTGGCGGCACTAGAAGGCATACCTCCGCAAAACGAGCCATGAAGCTGTGCAGAAAGTAAACTGCATACTAGTTCTTGAAAGGAGGAACGCAGGACAGAGCAGCTATGGCAGTTTGCTGATGTCGGCCTCCAGGGAGTAAGGAAACAAAACGGGATGGTTTCGCGAAAAAGAAAAAAAGTATGTCTCAAGAAACCTACGAGCTTGAATGATGGCCGTCCGTGTATCCGCCAGATGAAATTGTCACAGCGGTACGCAGCAATATACTGGCGTCGCAATGAAAGCTAAGCTGATTGTAGACGTACCCAGGCAAAGCGAAAGCCACCTGCGCCGTTGTGTAGGCATTGCAGAACTCCTTCTAGGGTAGATAAAACTTGCCGCGTGCTACCTAGAACCATGTACAGCTACTGCGTGTATAAGCGCCGCCAATACTGACAGGAAAAAGTTAACGGGAGGGGGGGTGTAATCACAGGCTAAGTGGCGCAAGCTCCCGACCGATACAAAGAGTAAAGCCATTATCATCAATCCGTCCAGAAGAAGAGTGCACGCAGGCATTTCTTTCACACTCGATCGGCCCCTCTCGCTCTCACCTTTCCAAACGATACTGAGTTTTGGAGACGCGCAGCCAGGGTGCGGAACAAATCATAACCTCGACGGCTTTTATCGGGTGTCGGCTGCTAAAATTAAGCCACTGCCGGGATGCGATCACGCAGGGCGCGGCTTAAGAATACCCTTTCGAGTCGCAACTCGGGTCGTTAACAGATTCCGGGAGTGAAAGTACCTACTGTTTAATTGTTTTTTTAAGCATGAAATGCTTTTAGCTTCCGTTGTCGGCACTGTGGTAACGTCACGCCGAGACCGAGAGCCAACATCCGGGCACTGAATTCCACTCATCCGGGAGCTGAAACGAGAGCATCCGGGCACCGTACGAGATTTAACGAGACTCTCTAAGAGAGAGGGCTGCTTAGAGCAAGAGGGGAGCTCCAGGGCTAGAAGGGCTTTGGGCAGAAAAACTGCTTCCGCGCCGTCCCCAAGGATGGCACCGCGGTCCCACACTCACGCATGTAAAAGCCCGGCCGCTGGGCCTATAGCTCATGACGTTTCCCCCTTTGGCAGGCAGATGTATAGACCTTTTTCAGTTTTAGCCTCGCTCCCAGCGCGCCGAACACCGCCATGTTGCTTTCCTCCTCTCTGACTGGTTCGGAAAGGCGGTGCCCGTGCGTCCCGTGCGTTCTCTGCGGTTTTCTGTGTTTACTGTATGCGGTTGCTTAGCTGTAGTAGCCCGGTTTGGGTATATGTGCGATTAAAGCTGAAACGAGGTCTTCGGGAAACCACTCCGCTGTCGTCTGCTGTTCAAACAATCACAGGAAGCTAAGGCGGCTTGTGCAGCACTGCTTTACCTTACTGCTTTGACACATAGTGATGAACCCCTAAAGATGTCCTAATTGGAGTACACAGCCCATGGAAAACTCGCATGATAAGCCGATATTGTGAATAAGTTGTTTCTACGAAATCCCACTTTAGCCAAATGATTGTTCCTCTTCAAGGACTACATGACCAGACGAATTTCGGACCACTGTGTGCTCCTTGTTGGTGGCATGCACAGCTTTCCCTGCCTTCTAGCGATTTGCTGCCTCAAAGTGTTTAGATTTTGGATGATTTTACACAGATAGCTGATGGCTTTGTAGAAAGGTAATGAGCACGGAACATTGTACTACTGCAATAACTTGCACCGTAGCCGACCAATCTAAAGCTACGCTGCACAGATAATCTCAGATTGCTACCACAGTGTTTCTAACGCGAGTGCGTTAGCACCCACATGTCGGAAAAAACTGTCCAGCGTCGGCGTTGGCGACCGTTTCAAGCCTCGCAGCCAGAGAAACCGGCCGCTCCGGCAACCCAAGTCACGTGTCCTAGTGCTTAAGTAAGACTTTTTGTTGGTACATAATCATATTTGATAGGTTTTGCGCTAAGAAGACGTTCACATCTTTTATGACACCTGATGTGTCATCAAAGTGATGTGATGTGATGCGATGACACCTTCTCGTGTCATTCCATTCTGCCGGCCGTATCGTGAGCAGACTGTGACCACTCGGGCAGGTGGCAGTTAAATTAATCAGTGGTATCGAGAGGCTGCCCGGAAAGAGCAACCTGTATCGCACACGTCTCACCGATGGATGGATGATGATGAAAAGCCTTTATTTATGAAAGAGTTGAGGCTCTTTTAAAGAGCCCCGCAATGGGTGGAGTCCCTATTCCGGGACCCCATTGGTCGAAGCCGCCAGCTTAGCCCTCTTGATCAATGCCTTTTGGGCCTGAAGGTCCGAGCAGCCAAGCAGGGCCGCCTCCCATTCCTCTCTGGTAGGGATGGCAGCACCTGCCATCGCAGGGCAGTCGCGCATCGATTAACCCCTGCATCACAGCGCTAGAACCGGTCAGATGACTCCCAGGGACATATGAATGTAAAGTTGAGAAGGACCAATTCCGCATATATGAGCATTAACCTGTTAACACAATCGTGTCATAGCCTTAAGGCTGAGCTCAAGTGTCCCCTGCAGTTTTTTTTGTTTTCTCGCCAAAAGTACAGCCGTTAGTTTCTTGTCATGCGTCACGTGATGGCATAGCAAGGTAACTAGACCGCTGTTCCAAACTCCCGGTGACCCGCTCGCGCTCGTTGCCATTTCTGCCATCAGCCATTTTTGAGGCCTTGACGCAGAGTATACGTGCGCGAGAATGGGGGTGTGTCCCATCTTCCAAGCGTGAATCAGAGCGGGTGGTTACGCCTAAAAAGTTTAAGCCTGGAGAAATATCGCTACTGAAAAACCATGCAAAAAAATAGCAAGCGCACGAGTGTTAAGAGTGATTTTTTTATAGCACGTACTTTATTCACTTCTGAGGCTCCCTCAGGAAGCGGAGTGGCCGAGTTGTGCGTTCAGTACTTCCGAGTTGCGCTGGTGCCAGCTGAAGACTTCTTGAGGGGTGCCTCCGCGCCCAACCCGTCCGCGGATGGCGGGTGGCCGCCGGTTCACCACAGGTTCAGCAGCCAGGGACGGACGCTGTTCTCCGTAGCCGACCGAGTCGGCTTCGGCGGCCAGCGTGGGCAATGTAGTCGCTGCCTGGGACCCTGGTTGGTAGGTCCGGGGCCCAACAGCGTCGAGTGAGTTGATAAAAACAGTTGCTGTCACCATGGACGCCGCCAACATGAAGAGGCCCAGGAACAACAACCTCCGCATTAGCGTTTCGGAGCTGTCCTCGCGGGCGGGACTCCCAGCTCGAGGAGTCCTCGCTCGTCGGCAGAGAATCCAACGAGTCCGTCCAAGCCTCGGAATCTGCGCTGCGCTGCTGCGACGCGAACAAGGTGAGCGAAGAACGTCCTGATCGCAGGGCGTTCCCGGCGGCTCGCACGACTCGGCCGAAAAGCGCGGCCGGAGACGACGGCAGCACCACTGGCCGAGGCTCTCCGTCGAATGGAAACCGCTGCACCAACTTGTAGCGACGCACCTGGGGCCGCCAGCGGGTCTCGGTGTCGCCATCCATTGGCGGGTTTGTCTCTCGCCCGCGGGAGACGTCCAGTCTCCCATAAATGGTCGCTTGGGACACGGCCGCACCTGCTCCTGTCACGATTATGGTCAGTGCGGAAGCGAAACGACACAATAAAGGCGGGGGTTCTGGGTTCTTCCAACCATACCTTCGCCATAGCCTCGGTATTGGCGGCGCGGCACGGCGTTTCGCTGGCGAAGATGCAGGCACATCGAGAGCGGTTTCCATTGAATTCGCAGGGCTAATACTCCCGACGTGGAGCTGCTCCGCGTGGATATTTCCTAACGAGACCTGGCTCACACTTGCGGTAGGCGATGCAGGTCTCAGGGGCACATCGGGTGCTCTATTGCCTTCGACGAGGGACAAAGGCCGTTGCCCGTGGATGTTGGACAACGAAGGGTACCCTGTCCTCAGCTCGACGGGCCCTTCTGCTACGCTTATTCCCGATGCGCTTCACTCGGGTGTTGTTGCTGTCCTCAAGAAGACAATGGCGCTTGGCCACTGCAGGGGATTGGCCGGATGCTGATGATGATGATGATGATGATGATGTCCTCAGGCTGAATGGCACATACCCACGGCGGGGGATTGGCCAGGGTGCATAGCGGATACAAACGCACTCATGTACAGGGAATGGAGTATATTTAAAATTTTGGGACGCAGAGCTAGAATTTGTACCAAACAAAAAATACGGCCGGATGGGCGACTGACAGGTCTTTGTTCTTTTCTTTGTCAGAATAGGGCGCGCAAAAAATCTGTGGTTTCCTCGATTAGACACTTAATATACGTATGGAATATGTTGCCCTTGTGTTAAAATGTTCACCGAAGACAAATAACACGGGGTATTTTCCACAGCAAACCGCGTTGTTCCAGCGGTCAAAGAGAATCTAATAGAAGAGGAGAAAATAAAGATAAAGAACTGGCGTGCGCTGGTGTCTTTCTAATGCACCCTGGCGAATCCCCCGCCGTGGGTATGTGCCATTAAGCCTGAGGACATCGTCATCATCATCTTCTCCTCATTGAACCTCTGGCCTATCCTTCTTCGTGCGTGTGTGACATGCCACTAAGGCAACAACAACAACAGAGGTTCAGGCGTGGACAACATTAAACGGATCATGCTACCGGCTTCTAATATTTTCCGCGTTAATAAACTCCTAGTTGAAATCAAGAGGAAGAAGTGGGCTTGGGCAGGACATGTAATGCGAAGGCAAGATAACCGCTGGTCCTTAAGAGTAACGGAGTGGATTCCAAGAGAAGGCAAGCATAGCGGGGGGCGGCAGAAAGTTAGGTGGGCGGATGAGATTAAGAAATTTGCAGGAATATAGTGGCCGTAACTGGCGAAGGACAGGGTTAATTGGAGAGACATGGGAGAGGCCTTTGCCCTGCAGTAGGCGTAGTAAGGCTAATGATGATGATCATGATGCCTAACTCTAAGCATGAACCTCGTCAGGGTGCGCAAACCATCATGGAATGCACAGGAGGTGCAGCATCGCAAAGCGCTGCGAATCTACCTCGGCCTCCCGGCCTACTCGCGTGGCCACTGCAGCTACAGGCCACGCAGCGCTCGCTGCACCACATCGACCGGCTTCATCTTGCACCAGACGGTGGGGAACTCCTGCAGCGCCTTTGGTAATACCCGCGCTCAAGAATGGGTCCGACAGTGCAGAAATACGACCAGCTGATGCGTGCCACGTCCCCCTCCCCCTGGCCCCTCACGACGGAGGTAGAGAGAGAGATCGTCGGTATCGCGGGAAAACGCAGCACACCAATATGCGCGGTGCAACAGCTAGCCGTAGCCACGAGCAACTGCGTGACCATCTGCATGTATACACTGACGGCTCCGTGCCGAGCGAAAGGTGCTCGCTCGCCGCAGCGGCCACCATCGCCGCCCTGGAGCTGCACCGCCAGCAAAGAGTGGCTTACCTGGGCTCCTAGACCGCGGCGCAGCTACTGGGTCTTCGCCTGGGCTTGGACCTGGTACTCACCCTTATACTGTATTTACACGGGCGCCCTTAACTACAGTTAAGGTAACTACGGTGCTCCGTAACTATTGTTAGCCATGCTCACACGACAAGCCAAACCATAGTTACGCCACTAACTGCAGTTAACGTAGCCGAGCTGGCTAACTACTGTTTGCGGCTAACTACTGTTTGCGACAAGATGGCGGCGCCCGCGGCAGCAGAAACGCCGATGTCAAGCGACGCCGATGTCAAGCGAGTCGTCGTCCTCCCAGAAGCGTGTCAACTGGCCTGATGCAACAACAACGGCCTTGATACGCATCTGGGAGGACCATCTCCCTGCGCTGCGAGGCAACACGCGCAACGCGCGAATATACGCAGCGATCGCGGACGCGCTGAACGCCGGGCTTGCGCTGGGCGAAGGCCCATACACTGCCAAGCAAGTCAAGATGAAGATGGACAACCTCAACAAGAAATACCGGTAAGTGCGATCTTAAACGAATAATACTCGTGTAATATCGCTTTCTTGGTGTTGTTTACTCAGTGCAACAAGCTATTGAAGAACTCAGGTGCAACTGAGCTATAGCCCCCCATGTGCGGCAGTAGCACATGTCGCTAGCGATTACTGGTGTCCGATACGATCTTGCAGATATGTTATAAAGGTCGTAAAGTTTTCGAGAGTAAGGACACATGACAGAGGCAGCAAACACGTCACTCGGCGTGTAGTCGTTCTAATTTGACTTCGCTCGTGCACGCGTGCATCGTACTGCATGACAACTTCATCCTCCGTTTGTGCTGTTATTGTCTACGATCTGCACCGCCATCAGCGTCGGTATTTCATCTTCGGTACGCGTCGGCATTGCACGCACGCGTCAGCGTTTCAAGCCTCGTGCTATGCCAATAACTGAGCAGATTTATTTATTTCTTTCATATAACTTTTCCGCGTTCCACTCTGCACTGCCTCACAGATACTTGAATGCCATTAGCAGAACCATAATACGACAGTTGCGGCTTCACTTTCAAAACTGCAACCGGTAGGATTAAAGCGACATCGTAAATTTAAACTCCTCTAATTTCACCAGCACACGTGCCTGCTGGTTAGGCACATAATCGTGAAATATTAGTCTCTAAGTGCTGAATGCACAGTGGCCTTTAATGCACTGAAGATAACTGCTGAGACTGTGGACTGCTCGGATTGCAAGCTTCAATTACTTTTATTTAAGCAGTACAATTATTTATTCAAATGATTTCCATTTTTTCAGGCAGCTGAGACGGACGGGCACTGCCACAGGCTCACCCGGTGTGCCATGGTTGTTCTACTGGCAGCTGCACAGTTTTCTTGGGTGCCTGCCCATCAACGATGATGGGCGAGTCGAGGAAAATATGGAGGTGACTTGCTATTTGTAACATTGCCTATCAGTTCATGAAATCACTGCACAATTCCATCACTATCCATTTCTCAGTGCACTGTGTACTTCGATTTACGACAGGCTGGCCAGTGGCAGACAGTAAAGAGCACACTTGGGAGTTGTGCAGAATAAACCACTCCCACAACCATGAGCATCGGCAAAGCAGAGCAAAATGGCACTTGCCTCTTGAACCCATGTACAGACACGGGCGCGTTTCGATGGAGGCAAAACGCAAAAGGCCCTCGTGTGCTGTGCGACGTCAGTGCGCGTTAAAGATACCCAGGTGGTCGAAATTATTTGAGCTCTCCACTATGGCACCTCTTTCCTCCTTTCTTCTTTCACTCCCTCCTTTCAGTTAAGGTGTAAACCAATATGTGCAACATTTACTGCGCCATTTCCTTTCTTCACAGGCCAAAAAAAGACCTCTTCAACCTCAGTGCCATGCTGAAATGCCCACCTCACCGTGGCCGTCAATAGCTTCTGTTTTTCTCAAAATACTGTGGCAGCTGGTGAGTGCATTTCTTTAGGATGCCTTGAACCTCTCAGTGAAGTTCGCGGTGCCGTATGTTGTTTGCTGCATCCGGTCGCTTTATGGGAATGCCCATTAAGTCCCTTTTTCTTGGGCCCTCCGCACAACCACACAGGAAGGGGTCAGTCAACCCGGCGGGAGAAGAGGGGGCGCCGAATGGCGGGGGATTACAGGAGACGTCAAACTCCCCTCATGGACTCAGTCGTTAGGCGGCATCCTGTGTGCACGTGTGTACGGCGAGGCTGACCCGCGCCACAGTGCGTGGCTCTTTGTACCATGTCTGCAGCGGCATGCTTTGACATATTGTCACGCTAGCTGCAGGCATGAGGAGCGACGACGACAAAACAGATGAGTTGAAATGGCGTTCCTCGAACTTGGCGGCAACCGGACGTTGGGAAAGCGAGTGTTCGCGAAGCTCGCAGCGGGAAAGCATAATTATCCGAAATCGTGATGGTGGAAAGTGTGCATATGTGTACAGTGTCGCGATGAGTTACCTTCTTTCCCCAATCATTCATTGGTTGTGTTATTCTTTCCCCAACTGCTGATTGGTGGTATTTTCCTTTCCCCAATAAGTTATTGGGTGGATGTTTGTATAGTACTTGATTGGTTATTCTCCCACCGAGGGCGGGGACATAGGATTTAAAACCCGCTGCTTCGGCAGGACCGAGGGCTGGTTTCGTCACCTAGAACTGCGAGCCAGTCAAGTGTAAATATGTTTTCTCCTTGCTTGTATCCTTTTTTGTGCTTTTAATTGTTATAAAAGTTTAACCTCTCCAGAAGTGTCCTCTTGCAATGTGATTGAGCAAAACGAATCTGCAAGACGTCAAGAATCCTAGAACAATCATCATTAACTAAATTTCCCTCTACGAGATCAAGAGTGGGAATCCAACTCTCTCCTTTCAAATGTTAAAAGCATGCTGTTTTCTGTGTTGTGTCATGTGCAGCTGCCAGTCGTCAATGAGGCACCTGACGGTGCAGAAGTGGTGATGTCGTGGGAGGACGGGCTTCCAGAAGCAAGCAGAGACGACCAGCTGCAAAATGCTGCCAGTTCCGCCAGCTGCAGCACCACTCCTGTGGTACATGCACTGGCAATTGCAAGTGGCATCAATGGCGGTGGCGGAAGCAGTGCGGATACTCCTGGCACAAATGGTATACCAGACCCAAAACTCGAAAGAGTCGCCACAAAAGACCGGCAACCACTGTGCAGCAGCTGATTGCCCTCCACAAAACAGAAGCAGAGGAAGCAGCACGGGCCGAACGAAAAGCCCATAAAATGCGCAAAAAAATGGTCCGCCTTCAAGGAGAAGCGAACGACATTAAAGGGACCCTGAAATGGTTTCTTCAATCATATTTTATTGCAACAACTCTGTAGAGGTGGTCTCTGCGAGTATTCTAGTCTGATTCAGAAAGCTGCGCATGGAACCAATAATTTACAAACAATTTTTGAAACTTGCTGCTCAAAGTCGATTAGGGCGACACCTCACCGCGCGTTTTTACCCGCCCCTACCACATGACGTAAACTGGGCAGCCTTGGCCATGGACTGGCCCACCCTTCTCATTGGCTCTGCCATATGACGTCACGCGCAATTTTTGCAATATTTCATTTGAAACTGAGCACTGATGCTCCTTGAAATGCTATTTTATTGATTGCTTATTATTTTTAAAAACATACGTATACAGAAGTAAGAATCCAGCGCATTTCTTGAAATTAATGTGGTACTTCCGGTAAAGAAGGAAATCCGTCTGCTCGCAAAAGCATGTGTTCTCGTCAAATCTTGAGGCCCGCCTTTGCGAGTTTCCTAGCTGCGCCGACGAGTCGCTGCTATAGTGTACTAGAATTATTATATCGCTGCTGTCGTCACCCTGTGGGTCTCGGTATGGCGTGTACTGAAAGGCTCGAAGCCCATCTCAGCGGTGGCTGCACGCAGCCGCGCTTCGAGCTCCGGATCCATGCTGTTCGAGCAGCAATCAGGAGACACATGTGCGACAACTTGGACGGCGCGCCGCACCGATCGTCATCAGAAAGACTGCCAGCTATACTCGAGCAGCGACAAAGCATGCCTGCTTATGTTGGGAGCTTTCGGCAACGGCACCGCTTGCGGGCTCTCCGAGCGACGAGCTCTGCTGCTGCTTGGCTGTCGTGGTCAAGTCGCAGCGGCCGGCGCTTCGGAAGTCGCCTGAGCTATAATAAAAGGCTTACTCTACACATCGCTTTACAGTCAACAGCATCATCTCACAGTAAAGTAATAGTATGGTCACTTTCCGCGACGCCTTCAGCCGCGAAGCGAGCGGGCGCCAGGCGAGCCGGACCACAACGTCAGGCCAGCGGCAGCTGCAAGGCGGTTGTGGCCAGAAATTTGCTCGTATCACAGTTGTTACCTTTACCAGCAGCTCAGTATCAATCAATCAATCAATCAATCAATCAATCAATCACCTTTATTTCCTTTGAGAAGGAGGAGTGCGGGACTAAAAGCTCGGGGAGCTTGACGAGGTCCCGACCCCTTACTGGTTGGCAAACAGCAAGATGACGGCCAGTCATACATAAAAAATAAACAGACAATATCAAAGACACACTAAAAAAAGGCAAACGCAAAAGAAACTCAAACAAAAATGCCGGTACAAATCAACAGAAGCTGTCGCGAACAAAATGAAATTATTTTAGTCTTGCAAAAAAACAAGTTGGCAAAAGTGTTTGACGATGTCGTTTTGGTTACAGGTGGGATCAAACTCCACACGGTTTAGTAAATTTAGCAATGAGGGCAACGTGTAAGATAAATGTACTTTGGCTAGTATTAGTCACCGATCCTCAAAAATGACACATTTTTCACATTTCTTGGCCTAGGGTTTATTATTTACGTCAAGAACACTCTTTAGCTCATTTTAGAGCGCAGCTCTTTGGCGTCCGTTCCTGGGTTTCGCGTCGTCGTCGGCGTCGGCCTCGTAACCAGCTCCGCCCCCAATATCACGCTTTTCAATTGGTCGAAATGCTCGTGACGTCACAGTGCGCGAATTTCAAATGGGGCCAATTGTACTTTGGCTAGTAACCATGCAACCAATCAAAGGGATCGTATAGTGATGCTGCAACTAAGTTGGACTGAGTTTAGTTAATTGCTTAATTAATCAATTAGCCTAATTAATATAGAGGAGAATGAAGAGGTCAAAGAAAGACGCGCGCCGCAGCGACAACAGCGTCCGCGGAAGGAGACGCTGCTGAAAAAAACATAAGTACGAAGCCGCGCTCCCTCCACCACCACGCACTTCCCCACTCAGTAAGACGTTGCTCGTTTCATATACGTTGTGTCGAACATCCTAGACAGTTCCAACAATTGACAGGTTAATGACAGAACACAATGGATAGAAATACAATAATATAAATATGAAATAGCCTAATTAACCTTTCTAGTTAGACCGCATAAATCAATAAAACCGAGAACAAAATTGGTCGAGTTGGGGAATCGAACCAGGGTCTCCGGAGTGCGATACGAGCACGCTAGCCACTCCGTAATGCCAGCTGAATGGTTTGGAATGAACAAAGGCGCGTCTAGCTAATACGGCGTCTTCGTTCACCCCCATCTTCCCCCTTTCCCTTACGGCGAGGTGCAGGTGTCCACCCAGATATGCGAGAGAGAGAGATACATTTCCTTTCCTCAAAAAATAAATTTACCGTCCAGCAAGGCGTACAGCCGAATTGGCGATGGCGTTCTGTGGACTCCCTGGCAGCGTTGCAAGACGCTGTCGCGTTCCACTCTTACAGGCGAAGCTTAACATGTTAACCACACATCAGTAACACACGCAGACAGCCAATGGACGCGTCATTCGCTGGCAGCACTTGATTCATCATTCACAACCATATTCTTAACGTACGCTCCCTTGCCGCACATGCCAAGGACGTACACCACGATCACATTCTGCGCCATTCCTCTGTACTTTGATTTGCTGAAACCTGGATGGATCCCGAAGAGCCTCTCGAAATCATAGATTTCCTATACTGCTGTGGTGCTCGCAGAGACCACAACAGAGCGGCGGGAGTCGCTATCTACTTGCGCACAGGTCTCTCTGCAATACCAGTCGAAATGTTTGGCACGTCACATGAAGTTGGCGAACTGTGCGCCGCAAAGTTGCCCAACGGCTTGCTGGTAGTAGCTGCCTACTTCGCCCCTACCGCACTCACGAAAGACGTCGTGCACTTCCTGCAACTCGCATTAACCGTCCATCGATCCACACCGATGTTAGTAGTGGGGGACTTTAATGTTGACATAAAGACAAACAGCAATTTCCTAACACTTATGCGGGAGAACATCCCGTTCCTCTCGCTCGTAACGCGTCCCACGGCTGTGACAACCTCGCGAGGCACTTGTATAGATCTCGTCTTTGAGAATCAAGCATTGGTGTACCAAGTCGAACATATATCAGTCTATTTCTCCGACCACAAAGCTTCCTTCATGACTGTCAAGAACTGTTAGTGGAGTCTTTGTTAAAGGAATACGTGTGAAAAATAAAAAAAAAAATCTGTGATAGCGCATACATGTGTGGCTCGATTTCTTTGCCTCAATCTATCGAAAAGGTGAAACAGCTTATTTGCTGCGCTCAAATTTCGCATTAGGAAGTAACGTAATCGTCGGTAATTTTTTTTTTTTTTATGACGCCGGCAGACCTGATCCAGGCTGGTCGGCATGCTCGGCGTACTTGTTGTTCGCACAAGGAAATACAAAACAGCCATTCTACCAGAGATGATGCTTCCTAGATTCGAGCAACGACAACATGTCTGTTCAAAAGTGGATCTTTCGTCAACGACACCGACTGCGGCAACGCCGGGCGACGAACTGCGCGCTGGTCCCAGGCTGCCCTAGTCGTCGCTAGGCCTAATGGTTTCGCATCGAAGTCGCAGCTGACGGCGCTTCGGAAGTCGCTTGCGCTATATCAAAATGCCTACTCTTCACATCGCTTTACTGCGAACTCGTCCCATAATAGAATATATATTCGATTTCCACGACGCCTTCAGCAACGGAGCTAGCAGGCGGCAGGCGAAGCGCCGCAGCAGCACCAAAGCGGCTATGGGATGAAATTTGCTATAAGGCTTGCCTGAAACGTGAACAAACAATACTAGCGCGTTTTTCACTCGCCGGCGGCCGGCATCAAGGCTGGCAGGCCGGCCCGGCGTGGCTCGGCCCCGAGCGCCCTGAGGAGCGCGCTGTACGTCATCACGACGCTGCCGCGCTCCGCGCTCGCTTTGGCTCCCGCTTCCCGTCGTTGCGTCTGCCGCGCGCGGCTCGTCGTTGACATCTAGCAAGTTGCACGCAGGCGACGAGCTGCGATCGGACGTTGCGACGCCGTTCGCAACAGCGCACCGCAGTGAATCGCACTCACTTTCGCACATGTGTCTACGACCACCGGAAGTAAACAAGCAGAGCGCCATTGCCTGACGTATGCATGGGCGGAGCATCGGCCCGTCTTTTCTTTTTTTTTTTTCGGAGCGAGCCCCGCGTGTATGAGTTGAGAGTGGTATGTGGGGGAGAGGAGGAACATCATTTTTAATCGGCGATATCTTCGGTGTTGATGGAGTTCGCTTAACAATTTTTGCGGTGCGGCGACAAGTGATGGAATATCGATCTCTCGTGGGCTTTTGCTAACCTTGGCAAAGAGCTTTTCAGGGTCCCTTTAATACAGTTCGGTGAAACGCGCGGTGTTCCAATATCCAGCTCTGATATTGATGTTATTCATCGCGTACGGAAAGGACAAGAAAAGTCCAAACGTGATCGTGAGGCTCACATCTCGCTCCGTGCGTAGCAGAATACTACACGCAGTGAAAAAGATCAGTTTGTCTCCGGTGGACTTTGGCTACGAAGGCACAGACACAGTCTATATTAATGAGCACCTCTGTCCTGAGTATAAGGTATTGCTTGGAAAAGCAATTGCACGAAAGCGAGAAAAGGGCTGGAAATTAACCTGGGTCGCTAATGGAAAGATCCTTCCTAGGAAGGCCGAGAACGCGAATGTGATTCAGATCCGTTCCGAGGCCGACTTAGCTCTGATCTGTTAAACCAAAATCGACAGCAAATCATGGACAGTGTGCAACTAGCAAACCAATTTATGAAAAAAAAAATGCATGTGCCTCTCTGCTTCATTGCAATGTTCGAAGCTTGAATAAGAACATAGATAATGTCTGCTGTCTAATGGCTGAGCACTCATTTACGTTTGACTACATAGCCGTTTCTGAAACTTGGCTACATGAAGGGGAATTCCACAATATCCAAGGGTTCAATTTTTTTTCCTGTAGTAGAAACACTTCTACGAGAGGCGGTGGAGTTGGCCTATACGTAAAAACATCGTTGTATTCCTCGCTTCTTCCTGGGTTGACGAATTCATATTCTGCTGGGTTTGATTTTTTGGTTGTTCAGTGTATGAACCTTGCAATTGCTGTCGTATATCGTGCTCCAAATAGCACTCTATCACTCTTCCTTGACCATTTTGAATCGCTGCTCACGAACTTATCTAATCTAAGAGTCAAAGTATTAATCTGTGGTGATTTAAATACTGATTGTTTAAGTGATAACAGTGTGGTATATACTAACTTATTATAGTCATATGGCTTCAGTAATGTAGTTATAGGCCCTACACGAGTGACTCCCATTTCTTCGACGTCACTGGATCATATACTCTGCAATTTCGACACATCATCTAGTTTGAGCTCCATATATAAAGCATCCCTTACCTATCATTATCCTGTTGCTATATTTTTTCCTCTGGAACAAGCTGCCCCGGGTAAAAGATCTGACCCCCAATGCAGCATCGATGTTATTCAGTTGAGGGAATGTCTTCAAGCGGTAGATTTTAGCTTGATCAACTCAGCTGATGTTAACGACCTATACCAAGAATTTAACGACAGGCTAACCACGGCAGTTTTGCAATCATCTACACCTTAAATCAAAAGATACTATAGTACGCCTATCTGTCCCTGGATGACACAAGCTATTATGAAGCTTATTAAGGAAAAAGATCACTGGCATACCAAATGTAAACAAAAGCGAGGTAATTCATATTACTTAGTAAAGTTTCGGAGAGCAAGAAACTTAGTTACTGCTGCCATAAGGTACCGCAAGAAAGAGTATTACTCCCAGTTAATTTTGAAAAATGCCCACAGTACTAAAGTCACGTGGCAGATCATTAACTCTGTTATTAAACCCGTAGCAAATCGTTTTATTATGCCTGACATAGAAATCTTATCTCCATTGAAAATCTAGTTACAACGTTCAATGTATATTTTTCCACTATTGGTGCAAGTATAGGAAATACTTGCCCCTGCACTGAGTACCTCCCTCCTCCGCAAAACACTGTAGTGACCTTTGCATACCATGACATTACAGTGGATGAGATTGTATATACAGCTAATCATTTTCCATCTAAATTGTCTACTGGATGTGATGGCATTGCCTCTATTGCGCTGAAGGAATGCATTGATATATTATGCGGGCCACTTGAAAAACTTTGCCTTCTATTCCTCTACCTATCCCGATCTGCTTAAGCTAGCTAGAATAGTACCGATTCACAAAAATGGTGACCGTAACCACGTTGAGAATTACCGCCCAATTTCCATTTTAAGCTGCATAAACACACTTTTTGAAAAGCTCGTTGCAAAGAGAGTGAAAATATTTCTCGAGAAAGAAGCCTTGCTATCTCCTCAACAACACGGCTTTAGACCAAACAGATCAACTGGTACGGCCGTCATATCGCTAACAAACACGATCAACACTTTCCTAAATGATAATAAAATAGTCTTAGGAATTTTTTTGGACATTAAGAAAGCATTCGACACTGTTGATCACGAAATTTTACTGAAAAAGCTGGTGCATTACGGGTTTAGAGGTATTAGTTTAGAATTCTTCAGAAGTTATCTCAATAATCGGCGGCAAATGATCCAACTTAGTGGTGTAAAATCTGACTTTGAAACAGTTACGGTGGATGTGCCTCAGGGTTCAGTCCTTGGTCCGATTTTTTTTTCCTTGTATATTAATGACCTGCCGCATTTCACACAACACTTCTCTGTTTTTATGTATGCTGACGACACTGCTCTTCTATGTGCTCATGAATCTACAGTGGAACTTATTTGCACCGCAAACCGAGAATTGGAAACTTTGTGTAGCTGGTTTATTTCAAATAAACTAGTTGTGAATGTTAATAAGACAAAATGTATAATATTTACGGGCTCCAGAAAAACAATACATGAAAACCTGCCTTCATTGCAATGGCTGGGAGCACCTATTGCACTTGTCAATAACATTACTTATCTTGGAATAATTCTAGATCAGAACCTACACTGGAAGCCATACATACAGGCGCTTTGTAAAACGTTAGCTGCAGCATGCTTTGCACTCTACAAATGCCGAGATTATTTTGGTAATGACATACTCAGAACTATTTATTTCTCAATTTTTCAAAGCCAGTTATCATATTGCATTGTATCATGGGGCCACACCTACCAATCTTATTTGGAACCACTTAGGGTCTTGCAAAAAAGGGCAATTCGATTCATTTCACATTCAGGATACAACGCCCACACTGCTCCTCTTTTTAAACAGATGGATATACTGCCACTACAGTCATTACTTGAATACAGGACTGTCTTGACAATACACACATGCCTTACAGACAATTACCCGTTACACTCATCGCTATTCTGTATCCCACCACTATGCACTCGCAACGCCACTCATAGAAATTTCCTTCTTCCAAAAACGAATAATGTCTATGGAGAAAGAAGGATGGCCCATGTGGGTATTAAGCTGTGGAACAATCTTCCAAGTGAACTCAAGCATTGTAATACTTTTCCTGTGTCACTGAATAAATATTATAAACAATGAGTGAAGCCAGCGTTTTTTTTTCTTTTCATGTATTTTTGTGTGTTTGTATGTGTTTGTAAAAGAGGCTTGGTGCTCTGAATATTGTTGCTCTATGTACCCATTTATGTCTTTCTAATTTCGTGAGCTTTTATATGTATGTAATTAATTTTTGTTATGCCTGCAATTTTTCTTTTAAACTGAATTGCATGGATCCCAACTAGCTTTTAGCTAGGGATCCAGTTGTTTTCACAAGCATGCCTTGTATAAATGTTGAAAAATAAAATTGAATCAATCAATCAAACCCTTTTCTGGAAACATGCACCAACTAGCCCCCCAACAAGTAATTACTCTGTTTGCTACTGTGTACTGTCATTTGAAATTTTAGATGTGTTATTGATTTTATATGTATTGTTGATTCCCTCCCTGTCATGACCCTTAGTAAGGGTTAACAGTGTGAATAAATAAATAACTAAAAAATTAGCTCAGCCTATAGTGGCGCCATCTGGTTCTCAGGACGGGAACGATAACTGCAAACAAACCGACTCTCCTCTTAAGCCTAGAAGCGGCAGAATCGTCACTCTAATTAAAAAAAAAAAGCAAATTTATCTCCTATGCGTTTTCTTAAAGGCGAGGTGAGACGAAGCGAAAGACCCGTGCCCCATTTATGGCCAGTGACCGCACTGAAAAAGGCAGCAACGACGAGAATTCAGTTCGAAGCGAGAAGTACGGGGTCCGGCTTCGAAGGGCGCCGCCTTGTTTGTCGCCGCGCGGCGGAAATCGTCGGGATCGTCACTACTCTCGTCATCACTTCGGCTGTCTTCCACCGTGGAGTTGACTCATATGGGTCAAAGTATTGTTTGCTCATCCTTAACAATGTTCTCTTTCCAACTTCGCTCAGATTCTGCAAGCTTGACATACTGCATGTGCACCGCGACGCCGCTTCGTCTTGGATTGATTGCCGCACCCTCTCAGGGTCATGGTGCTCACGTTCCTGTATTTTATGAATGACAGAATACGGCTTCTCATGACTGCGACATATATAGCCAATGTCCTTTCAGTGCCGATTTCTTTTAATCATCTCAGCACTAGAAAATTGCACTTTATAAATTGCTATGACATTTCATGGTTATGCTGTGTATTTGCTATGTATTTTCATGGTTGCCAGATGAGACTACCATCTCATACAGATGTGTTTCCACATCAATAAATTCTATTTTGAAATGTTCTACCGCAATTCTTGGCACCACATCTGGCTAAATGGTAATTTGGGTAAAGAGCTATCGGTTGCCGCAAAGAAAATGTGGCTGATAAAGTTCGGTAGACTGACCCTTTATGTTTTAGCTGCTCGTCGGATTCTCCGCTCTATTAATTGAGCACAAGACCCTTGATAGAGAGACCCGGGGCCGGTACGTACGTTTTGTCGGGAATACGTCTTGCCATCAATTGATGGTGAAGGCCTCGAGGCGTCTGTAGGCTTCTGCACGAGCACTGTTGGGGGGGGGGGGGGGGTGCTGGCTGCAATAGTTTGGTTGATTGGGTGTCGCTGGACGATATCTTCTTCCAACACTCGGCCGTCCTTGATGCCAGCGGCGTTGCTGAGGGCCTAAAATAGGGCGGCCCCTTCCTTGAGAGCTTTAGACGTAGCGTAGCACGCACGTGGTCGGCACAATATGTGGTGTTAAATGGTCTAAACAGTCGGCACACTCACAAATGTTGGTTCTTCTGTGTCCGGGCGCATGCATAGATCTTGCGAGACTATAATAAAGAATGTGGAATAAGATGTTCCGGGACCAGAGGCCGAAATTCACGGCGCCCATGCGATGCATGTCCACTCTCGTCGACGCTCGAGGAACGCCCTCGCGGCCGTAGGCGAATACCACACGGTGGTCCATGCATTCTAATATCTGGGGCATCATTTGAAAAAGGAAACAAGCAATAAAATTAGTTGTTTATAGTCCTTTAAGCACCGATTGAGAATACGTTCCCTTTCTTTGCGCCATTTATCACAAATATGTGAAACATTAACGCAACGACCAAACAGCGTTGTGCAGTTGCCGCGAGTCACGGCTGCAGCTGCGGTGAGCCACGTGGTCTTACGTCACAGCCACACCTCCGGCGCTCCTGCTGCTGAAGGTCCAGGTGCAACGCCCGACGACCTTGGCGAAACATGGCGTAGTGGAGCTCTCGCTCCAAAACCACAGCTGGTCTGCGTTAATCTGGAGTCCCCCACTACAGTGTCCATCATATAGCCCCCGAGTCTACTCGACACGTTAAACCCCAGGGATTACTACTATTATTATCAAATAAAAGATGAATAAATTGGTGCAGCTTGTTTTTCTTTTTCTGCACACGACGGAAGAAAGCAAGGAAAGCACTTGCTTTTGGCAGCGGTGGAGTAACAGAAAATTAAATACCGATTATACAAAGAGGCAATGGCGAAATTCATGCGCTGGCTGGCATGTCATAGTGATTACGGCCAGAAAGATGCTACTGCAATGTAATGTGACTGCGATGAAATTATTCCGTTATGCCGATTCGCTGAATTGTTCTCCTTATAAAAAAATTGGCGCCAGTCGCTAACGGGCAGATACATCACACTGTTCTCAGACTGCTGGATCTTGAATTCTCCGTATGGCGGCTTATATCGACTTCTCGCTGTCATGTTTCCGGTTCTTGGTTTCTGAGACGAGAGGCTTGTGTTTGTTGGCGTTTTTTCGTATGATTTTCCACACGCTCAGGGTTCCTATGAACACGAAGAGCTCACACGGAATTCCGCACTGTTTCATCGCAGACAGAAATGTTATAGTGAAGTACATAATCGCAATGCCTTTTTAAGAGACTGCTGAAGTATGCCCCCTCCCCCCCCCAAAAAAAAAAAAAAAGCACAGCATCACGACAAAAAAATCATTTTATTAGCTGAGTGGTTTCTCTCGCACAGGTAGAAATTCACTGATTACGGCACAAACGTCCCTTTGGAGCGAAGTTTCGTCCTCACCCGTAAGCACCATGTTTGAAGCGTGAAAAAGATTTTTGCGGCCAACTGAAACTACAGTCGAGCCCACTTATAACGAACCTGACAGTCACGCGGAATCCGTTCGTCATATCCGATGTTCGTAGAAAGTGGACTCTCTGTATAACAGCCAAAAACACGAAGGCCGCTAAAAATTGCGCATAAAACTGCGTTATGCGCGCCTACTTGTGCAAAGCAGAGCCTGCCGCGGCTCTTTCCAGGCTATCTAGGGCGGCCATTTAATCCTCGTCGAGACCCTTGCTGCCAACTGTCAAATTTAGGGACGGGGTATGACTAATTGTGGTTGAAGTGTCCACGGCAGCTGGTGGTAGGTCGGCCACATAAATAAAATTCTTGGCAGTATGCGTGTTCGTACTTGGTGTTCAACGTCTTCGTCAGAGCACGTGTTTCTGCGATCTTGTGGTTCGCAGGAACCTAGTTATCCGAGGAAACATCTGGCCAGCGATGACGACCTCTAGATACGTCAATGCCCTCATCCGACAGGCACATAGGGTCGCCCCCAACTTACCCCGTCGCACCTCTAATGAACGCCTTATTCACGTGGGCGTCCATAACTCCCTGAAGGAGCTCACAGAAGCTCAGCCCAGACGAAGCGACTATCCGCAACTCTCGCCAGCCGCAGCATCCTTGCTGGCGCCCATCTCTCACCTCTCGGTCATTGCTCTACATAATACACACTTCCCCCTGTGATACACCACGTCCTCACGGCGCATCCCTTACCTAGTATATGCGCCCAGAGCACCACGTCGCCCGTCGCAAGGCACGCGCGGAAGGTCTTCACAACACTACGGCTTTCAGCCAGAGACCGTCTATGTAGACGCTGCCTTATACCCCTCCCGTCCAGCGTTCGCGCTGAGCGCTGTCTCCAACTCCCTGCAGCCGGTCGCGGCCGGCACAATTTTTGCTTCCACATCCCTGGAGGCGGAGGAGGCCGCGGTTGCCTTTTAAACCTTTTAATGTCCAACAGGCAGAGGGTAGCCAGAGGGCTACCCGCCTAGACGACGGCCGAAAGGTCTTGACTCTCGGCGGCGGCTTTGGCCAGTCGGACGAGTTGTAGCTGAGTCGCCGGGTCGGAGCTCAGTAGTAAGGTCTCCCATTGGTCTTTCGTGTTTATACCTCGTCTCTCCCGGGGGGCATGAGGACATTCCCACAGTATGTGGTCCAAGGTGGCCCTAAGTTCGCTGTTTGCGCATTTGTCTGAAAATTGCCCTGGGTACATAAGACTCCAGAGGGCCGGGTTTGGAAAGGTGTAAATTTGTAACCGGCGCCAGTTGATAGCTTGGTATCTGGACAAAGATCTATCCGCTGGAGGAAGTCTAGCTCGTTGCAAACGGTAGTGTTGTGTAATTTCTCTATAGGTCACCATGCGATCCCTGTCTGTAAAGACCACCTCGCTCGGGTCCGCCCGGAAGAAAAAGCCTCGGGCGAACTCGTGGGCCGTCTCATTACCAGGCAGGGATGCATGTGCTGGTGTCCAGACTAGAGTAATTTTCCGGTCTATTACATGACGGCTTAGAATTGTATTCGTTAGAGGGGAGACCCGGCCCCTGCTGAAATTTAGAATGGCAACTTTGGAGTCACTGATGATGTACCTCGCTTTTGTGCCTACTCAAGCCAGTGCTATGGCAACTTCCTCTGCAGTCTCTGGGTTACCCGAGAGTATGGAGGCACTTATTTTGAGGAGTTGTTTATTATTGACGACCACAAGGGTCATCGTGTTCCTACCATACTCAGCGGCATCCACGTAGACCACGTCCTCGTCTTTGTAGGAGCCGAAGCGTTTCTCTAGCGCCTCTGCCCGTTTGGCCCGGCGCACTGAGTGATGAATAGGATGCATATTCCTGGGTAATGGGGGTGCAACTATATTGTCCCGAATTTCTCCGAGCATGTCAACTTTGGCGGTTGTTCTGTTATCTCGGCTCAGATGGAGTTTTTCTAGAATGGCCATGCTGGTTGTGGTCCTGACTAAGCGTTCGATTTGGGACGTTCTCATTGCTTCCGTAATTTCTTCCAGGGTATTATGCATGCCTAGCTCTAAGAGGCGGTAAGTGGATGTACGGATGGGCAATCCTAGAGCTTGTTTCGTGCACCACCTGATAATTCCATCTATCTTTTCCTTTTCTGAAACTTTAAGATCAAGGAAGGCCGAGCTCCTCGAC
Organism: Amblyomma mixtum; assembly: GCF_055824585.1. Taxonomy (NCBI): domain Eukaryota; kingdom Metazoa; phylum Arthropoda; class Arachnida; order Ixodida; family Ixodidae; genus Amblyomma; species Amblyomma mixtum. The sequence goes on along the minus strand of NC_143016.1, from coordinate 185,935,392 downwards.
CATTCGTCCAATTCGAACGGTGGCCAGTGGCATGACGTGATTGGAGGGTTCGAACGGCTGGCTGCCGCAACGATCACCGGCGGCTACAAAAATAGACGCGCTGAGCCGCAGCAGCAGACGGGGAGCAGACGAGCCATCGCGCCAGAGAGATGCTCTCCTGCGGCCGCCCTACTCCTTTGTGCTAGCCCGTTGTGCTCTCGGCCCTTGTGCCTATCATGTAAAAGCCCTTGTACATATTGTACATAACCGTCCTTTCACTCACCGTCACCTCGACCGTTTCTTGGCTCCGCTCTGCGCAACAGCGGCAGCAGGCTGAGATGCTCTAGTCCCAAACGTGGTGACGAGGCTCGTAGGCCCTGTCCCAACATCGCTCACGTGGCTCGATTGAAACGCTGGAATCCTCGGTCTTCTCGACTCACTTGAGGATGAGCTTTGTTTGCCCGGGGCCTAGTGTTACGCCGATTACGCTGCGTGGCGCGGCGCGCAGGGTAAATGAGAACAAGGTTGAAGCGCGGGGCTAGCCTGATGCTGGCCGTTCCGTTTTCACCCTTCTTCCCGCTTATCTTGTTAAAAAAACCCAACCTCGTAACATTATAAAAACTAGCTGAAATCAACTAATATGTAATATTTTTCGTAATGAATCCGTTTTTTTACATTTTTATGATCAAGAATCCATCACCCTGCAAACCACAAACCTCCCAGAGATGTACGGATTAAGTCTAGACGACGACGTACCGAGGTAAAATCTCTGAGGCGTCTTAATTACCAACCTTTTTCGTGGAAAAGCTGGAGACGTACCCATAACATTATATCTGCCTTAACCTAGACTCCTCGTAGATATTGCTTGTGACGTCCTGGGAATGTAAGTGAGCTATAATTTAAGAACTCCACATTTTTCAATCATTTGATATTTTATATTGCCTTACTGCATTTAAATTTGGAAATTGCTGTTGACTACAAATTGGAGGCATGACCAGCGCTGCCTGTATTTTTGTGGTGAGTGTTCGTGCTCACTTCATGGAAGCACGTTATCTTACCCAAAAAGAAAAAATATTGGAAGTATTAAAAACAAATCCGAATGAACACCCATCAGGCTTACTGAGAAAGATTTCCCTACATGTGCATGCGCAGTGCGCGAGTGTCTCTTTCTGATTTGTGCTTTTCCTGCATTTTGAACATTTGCGTGCGCACGGTAAGGTTGTTGATGCCATCACCTTGCATAATTTCTGCATGTAATGCGCGATAAGCTTAAACCTAAGTGTGTGATTCACGGCCAGCGCGCTCTGATAGCTCTGTCTGGATTCGGGAATTAGTCAAATTGACTGTGAAGCTTTTTTTTTTTTTTTTTCGAGTATGCATAAATTTGACAAGCCAGCCAGCACACCATACGATGAATCTAGCAACGTACGCGAGTTTCTATTCATTTTCTTAGTAAATACTACTAGCTTCCCGTTAATAACCGCAGGTAGCATTCGTCACTACCTTCCCTTTACTACCTGCAGTTACAACAGGGTAGTAACATATGTGACAACCAGTTACTACCCCAAAAGTTAGTAAGTACTACTACCTTTTTTCTAAGAGTGTTTGTTTAAAATGCCAGTCACTGTGGTCAGGGCTCGATTGTTATTTCATTACTGCTCTTACTTTCAATTTACACCTTGCACTAAAGCCAAAGTAAGCTCCGCACTGAAAAACTTTTTTAAGTCAGCAGCCAGGACTATAATAACCATTTTCTTCTGATTAAGCATGTTTTATTCAACTTATGCAACTAACAAAGTACAAAAATTGGTTCAGTTCAATTTTTAGGACCTAATTTTTCTCAAAAATATGTCAAAACTACTAGTCGCGCAAGCAATGATAACTAACTACTGGACTGTTAAACTGAGGAAAGCTTTGGAATTTGTGTAGCTGAATGTGCGACTTCATCTTTCTTGAGAGTAAACTTCTTCACCAGCCTATGTCCACTGTGGGCCAAAAAATTTCCCAGTTAACTCACTCCTGTGCCATCGCGGCCAGCGTATCCCACCAAACTTCCGAATCTCATCTGCCCACCTGACCTGATCCGCTCTTCTGTGCTTGCTTTCTCTCAGAATCCAGGACGTTACCCTAACGATAATTGGTTGTCTTTCCTCCATGTTACATGCGCTGCCCATATGCCTGTTCTGCTATTTCGATTATGATGTTTTTAACTTACGTTAATAACATCGTAGCTGAAATAACAAAGCCGGCATGGGTCAAGGAAAAAACGCAATTGCGTTTTTTCGTAAAGCATATGCGTAAATGCATAAAGCATGGGTTGAAAGCACCCATGCTTTACGTTGCTGCATTACGAAATTGGCAGTGGTTTTAGCTGTGGTTAAACCTGGAGGATTGCGAAAGCAACGAAGAGAGAGAGAGAGGCGATGGTGAGCGCGCGCCAGCGGCCCCGGCACGCTAGCTATGCGCCGCTACTGCGCATGCGCAACTGGCGAGCCCGGCGGCGGCACCTCTGAAGGCCCGTTCACACTTGCCCAAAAATCCGGCGAGCGAAGCGGATTCGGCCGCTTTTGACGCCGAGCGACGCGGAAAGCGGCGCGGCGAGGGCGATCGGGCTGGACCCATTTCCGCCGCGCGGCGACCAACATGGCGGCGCTCTTCGAAGCCAGACCCGTCGCTTCGGATTGAATTCTCGTTGTTGCTGCCTTTTTCAGTGTGTTCACTGGCCAGAAATTCGGCACAGGTCTTTCGCTTCGTCTCATCTCGCCTCTACGAAGACGTATAAGTGATAAACTTGCTTTATTTTTTTTATTCAGAGTGACGATTCTGGCGCTTCTAGGCTTAACAGCAGAGTCGGTTTTTTGACAGTAATGGTTCCCGCCCTGACAACCAGATGGCGCCACTATAGGTAAAGTCTATTTTGGCGTCTGTGCTAGCATACGCTGAACTAAAAGTGAGAATGCGACTGCGTTTAACGTACGTAAGCATGCATACGCTTATGGTACGTAGACAGCGTAAATTTATGCTCTTTTGTCGCTATATCTGTGTATGCCGCTATCAGCGAAGCGGTGTGGAAAGGCGAGAAACAGCAGCGGCACGGCGGATCCGCCTCGCTCGCGCGTGAACAAGTGAGAACAGGTCCTTGATTTTGCGGCGAGCGAATCCGCTTCGCTCGCCGGATTTTTGGGCAAGTGTGAACGGGCCTTGAAGGCCCGTTCACAGTTGCCCAAAAATCCGGCGAGCGAAGCGGATTCGGCCGCTTTTGACGCCGAGCGACGCGGAAAGCGGCGCGGCGAGGGAGATCGGGCTGGACCCATTTTTTCGCGTTCGCCGCGGAAGTAGCGAAAGGTTTTTGACGTCACATCCGGAAAAATACCAGTATGGCGACAAGCATGGCACCGGAGCCGGGCAGCGCGATTTTCTCCGTCGAAATGTTCCTCGATGCCATCAAAGCCCATCCCATCCTATTTGACAAAAGACATCTAAACTTCAAAGATACCGCATACAAGGAGCAACTGTGGGAGAAGATAGGGAAAGAAATGGGAGTGAGCGGTACGTACTACACTTGCTTGTAGAATTTGCAGTGCGCCGATACCAGAGAAAACAATGATTTTCCCAGTGCCAGTGCAGTATTATTTGAGCATGTTTTCTCTACTTCCTTTTTTAACGTGCACTGACATCGCACAGTACACGGGCCTCGAATTTCTCCTCCAAAGAAATTCCGGCCGCGGCGGTTGAATTTCTTTGGAGGAGAAATTCTGGAGGCCCGTGTACTGTGCGATGTCAGTGCACGTTAAAGAACCCCAGGTGGTCGAAATTTCCAATTTCGACCACCTGGGGTTCTTTTAACGTGCACTGACATCGCACAGTACCATATACTGTATTGTGCGTTTTTATCGTAAAGACTTTCAAAAATTTTCCCGCCTCAACCGCTCGATCGTTTGCGGTGAAACTGCACACAGAGCTTGCGCAATACGGTAACTTTTGTATCGTAGCAAGTTTTACAACGGTACTTACTTAGTTGAGCCCTGCATGATGCGAAATCGTAGTTGTCTGCGTAGAGATCGTCGAACCAAAACTCGCAGACGCCGTTTTTTCGCTGAAAGGCGGCAGTGGCGCCATCTGTTTTCAGCAGTGAAAAGCGTCACGACAAGGTGCCGCGGCGATTTTGCAAATAATATCACCTGAAAGGTAAAGCCTCGTTAAATCAGTGTTTTGATACTTTTTTTCACTCAGTTAGCCGAAAAAACGGCATATTCAAAGGGCACGCGTACAGTGTAGGCATGCGCTTTATCCAACGCTCGCCTCGGCCTGCCTCGGCTACCTCGGCGCCTTGTCGTGGCGCTTTTCACTGCTGAAAACAGATGGCGCCACTGCCGCCCTTCAGCTAGGGTGCCTTGATGCCAGCGCCGCCGTTCAGGGTGGTGCCATCCTTTGACCGCTCCAACGCCGCCTCTCTCTCCGGCGGCGCCATTTTGAATCACAGCGGTCGGTCGGGCTGGTCTCAGTTGCTTGGTGCAAGCAGCTGAGCTTCCGTTTTTCGAGGCCCAGTGGCTGCGGACGATTGCTGGTGGCTTTATTTTTTATTTATTTATTTATTTATTCAAGTTACCCCTAAAGGCCCTCCAGAAGAGGAACAGTACGGATTTCAAGAAAACAAAACAACTGAGGCCGCCTTACTGGAAATCAAAGAAAAGCTAATTGAAAACATAGAAAATAAACTGCTAACAGTTGGCATATTCCTTGATATGAGGAAAGCGTTTGACTCGGTTAACCATAAGATATTGCTTGAAAAAATGCAGTGTTATGGAATACGCGGCGTTCCTTTAACCTTATTTGCTAGCTACCTTGACAACCGATCTCAAACAACTATCATTAACGGTATTTCATCTGGGATCGGTCAGATTGTGTCTGGTGTGCCACAGGGCTCCGTTCTAGGACCAACGTTGTTCTTATTATATATTAATGATATCGTCAACCTTCGTCCAGCAGACAACATTATAATCTATGCAGACGATACTAACGTATTTTTTTCAGGGCAAGATAGTAATATTTTGCAAGCAGCCTCCAATAGTTGGTTATCCCAATTGTCTGTTTGGTTAAAATCAAATAGGTTAGAACTTAATGTCAGGAAAACAAAGTACATACTGTTTAGAGCCAAAAATAAGGAAGTTCCGAACAACTTCCAAATTCACTTCGAACAAGCTCCTATAACTCGTGTCAGCTCTACAATGTTCCTTGGAGTAATTTTTGAAGAACATTTACTCTGGACAGATCATGTAAACTATGTTTGCACTAAAATGGCTCGCTCTGTTGGTATCCTAAATAAATTTCGCACAATACTGCCTCGAAAATTCAAACTACAAATTTATTTCTCTCTAGTCTTTTCGCATGTACAATATTGTTTGTTGATCTGGGGAACGACTACCTCAACCAATCTTGTGAAAGTACTTACTTTACAAAAAAGAGCTGTACGAGCGATTGATAATTTACATTACAGTGAGAGCACAGGTCCTTCCTTCCTCAACCATAGACTGCTAACCATCACGGCGGCTTACCACAAGAAGCTTGCTGTTTATATCAGAAACCTTATGAAAGGAAACTGGCAGACTTTCGAGAGCACATATTTAATTGCCCAAACAGCATACAGTCTTAGGCACCCTCAATACCATGCATCAAAATCCCGTACAAACTATGGGTTCCAAAAACTAACTCACATAATTCCTCATACATTAAACACCTATCCATATTTAACAGAATTGTCGCTACAAAATATGTCCGAGGTCAGGTTTAGGAAAACTGTTCATGAATATTTTTGTTATAGCTAGTTGTGGTGTGTTTCTACCTAATCAGTTTTTGTCTTTGTTATGTTTTGATCTTAGTTTGTCGTGCTTAGCTCTATGCATGCTTGATCTCTGTTTCGTTGTCAATATATCTGCTGCTTTTCTAGTTTCTGTTACTTATGGAAACTTTGTACCATTGCCAAGTGCCACTTTGTTTTTTTTTTTTTACATGGGGAGGGCAGGCCTCTGTCAGGCGCTACTAGGCGCCTTTAGCTTGCTCTCCCTTGTTTGCAGTCTCTGTACTGGCCAAACAAAACCAATAAATGAAATGAAATGAAACATAGGGGGGGGGGGGTTTCAATCATAAGTAATCGCGATACATTTTAACAAATAAGTGTAACAAAAAAACGTTACTTAAAACATAAGGCATCACACAAACAAAAATTGAACACTAACAAAAACAGTAAACAATTACACATTTCCGTCACAGCGAAGAAGCTCTTGGAATTTTTTATTGTCAGTTGCTGTGGCGATGACTGATGGCAAACTATTCCATTCAGTGATAGTACGGGGAATAAATGAATTGGCATAAGACGATGAATGACAGTTTACGCGTTTAACTTCGAAAGAATGATCACGACGTGGAAAGAGAGCATCAGGTGACTGAAACAAATCACTGCGAAGGGATGGGTGGTGATAAAGCTTATGGAAAAGGGTTAAGCGAGCAAGTTTACGGCGATATGACGCATCTTCCAGTTCGGCACGTTTTTTTAATGTTGAAACGCTTGTGAAGGGTGAGTAGTCTGAAAATATGAAACGAACAGCACGGTTTTGCAAGGATTCAGTGTTAGTGATAACGTAGGCTTGAATAGGGTCCCAAATGGCCGCAGCATATTCGATTTTAGGGCGTATTAGAGTTATATAAGCAAGCTTTTTAACGTGTATAGGGGCGTATCTGAGGTTACGTTTAAGATTTGTTTGACAGTGATTTACCACATGACTGAGGAGCTTCTCAAGTTCACCGAAGCAGCATGGCGGGTTGTTGTGTGCCAATGTGTGCCGGGTCAACACGTTAAGGTCTACGCTGTTTTCGCTTTCCCCGAGACTCCGAGCGAAGAAAAAAATGGGAAGCTCAAGTAAAGTGGGATCAGCCCTAGAGTACATTGCTTTAAATGTTACACCTAACTGTGCTTTTCACCACTCTGTCTCGTTCTGCTATTTCGTGGTTTGCATCTTTTTTTTCATACTTTGTTTTCATGTTTTGCGGCGAAGGTTACACCACACTGTGCACAACATTTTTCCCCTAAGTCTTGTTGACTTATTTCTTGGTTTCAACCTTTTTTCATGCTTTGCTTTTATGTTTTCCTTTAAGGTTACACCCCCGGTACATGCCCCACTTTTCTGTCCCAATGTCTTGCTTACTTATACTGTAGTTCGTGTTTTTTTTCATGACCTGCAACTACAGTTGGCATTAAATGAATAATTTGCATTGTCTTTTGTTTTGTTCTCTGTACCCTCTGTAAGAGGGTAGGCTGGAAAGCTATGTTACATATTTGTCTTCATCAGCAATAAAGATCAACTTTTAGGTAGGAGTTATTTTTCGAACAGCCTAACCCTTCTCTTCCAGGACAGCAGCTTGGGCATGTTGGTTATTCATTCTTGATGGAACAGCGCAAAACATCGGGACAAGAGACAAGCGCTGTCTGGTTTTTATTTCGAAGAAACATTGCTTCTGTAAGATGGGGGTTTGTTAAAGGCACTGGGACCTCAGGAGCAGGGCGGCAACAGTCCGTGGTCGGCGAAGGCGAGAACACAGCACGCGCAGCGATGGCAGCGCCGCCGCTATGCAGAACAGTCGTCTTCGTCTTCACAATTGCCCCCGGGGAAAAGAGGAGCCAACCTGGCGACTTAGGGCGCGGGCAGGATGGCTGGGTCGTAGAATGGCTTGAGGCGCTGGACATGAACAGTCTCGCGTCCACGGCAGCGGCGATCAGAAGACGGCACGAGAGGTTCGACTGTGTAATTAACTGGAGATGTACGCGCCAGGACACGGTATGGGCCATGGTATTTGGCGAGAAATTTTGACGACAGGCCCGGAGTATTTGTCGGAATCCAGAGCCACACAAGGGAGCCATTGGGGAAGTGTGACGTTGTTTGATTGAGGTCATGGCGGGATTTCTCTCTGCACTGGTTGTCAGTTGTGAGAGCACGGGCGATGCGGCGACAGTCTTCGGCGTGCTGGGCGGCTTCAGATAGAGGCGTATACTCGGAAGCGTCGGGTTGGTACGGCAGAATGGTGTCGATGGTAGCAGAAGGGTGACGGCCGTAAAGGAGAAAGAAAGGAGAGAAGCCAGTAGTGGACTGCGTTGCGGTATTGTACGCATAGGTTACATACGGAAGCACAAGATCCCAGTTAGACTGGTTTGAAGAGAGGTACATAGATAACATGTCACCGAGGGTACGGTTAAAGCGCTCGGTGAGACCGTTGGTTTGCGGATGATATGCGGAGGTGGTGCGATGAATTACATTGCACTTGGTGAGCAGTGCCTTCACAACATCGGATAAGAAGGCGCGGCCTCTGTCGCTCAGCAATTCGCGAGGGGCGCCATGACGAAGGATGAATCGGTTTAAAATAAACGAGGCAACTTCGGAGGCTGTGGCAGCTGGAAGGGCGGCGGTTTCGGCATACCTTGTCAAATGGTCAACCGCGACGATAGCCCAACGGTTGCCGGCCGAAGTGTACGGAAGGGGGCCGTATAAATCAATGCCGACGCGGTCAAATGGGCGTGGCGGGCAGGGTAGCGGCTGCAATTCTCCAGCAGAACGTTGAGGTGGCGGCTTGCGACGTTGACAGGTAATGCACGAGCGCACGTATTTGAGGATGAAGGTGTACATGCCACGCCAATAATATCGTAGCCGGATGTGAGCGTAGGTCTTGAACACTCCGACATGACCACACTCCGGGTCAGCGTGAAAATGGGCGCAAACTTCCGAGCGAAGGTGACGGGGAATAACTAGCAACCACTTGCGGCCATCTGAGCTGTAGTTGCGGCGATAAAGGAGGTTATCACGAATTGAGAAATGGGAAGCATGGCGGCGAAGAGCACGCGACGGAGAAGCAGCCGTAGGGTTTGTGAGAAAGTCAAGAAGAGAAGAGATTCATGGGTCGGCACGCTGCGCCGAAGGCATGGCGCTGATGTGAAGCATCGGTGAGGAGGCGTCTAAGGTTGAAAGGCTCGAAGTATTGGCTGGGAGTGGGCAGCGCGATAGAGCATCGGCGTCTTGATGTTTGCGGCCAGTACGATACACGACGCGGATGTCGTATTCCTGGAGGCGAAGGGCCCACCTTGCGAGGCGACCGGATGGGTCTTTCAGAGAGGACAGCCAGCACAGCGCGTGGTGGTCGGTCACGACTTCAAACGGGCAGCCGTAGAGGTAAGGGCGGAACTTGGTAAGGGCCCAAACTATCGCCAGGCACTCTTTTTCAGTGACCGAGTAATTAGATTCAGCCTTTGTGATCGTGCGGCTGGCATAGGCAACGACGTATTCGGCGAAGCCAGGTTTACGTTGCGCGAGTACGGCGCCGAGGCCTACCCCACTGGCGTCAGTATGGACCTCGGTGGGTGCGGTCGGGTCGAAATGGCGAAGTATCGGTGGGGCAGTGAGCATACGGCGCAAGGAATCGAAGGCGTCGTCACACACTTGGGACCATTGCGAAAGATCGGAACTGCCGGACAGAAGTTGTGTCAAAGGTGCAGCGATTGAGGCAAAGTTGCGTATAAACCTACGGAAGTAGGAGCACAACCCGAGGAAGCTGCGCAGTTCTTTGATAGAAGTAGGTCGAGGGAACGCAGCCACAGCACGAAGTTTAGCCGGGTCCGGACGGACACCCTCCTTGGAAACAACGTGGCCTAAAATGGTGAGTTGGCGAGCGGCAAAATGGCACTTCTTTAAGTTGAGCTGAAGGCCGGCGTCAGAGAGGCAGGTCAAAACGTGCTTCAGGCGGTAAAGGTGAGTGTCAAAATCAGGCGAAAACACGACGATGTCGTCGAGGTAACAGAGGCAGGTTTTCCACTTGAGACCACGCAGAATGGTATCCATCATCCGCTCAAACGTGGCGGGAGCATTACAAAGACCGAAAGGCATCACAGTAAATTCATATAGGCCGTCAGGTGTTACAAAAGCTGTCTTGGGGCGATCGGCCTCTTCCATGGGTACCTGCCAGTACCCGGAACGTAAATCTAAAGAGGAAAATATCTCGGCACCTTGCAAGCAGTCTAGCGCGTCATCGATGCGTGGCAGGGGATATACGTCCTTGCGCGTAATCTTGTTAAGGCGGCGGTAGTCTACACAGAAACAGATTGAGCCGTCTTTCTTTTTGACAAGCACAACTGGCGAAGCCCATGGACTGCTTGAGGGTTTAATCACGCCGCTCTTGAGCATTTGGTCGACTTGATCTTCAATAACTTGGCGCTCGGGTGCCGACACACGATAGGGGCGCTGCCGTAGAGGAGCGTGGGCACCTGTGTCTATGCGATGTGTGACAGTCGACGTTTGGCCCAGTGAGCTGTGATGACAGTCGAAGGAGGCGCGGAACTGGTTGAGCAAGTCGAGAAGCTGCGTGCGCTGCTGCGGTGGAAGATCTGCGTCGATGGAGCGGAGAAATAGTTCGGTAGATGAAGGAGTGGGTGTAGAAGATGGTGGGCTGAGCGCAGCGAGACTGATGTGCGATGAATCGGCAGTCTCCTCATGGGTTAAAATAGCCGCGACAGGTTGGACACTGCCGACACATTCGCCACGGCGCAGAGCACTAGGGTAGGGAAACGGGTTACAGACCCACAGTACGGAAAGGCCAGCAGAAATAGTCAATACGGCGTAAGGCAGAGGAAGGCACTTGCGCCGGAGGAAAGTATGGGCTGGCGTGAAAAGAACAGTGTCATCACGAGAAGGGGCACAAGAGAGGCGCACAAGGACGGAAGAGCAGAGAGGCAGGTCGATATCTTCGGTGACGAGGGCTTTAATACATGGCGGTGAAGGAGCAGCGTCCGGCAGGGATTGGGGCAGAGCACAGAACCCGACTTCAGCGCGAGCGCAATCGATGACAGCGGCATGACGAGAAAGGAAATCCCAGCCCAAAATAACAGAGTGAGAACAACACGGCAGTACGACGAACTCGATCGTGTAGAGGACATCCTGAATTAAAACTCGAGCGGTGCAAGCTGCCGACGGCTTGATGTGCTGAGCGCTGGCCGTGCGCAGCGAGAGACCGGCAATTGGCGTCTTAACTTTCTTCAAGCGGCGACAAAGGTTTGCGTCTATTACTGAAATTGCGGCGCCGGTGTCTACAAGGGCCATGACAGAAATTCCCTCGACAAAAACGTCAATAAGGTTCGTAGGGGCCAGCTGAGGTCTTTGGTAGTTCGACGAGGACGCAGTTCTTGCCTCAGGAACTGCGACATCTAGTTTTCCTCCTGAGAATTACTTGGGCGGCGACGCATCGGAGAAATGGAGCGTCGTCGCGGCGAAGGGGAACGGCGGTCGGTAATCGCTGAACGGTCGGGGGAGAAAGGACGAGGGGACGCACGGGGCTCAGCCGACGCGGAGTACTGACGCGCTGGAGGCCAGTACCCGACCGGCGGTGCCGAAACTGGGAGACGGCGACGGCAATGGCGGGCTACGTGGCCAGGCAATCCGCAAGTGTAGCAAATAGGCCGGTTATCCGTCGTGCGCCAAGGATCTCGGTCTCGTGGAGATGGTCGCAGATAAGGGGCCGGCGCTTGTACGGGCACTGACATTATAGGGTACGTAGGCGGCCGAGGTTGTGCGACGACTTCAGCATAAGTCATTGGACGGGCGACAGGTTTTGGGGCGACGTTGCCATAATTGAGAGGGGTGGCGACTGGTCTTGGGGCGGCGTCAGCGTACGCCAGCGGAGCTGCGACAGGTGGTGATGAATGCGCTGACGGAAGCACCTCAGCAACCTGCTCTCGAATTGCATGTTGGAGAGCCGGGGCCAAATATGGTGGCGACCCTTGAGGGCTAGGCAAAAGCGAAAGCTGACGGGCCACCTCCTCACGTACAAAGTCCTTCATTTGCTGCAGCAGATAGGAGCTGTCAGCTGCGGGTGTCAGTCCAGAAAGTGACTCTGGCTGAGCTGAGTGCTGACGAGTCAGGACCCTCTGCTTACGCAGCTCCTCGAAGCTCTGGCACAGCGTGATGACTTCCGAAACGGTGCGCAAGTCCCGAGCGAGCAGCATTTGAAAGGCGTCATCATCAATGCCTTTCAAGATCTGCTTGATCTTGTCTGCTTCCGGCATGCTGACGTTCACTCGGTTGCAGAGGGCGATTACATCTTCTATGTAGCTAGTGAAGCTTTCGCCGACCTGCTGCGACCGTTCACGCAAGCGTTGTTCGGCGCGAAGTTGTCTGACAGCTGGGCGACCAAACACTTCTGAGAACTTCGTCTTGAAGGCTGACCAAGTCGCAACGTCCCCTTCATGGTTGCGGTACCATAAGTTTGCGACGCCGGTAAGATAAAAAATTACATTGTTGAGCTTTGTCTCGTCATCCCACTTGTTATACAAGCTCACCCGCTCGTAGGATGCGAGCCAGTCTTCCACGTCATGGTCGTCTGTGCCGCTGAAGATAGCCGGGTCCCTTTGGCGAAGAGAGCCGGCACAGATGACAGTCGGTGGGCCTGCTTGCACGGCTTGGTGTTGGATGTCTACAGGCATCGCAGGTGTCGGAAGAGTGCGGCTACGGAGCTCCAGAGCCGATATCGTTACCCGGCGACTCCACCAAATGTAAGATGTGGGTTTGTTAAATGCACTGGGACCTCAGGAGCAGGGCGGCAACAGTCCGTGGTCGGCGAAGGCGAGAACACAGCACGCGCAGCGATGGCAGCGCCGCCGCTATGCAGAACAGTCGTCTTCGTCTTCACACTTCTTATACCTTCTTCACCCTCTCAAAAAGCACATGCGTCGCAACCATATCGTTCAAGCGTCCACAAAAAAGCATAAGACAAATAATCACAGATATTTATAATCACATTTTTAACATGTCAAATTCTTTCTTAGTCAAAGCAACTGACGGCGTGCTGACACAATCGTCGCGCAGACTCGCTATCGAAGCTGCCTCGATTATTTCCCGGACTAACTGGTCTTTGTGATTAGCCAAAGCTTTGCATTTTTGGAAAACCGGCGCACAACTAGTTGAAGGGCAATCTCTGCAATGGATTCCCAGGTTCCTGCAAGCTTGCTCGAAATTATTTTTGTGTTCTAGCAGCCTTTCATTCATGCACCTGCCAGTCTGCCCAATGTACTGTTTACCGCAAGTCACTGGCAACGAATTAACAAGGCCTTCGGTGCACTCCACAAAGGGGGAGTGCACCCATCAGCACACAATTTTGTAGAGAGACTTGGGAATACACGGATAGCCAACGTTCAAAACCGCGTTTTTTTAACAAAACCCTCCATGGTCGATTTTTTCGAATAGCGTGACTTTCAATGTCGATTAATTCGATTTCGAATTTAAAATTTTCAGAATAACTGCAGTTTTTTAATGACTAAAATACACTTTTTTTATCAGGTTTACACGCATGGTTTATTAATGAATACCGATTCGCTTGAATAAAAAAATATGAAAAAATATGTGTAGAATAGTGTTTCACAAACTGAGGAATCGCGGGAGAGCAACCGCGGTGCGTATGTCCATGGCGCAAGCGAAGTGTGCATATGCGTGCGCACGCGAGAACATTCGCTGGTTGTGCGCCCCTCATAAAGATGAAACGAGTGAGAAACTTCCAGTAATCCTGTATGCTATCGCCAACGAGGGGCGATTCGTTTTCTTTGGCCTCGAGGAAGTAAACGCAGAACCAGTGGCAACGTCGGATTGCGGCGGCATCATTTGTATATAGCAGCGCACCCCCATAAGCAGATGTAATTGCGCCCTTGTGAGCAATAAACGGGCGAGCAACTCGCAGTCATCCTTTGAAAGATTAGAAAGCAGACAGACACCAGTTTTTGGGAGCAGAAGAAACGGAAACAGCCCGCACGACGATAGCGAAACTAGCCGCAGCGCTCGGGCGGCTGACGACACGCGGGCGTTAACAGAACGTGGGAATTAAAATCCAAAATATCGCGGTAAAAACAGAGGCAGCAATTTATTCTATCCGCCTGGTGCAGCGAGCACCTGCCCGGCAACAAATCTTTAAAATATTAGCGCGTTTTTCAAACCAGCAGACGGAACAGTAAATGTTCAACCTCGACCACCTGGAGCTGTAAAATTAAGTCATGCAATTACGCCTTCGGCCTTCGGATGTTAAAATGGCTATTATGAGTGAAAAGATACGCAGTGCGATGTTGATGAAAAAGACTGTTCTAGTCAAGAGCACTCTCACGCTCGCCGAGAGTAAGAGTGGCGCCGTTACACACGCTAGCAGTGGTCCCATGTGATTCAATATGGCGGCGCCCGCGATGTTGTCTCCACCCTGAACGGCGGCGCTGGCATCGAGGCACCCTACTTTCAGCGAAAACACGGCGTCTGCGGGTTTTGGTTCGACGATATCTACGCAGACAAGTACGATTTCGCATCATGCACGGCTCAACTAAGTAAGTACCGTTGTAAAACTTGCTACGATACAAAAGTTACCATATTGCGCAAGCTCTGTGCGCAGTTTCACCGCAAACGAGCGAGCGGTTGAGGCGGGAAAATTTTTGAAAGTCTTTACGATAAAAACGCACAATACGGTATAAGGTATTCATCCCACTGTCTTTTGGGCATTTCTTCCCGTTAGAGTCCGCTGGCATTGTGAACATAATGCTCTCTGCATTATAACGCTATTTGAATTATAATGCCCTGTAATGTGGGGACTCGCACAGTTAGTATGGACGGCCACAGTCCTTGTTCCAGCGGTGCTGCTCCGCAGGCCGGCGTTCGGAAGCGCGAACCCGAACTTCGTCAGCTTCGCCTTCCTTCTTTCTCGCCTTCGTCGGCGCTAGCTGCTGGGGCATGAAAACCCAACATGGCGGCGCCCTGCTTGCCCGCTTCGGTTCTAAAATACCTCGTCATTGAGTTATTCGGCGCTCAACTGGCAATAAATGGTGGTATTCGCTTCCGCTTTCTGTCGTTTCACTGGGACGCAATGTTATGTACGATAACTTGCCGGTACTCTTGAGATAGCAGTCTGTTTTCAAGCCCGTAAGCCTAACGACAGGTTGTGTACACTGTCGTCATGGCAACGGCCATTTTTAGCACTTCTCAAAACGACCTCAAATTTTTTTTCGACGTGTGGTGGCGCTAGGTACTTACCCAAACGGGGCTGAACCTGAATGTTGTATGTCTACTTGGCGCCTATTGCGGAACGGTCCGCAAACGCTCAACTAAAGGTGTTGTTCGCGCTTTGAATTTAGCGTACGCAAACATCTTGCGTGTTGCGTACGCAAAAAACGCAAACGCTATACTAAAACTGTCTAGTTTTAGCTGTGCGTCCGCAAGGGCTTAGCGTACGCAAGGAGCTTGCGGGGACCGTAGTGCGCATGCGCAGAACGCAAGCGCGATCCGTGCGTCTTGCGTACGTACGCAAGCCAGCGGACTTTGCGTTGCGTTGCTTGCGTGGTTAACGTTGGCAACATGGCGGCGCCCTGCACGCCCGCTTCGGACCAAATACTGCATCGCCGCTGCATTTTTCGACGCGATAGCTCGCTCTAAACGGTTGTATTCGCTTTTATTTTGTGCATTCTCACCCCTCCGTAGCAGTATATGTGACAAATAGTCATCGTTTTTTAGATAAATCCAAGAATTTGTTGGTGTTAAGCCTAACTATCTACGGCGTACACTGTCGTCATAGCAACGACCTCCGGTAAAGTACTTCTCCAACTTTGCGCTAGCATTTTTATTTTAATTTGATTCAATTGATTTACATTAAAAAAGAAACAAAGCTTTCGAATGCAACCACCACTGTCATTAATAAAAGAGGAAAAAGTTTCCTGAGCACACAGTTGAGAAGCTTTGACTTGCTGTCGCTAGATGGCGCCACTGTATCATACGCTTCCCGGGCGCTACGCTAGCCCCTCCCAACTAAAACTGTCGTTGCCAGGACGGGTGGCACTGCGCGTAAGGTGCGCCCGTAGCGTACGCACAGCTTTTGCGGACGCACAGCTAAAACTGTCTTTGCGGGGCTTGCGGAGACAACATGGCGGCGCCCTGCTTGCCCGCTTCGGTTCTAAAATACCTCGTCATTGAGTTATTCGGCGCTCAACTGGCAATAAATGGTGGTATTCGCTTCCGCTTTCTGTCGTTTCACTGGGACGCAATGTTATGTGCGATAACTTGCCGGTACTCTTGAGATAGCAGTCTGTTTTCAAGCCCGTAAGCCTAACGACAGGTTGTGTACACTGTCGTCATGGCAACGGCCATTTTCAGCACTTCTCAAAACGACCTCAATTTTTTTTTTTCGACGTGTGGTGGCGCTAGGTACTTACCCAAACGGGGCTGAACCTGGATGTTGTATGTCTACTTAGCGCCTATTGCGGAACGGTCCGCAAAACGCTCAACTAAAGGTGTTGTTCGCGCTTTGAATTTAGCGTACGCAAACATCTTGCGTGTTGCGTACGCAAAAAACGCAAACGCTATACTAAAACTGTCGCAGCTTCAGGCGGTCTAAGTGCACAATTTCACGGCCGCGGCGGCAATGATCAGACGAAGGCGTGATGGGCTCCACGAGATAATTAACTGGGGAATGTCTGCTGAACAACGCGAGAGGGGCCCTGGTATTTGCTCAGCAGTTTTGTAGACTCTCCTGAGCTGGAGGAGGGCACCCAAAGACAAAACAAGGATTCAGAAAGATATGATGGCGGCAGACCGGGAGAAGCGGCGCTGGCGCTTTTCTGACGGTGCTGGTTGTGAGAAGTAAAGGAACGGGCGAGTTGACGGCATTCTTCGGCATGCGCAGCGGCCTGAGAGACGGTTGTAAATTCGGACGAATCGGGGCGGTAAGGGAGTACGTTGTCCATGATGGAGGAAGGCTCGCGTCCGTAGAGAAGAAAATACAGGGAAAAACCAGTAGTGGCTTGCGTTGCAGAGTTGTAAGCGTATGTAACGAAAGGTAGAACGCGGTCCCAGTCCGAGTGATCGGCAGAAATGTACTTGGCCATCATGTCGCCGAGGGTCCGGTTAAAGCGCTCGGTCATGCCGGTCGTCTGCGGATGGAAGACGTCGTGCGATGAACGATATGACACTCCCGAAGGAGGGCTTCCACGACGCCGAACAACAAGACGCGACCCCGATCGCTGAGCAATTCCTGAGGCGCACCGTGACGAAGAATGATATTCTGAAGTATGAAACCGGCTACGTCAGAGGCCTTCGCAGCTGGTAACGGGGCAGTTACCGCACAGCGCGTGAGATGATCAATTGCAACGATGATCCTGCGGTGCCCTGCGGCAGTGATGGGAAGAGGGCTATAAAGGTAAATTCCAACACGGTCGAATGGCCGGGCGGGACACGGTAAAGGTTGCAGAGGAGCAGGTGAGTGCGGGGTGGGTTCTTGCGACGCTGACATTCCAGGCAAGAGCGTTTGTACTGGCGGACAAAACGGTATATGCCCCGCCAATAATACCGAAGGCGTAGGCGGGTAAAAGTTTTCAGCAGACCGGCATGAGCGCACTGCGAGTCGTCGTGATAACTGGCACAAATGGCGGAGCGGAGATGGCTTGGAATCACGAGCAGCCATTTGCGACCACGGGTGCGCCCCCAACTCTCTTTCTTACAGCCCTTGCAACATAATGCTTTTTGCATTATGTTAGCATTATCATAGCATGCTAAAGCAATTGAAAGCCTCTATAGGCTTGAGATGACCCAAGGAACAGTAGGTTGAGGGTGTCATGAAATTTTTAAATGCAGATTTTTTCAGTTATTACAGCTGCAGTATTTAAGAACATATTCAACTGGAAATTGAACTGGGAGTAACTGGTTCCAGTGGGAAGACGACTGGTTCCCTTTGAGATTCAGTTGGAATCCAACTGGCCACAGTTGTGGGCCAAGGGGGAGGTAAATAGTCCTAGTTTTCCAGCAACAGGGAAACATTTGAGAGCGAAATGGGAGGAACTGGGGACCAACTGGGAAGTGGTTCTTTTTGGGGGTCAATTAAGTGGGAAGAAAATTAAGGGCCAACTGGGCAGAACTAGTCATGGCTAAAAACCAAATGGGAAGTTTTTTTACTGCTTGGAAGGGCGACGAGAAGGAAATAATTGCTGCTGTGGCTCAGCATCTATCCGATCGCACTGAGTGTACTGCATACGAAAATGCCGGCAGGCGCTCTCCTGGCGAATAACGCCACTTCCTTCAAAACTCTGCATTGCATGTTTAGCCTGGATCGCGCTGCAGCGAACATATCGTGTGCCCGCGTTATTAACAATGCTATAACGCTATTTTTTGAAGCGAAAAGCTTCACTAGGCTCGTCAACACCGCGCTTTGCGTGAGCCACCCCTCGGCGCCATCGCGGCGCGCGCTACGTCGCCACTTCTCCTCGCCACCGGTTAACCCTTCGCCGCTACCGCGCGGTCGCCGCCGCCGTCCCAAGAGGAGAAGGTTCTTTCGCAAGGCGTTGCGAGAACGCGTGAGCGGCGGCCAAAAAGAGGCCGCGTGCTACGTCGCCACTTCTCCTCTCCACCGTTTTACCCTTCGCCGCTGCCGCGCGGTCGCCGCCGAGAGGATTCTTTCGCAAGGCGTTGCGAGAACGCGTGAGCGGCGGCCATGGAAGAGGCGCAGACATTCGCCATGGAAGGAGGAAAAGAAGACCCAGAAGTGGTAGCGAGGGAGTTGGCTGCTGCGCGCTCGCCTCCTCGCCACCGTTTGCCCTTTCGTTGCAGCCGCGTGTTTACTACAGTTGCTGCGCATGCGGAAGGAGGGCTAATAACGTGCTTGCCTACACCGTTATCGTGGTGCTCCCAGTGCATTCTGCGCGAACTGCGACAGCCATGACGTCAAACAAATTTGTACAACTGTGGCTTTTCGCTTGTATATCCAGGCTTAACCACAGCTAAGCCACTGCCAATTTTTTTTTTCCTTTTTATTAAGCCCGCTCTCTTTCTATCTCAAGCCCGTTTTGACATCGGCGTTTCGGGCAGGGTGATATTGTAATTATTTATAATTTACCAACCACCGAAACGAACTGATCACCGAGACATGACTGCCGCGGACCGGCGGCGGTGCGGAAAGATCGTATCGTATGTTATCAATAATAACGCAAACTGGTCATGGCGATTACAGCTGTGAAAAAAGTAACAGGGTACAATTTATGAATTATTAACTTATTTTTCGTGCCACGTCAAGCAGACTACTAAGTATAAAAAAGTGGCGATACAAAACATGCTTCAGTTTCGCACACTCCGCATGAGCTAGGTCGGCCATGGCGGCAATGGTTGAGTGCCCGGCGTGTGCTATTTCTTATCATGTTCTGTGGAACGTTGTGCTTGAAGAACCTCGACATAGAATTAATTATTGGCTTATTATTGCTGGCGAGATTGTTCAACAGTTCTTTCCTTTATTGAGATGAAGGAAGAGTTTGCTTGCTTTTACTACTCAGCGAAGTGGACCCGTCAGTACGAATTAACTCTACAAGTAGTTTTCACCAGCTGGAATCTTGACCTTTCCAGGTGGTACTGAGTTCGCTCAGAAGTGTATTTTATGCTATATTTTTGCGTTCGTAATGAAACAGTTGTAACGCATTTATCGGCACGTTATATTTTTACGCTCACTCGTTTGGCTGTTTTGCCAAACTCGCTGTGCATTGAAGCAAAGGCTGTTGATGTATGCAAATGACCTCTACCACCGAAACGTGGGCATGCATTTGGATGGTGTGCCGAAGTGCGTGTGCAAGCACACTCAGCTCAGCACGACTGCCTTTTAGTGCTGCAAGGGCAACCTTTGACGCTTCATAGACTTGCGTCGGTAAAAATGGCATATGCTGGGCTTGTTTGTAGTGGATGCTCTGCTATTCTCTTGTTTGTCATCTGTAAAAGTGAACAATAATGCTTTGTTTTGCAGCAACACTGACCTATTGGGCTCTGCAGAAGAGTATTGATGCCACCGCAGGTGTAAACCTGACGATTATGCTCAACGAGAAGATTCAAGATTCAGTGAAAGCGCCGAGCGCAATAAAACACTGACACACTCAGAAGTCATCTGCAGTGTTTTGGGCTCCCGTGATGGCCATATACTCGCTTACTCAACTGTATTTGAGCTAACTGGAGTGCTTGGACGTCCTGACGCCTCCATAGGGAAGTCTGTGGCTGGGATGCAGTAGGTCCCCGTTGCATCAGGAATTACAAGAGGTGCCAGCTGCATCTGGTATTGCAACTGGTTCCAGTCGCAACTGGTTTAAGGAACAAATTTTCAGTTGCAACAACTGGAAATGTGTTCCTTAAACCAATTGGACTGCAACCAGTTCGAAATTTTCTCTTGGGTATTGGTCTATGTAGTCATATTCTCTTTATATAGATGTCTAGACTAATACTGGGCGTACTTACACCACGCACAAATATTTGGTAAATGTCGAGCTGGATGTCTGCACTACGTACGATATCTTGGACCGGACTCAAATTTCGGTGTTGTAGGTACGTAGATTTTTGGTAAACGGTGCTAAAATGGATGTCTGGTGGAGGTGTCTGATGTCCAGCGCAAATATCTCGCTGACATCCATGTAACGTTTTATGGTTTACTTGGAACTGAAGTCTTGGAAATTCTTAACTTTTTTGTGACCTTTTCAATGGGTGGAAATTAATTGGTTAAAAAAAGTAAGGAAAATGGCTTTGCCAGCGGGTGTGAAGACATTTTCCTTCAAGTTGCACACCGGTGCGTTGCCGGTAAAAACATGGATGGAGGAGAAGGGGTTGTTTTTACCACGGAGAGCTGACTGCTTGCTGTGTCACAAACCAGAGTCAACAGAACACGTCTTTATTGATTTTTAGGCTGTGCTGCTCTTTTCGAGCATGCTCCAACAGGAAATAAAGAAAGACTTACCTTTGGCGCCATATGGTATAAGATTCCTACAGACGTTGAGCCGAATCTCTATAAATACGCATAGGCCACGAAGGGTCGTTTGTTCAAGCGTGCTAGAGAGGCACAAAGTGAACGCATTGTGTGTATGACAGCAGCGTGTATTTGGTATGTGTACTGATGTTATGGGAATATAAATGAAGTATATATACCGGGTGTTTCAGGGAAGTTGATCACTTTTTGAAATAGGGTTCTTGAGGTGAAGAGGAGCTTTTTGCGGTGTAGTAATACTAGCGTTGGTGGAACTAAAAAAAATAAAAGCATATTAACTAGCAACGTGATCAACTAAATTCGAATATTTAACTTTTTAACTATTACCCATAGGCACCTGATTGCAATTAGAGATCTGTAGCCGGCCGTTAGCAAAAGCCATATCAGTTTTTAGAATTTCGATATCTCGACTACCCTCGCCGCTGGGGATGGACAAAATTTGGCTACATCGTGCCAAAATACATGCACTTTTGAAATGCATGCAGGCAAAGCAACTCCTCCAGTGTACGTAACTAGTCGAAATAGCTGGATTTTGTCGAGGCACAGCGTCCATGGTAACCGTGTTTTGGAAGTTCCAAAAATTTATTTGGCTATTATTAAAGGGCAGCTACAAATCTCTAATTGCAATCAGGAGCCTATCTGTAATAGTTCAAAAATTAACAATTAGAATTTAGTTAATCACTCCAGTAGTTAACATGATTTGCCTGGTCTTTGACTACCGCCAATGCTGGTATTACTATGCCGCAAAAAGCTTCTCTGTAACTTAAAATCTGGCCTATTTTCAAAAATTAATGATCACCTTCCCTGAAACACCTCGTATACATGAAATATGCTAACTACTAACTCGGTGGCAGGAACTGTGCGGAATGAAAAGGCGGTGTTCTGGCACTTCATTGTACTGAAAAACATTTAGTGTATGTGTTTGAGTGTCATCACCACCATCATCGGCCTTCCTATGCCCAGTGCAGGGCAAAGGCCTCTCCCATTGAGTAAAACATGTTTTGGGCAAGTTGGTAATATTCTTGATCCATATTGCAGCGAAGCACACACACACGGAGAAGGAACACGCAAAAAAGCGTTCGTCCTTGTTTTTTTGCGTGTTCCTTCTCCGCGTGTGTGTGCTTCTTCGTTGCAATATGGATCAAGCCTCTCCCATGTCTCTCCAATTAACCCTGACCTTCGCCAGCTGCAGCCACCGTATCATCGCAAACTTCTTAACCTCATCCGCCCACCTAAATTTCTGCCGCCCCCTGCAAAACTTGCCTTCTCTTTGAATCCACTTCATTACCCTTAAGGACCAGCGGTTATCTTGCCTTCGCATTACATGCCCTGCCCAAGCCCATTTCTTCCCCTTGATTTCGACCAGGATGTCATTAATCTGCATTTGTTCCCTACCCACTCTGACCGCTTGTGGTGTCTTAACGTTACACCATCATTTTTCTTTCCGTAGCTCGCTGCGTTGCCCTTAACTTATGCTGAAACATTTTCATTAGCCTCCACATTTCTGCCCCGTAGGTGAGTACTGGTAAGATACAGCTGTTGTATACTTTTCTCCCGAGGGATATTGGTGAACTGCCATTCATGATCTGAGAGAACCTGCCATATGCGCTTCACCCCGTTCTTATTCTCCTAGTTATTTTCCACTCATGATCCGGATCAGTAGTGGCGTAATATGTTGTGCAGCATAACCTAGATAGTGAGTGGTAATCGATAATGGGATGGGTAACTTTGATTGTAATCGATGACCGTGACCAGTAATGTGACTATGGATCGGTAAACAGTGAGAAATGAGAAAAAGAATAAAATAGAAAAAAATGTGAAGGTGCTATCGTGTCTGCTCCTAAGGTGAAGCTTAAGCACCTAATTTTTTTCTAGCCCATCCGCTATGTAGCTTAGACAGAAAGCTGTGATACTGCGACCAAATTCTCGTGGGAGAACCGACATCCAACCCCTTACTAACGACGACCCATTGTCAGCCCCAACTCATGTGAAAGACACGATGGGACTCCGGCGATCTAATGGTGACCTATTGTGATACACAGCGGAGACTCCCAGTGGCAGTGGTCAGAAAAAGCCTGTCTCTTGCTTCCATCCACCCAAGTAACACAAAATGTTGCTGGAACATCATCTGAATGGCCAAAAATGTCAGAGTGAAAAGTTGCCTGATGTTGCTAATGTCATTCTTTTTGTTCACCAGGTGACGTTACATTAGTACAACATGGATATGACATTACCATGACGTTCAATTGAAAAAGTGCACAACATAATGTTGCCATTTAATTTGTGCAGTAGTTGGGCGAAACCCACGCACATATCCTGCATGAAAAAAAATTAAGACTCTCTGCGTACTCTTCAAAGGTAAAGCCCAGAGAACCTTTCAAAGCAACTGATCCCAGATTTTTCTACAAAAATAACGAACGTAATTTACACAGCAAACATATCCGCAGCCATCAAGTCAGAAGACCAATAATGCACGAAACACTATGCTACAGAAACATTACAAACAAGAAAGCACCACCGTGCAGCACACACATAAACTTGAGTGAGAATTTCAGCAAGCTTATATATCCCACACATGAGGCCCTCATTTTAGAGCCAGTGATGCTCTCCAGTCGCGCGCAGTTATTTCGTGCATTTTTGAACTTATGTTGGCAAAAATTAGAAATGCAAGTGAGCACGATCATGTTGCTAATACGTTTTATTCATCATCATCATCAGCCTGGCTACGCTCACTGCAGGGCAAAGGCCTCTCCTATGTCTCTCCATTTAACCCTGTCCTTTCCAAGCTGTGGCCACTGTATCACCGCAAACTTCTTAATCTCATCCACCCAGATAACTGTGCTTGCCTTCTCTTGGAATCCACTCCGTTACCCTTAAGGACCAGCGGTTATCTTGCCTTCACATTACATGCCCTGCCGAAGCCCATTTCTTCCTCTTGATTTCGACTATGATGTCATTAACCCGTGTTTGTTTCCTCACCCAATCCGCCTGCCTCCAATCTCTTAACGTTACACCTATAATTTTTCTTTCCATAGCTCACTGCCTTGTCCTTAACTAAAGCTGAACCCTCTTTTTAGCCTTCACATTTCTGCCCCATAGGTGAGTGCCGGTAAGATACAGCTGTTTTATACTTTTCTCTTCAGGGATATTGGTAAATTGCTATTCATGATCTGAGAGAACCTGCCATATGCACTCCACCCCATTCTCGTTCTTCTAGTTATTTCAATTCAAGTTTATTTGCATCTATAAATGTACAGATGACGGGAGTGCAGACAAAAAGCCAAATGGATTTGGCTTGACGGGGTCTGTACCCCCTACAGAAATGGCACTATGCACAATAAAGAGAACGCAAAGATACAATAATGGATAAACGAAAAAAAAGTATTAGTGAACATTCTATAACATTCTATGCTATAACAGAAATACATACGGGATATTGAGGGATATTGGCAAGCTGCCATTCATGATCTCAGAGAACCTGCCATATGCGCTCCACCCCATTCTTATTCTTTTAGTTATTTCCCTCTCATGATCCGGATCTGCGGTCACTATCTGCCCTAAGCAGACATATTCTCTTACTACTTCCAGCACCTCGCTACCAATTGCGAACTGCTGTTCCCTTGCTAGACTGTTTACTTTGGTTTTCTTCATGTTAATTTTTCGCCCCACCATTCTGTTCTGCCTGTCTAATCCATTGATCAAGCTTTGCAGTTCATGGCCTGAGTGACTTAGCAAGGCAGTGTCATCAGTGAATCAAAGATTACTTAGATATTTTCTATTAACTCTTATCCCAAACTGTTCCCATTTCAGGCCCTGGAATACGTCCTGTAAACAAGCGGTGAATCGCATTGCCGAGATCGTAACTCCCTGCCTGACAGCTTTCCTTTCTTGAAATTTTATTGCTGACCTTATGGAGGACTATGGTAGCTGCGCAATCGTTGTAGATATCTTCCAATATTTGCACACAACACTCTTCTGCACCCTGACTCCGCAATGCCTACACGACAGCCGAGATCGTAACTCCCTGCCTGACACCTTTCCTTTATTGAAATTTTATTGCTGACCTTATGGAGGACTATGGTAGCTGTGCAATCGTTATAGATATCTTCCAATATTTGCACATAACACTCTTCTGCACCCCGACTCTGCAGTACCTACATGACAGCCGAGTTCCACTGAGTCAAATGCTTTCTCGTAATCAATGAAGGCTATATATAGGGCTTAGATATATTCTGCGCATTTCTCTATTACCTGACTGATAGTGTGAATATGGTCTATTGTTGAGTATCATTTACAAAAGGCTGCCTGATCATTTGGTTGAAATCTAAAATTGTCCCGACTCTATCAGCGATTACCTTAGTAAATATCTTGTAGGCAATGGACAGTAAGGTGATCAGCCTGTAATTCTTCAAGCCCTTGATGTCTCCTTTCTTATGAATTAATATAATGTTAGTGTTCTTCCAAGCTTCTGGTACGCTCAAGGTCACAAGGCATTGCGTTATACAGGGAGGATATTTTTTCTTGCACAATCTCTCCTTCGTCCTTCAACAGATCTGCTGTTACCTGATCCTCACCAGCTGCTTTCCCTCTTTGCATTGCTCCCAGGACTTCCTATACTTCTTCCTTTGTTAAGGCGGGATGTCCCATTGCTGTGCTCGACTGCCTCTCTCAGTAACCTTCTGATTACATTCGCTACTGTATATATTTGTGTAGAATTCTTCGGCTCCTTTAACTATCTTATCCACATTGCTAACGATATTGCCCTCTTTGTCGCTTTTAAGCTACCTCCGTTCTTTACAGCATGCTTGATTTTCTCCATGTTAAACTTCCTTATGTCCGCGCTGCTATCTTTGAGCGAACATTACTCAACTGCATTTGACAAAGACGCACATGCTAATTCTCAAGAAGGCGCCTTTTCGAGCCCTACTCATATTACCGCGAAGCTTTGTAGTGTTTATCTGCTCATTCTTCAAAGCTGCTGGCATACCGCTTTATCACTTTGTTTGTGATGCAATACGCGACCAGATTTCGATTGATTGCATCAAGGCGGAGCCGGTTCTACGTTGTTCCAGAATGTTGTGATAACTTTGCAAGCGTCGAGAAAAACAGGATAATAACTGACTCCCAATATGGATTTAGGAAGGGACGATCGACAGAAATGGCATTGCTTCTACTTAAAGAACAGATAGTTCAAAATTTAGATTCTGGTCTTTTTACTCTTGGTCTCTTCATCGACTTCAGTAAAGCCTTTGACTCCCTCAATCATAATGTTTTGTTAGGTAAGTTATCACAGTATGGAATACGGGGCGGGCCTCTCAATTTAATTAGATCATACCTGAAAGACAGAGTCCACTGCGTCCGTATACACAATGTTGAATCATCTTTGCTGCCCCTACAAACCGGAGTACCGCAAGGTAGTGTTTTAGGCCCGCTGTTATTTAATCTATATATTAATGATAGAGTTCTTATTAATCAACCAGCTAAATGGTTTATATATGCTGACGACAGTAGCATTCTGTACAAAGGTGAAGATCTGCCAACAGCTATATAAACCGTCAACACCCAGGCATCATCGCAGTCAGCGGCAATCCGCTTCTTTGTTTAACCCTGCTTCTCGCTCTTGGCAGGCCGATCAGGTGTACCGCGATCTTCAAGGGGCGGCTGCGCCCGCACGGCGATCTCGGACACTGCCACTAGGACTGTCCCATTGCGCATGCGTCCACCTGGTCGGTTATCATCCACGTGCAGCCGACAAGCCCAAAATACCCGGATGCAAGAAGCCGGGTGGAGGATCACGTGGTGTCTGCCAACAGCTATATAAACCGTCAACACCCAGGCATCATCGCAGTCAGCGGCAATCCGCTTCTTTGTCTAACCCTGCTTCTCGCTCTTGGCAGGTGAGTTTGATTTGCCAATTGCTGAAACTGGATATAGTATTGTATATTTTTTTTGCCGCTGACTGCAAAAATGCCTGTTACATGCTCTGCTTGTTCCAAACCCGTGGACGGAAAGTGTTTGACTTGTTCTCGTTGCAAAAGTAGCTACCACTTTGGAAAGAGCTGTTCTGCTATCACGAAAAATGCTTTTTCAAAAATGTCGACTGCTAAGCGTGAAACCTGGACATGCCCATCATGCGAATCCAGTGCAAGCAATCACTCAGACTCGGATGATAGTGACGTTTCTTTTGTTCATGAATTCTCTGCAGTTAACAGCAAACTTGACCAACTGAGAGTTACGGTTGAAGCTCTCACAGCTAAAGTGGAGGAACTGCTCCAATTTAAGGCAACAGGTGAAAAGATGGCTGAAACCGTCACTGAAATCCAAACATCAATTGAGTTCCTTTCTAATAAATATGACTCTGTCATGTCTACCCTAGAAGCGAACCAAGCTGAGTTAACCCAGCTACATGCCCGAGTGGAATCACTTTCTGAGACTGTTGTCGCTCAAGCTGAGCTGCTGGATCAATCAAGGTGCGCAGTTAATGATCTTGAACAGTACAGCAGGCGATGCAACTTTGAAATACATGGCCTCCCAACCAACCCTAATGAGAATTTGGTTTCTTTCATGGGCGATCTAGCTCAGACACTAGAGTTTCCAGAATTTGAAGCGAATACAGTCGCTTCAACACACAGACTGCCGAAAAAGGACAGTTCGTCTCCCCCTATCCTTGTTCAGATGCGTGACGTGGTGTCTAAAGAAGTATGGCTTGCTCTAAGGAAAAAGCTTCGCGATTTACCTACGGATGAGTCTCACCCTCGGCTGTATTTCAACGAAAATTTGACACGGACAAACAAGGAGCTTTTCCGATTGGCCAGGTCTAAGGGAAAAGAAAAGCAGTACAAATTTGTTTGGACACGTAACGGCAAAGTTCTGGCCAAGAAATCAGAAGAAGTCAAGACTGTTATCCGCATTGAGAAGATGTCTGACCTGGATAAGATCTGCTGAGCATGGGCGATCTCGAATTCCTTGCATGTACAACATTTTCCGAAGTAACAAAATTTTTCACAAGTGACGCACAACCTGCTTTTTGCGCGACGCACGTTAATATCCGCAGTATCCGAAAGCACTGGGATGAATTCATGGCACTAACTTCACCTTCTCATTCTACATTTGACGTATTTGTACTGACGGAAATCAATATTTCAGCCGATATTTTCAATCAGTATGCAATACCAGGTTACCAAGCAATTTCCTGTACCCGACCTGCTAGAAAAGGGGGTGGCGTCGCAGTTTTTGTGAGAGACAGTTGGACTGTCACAGAGCTAAATTCTGACTTCCAGCAAACAGAAGTAGTAGCATTGCGTTTGAGCACGCCAGCTCTCTCTCTGATACTCTTCAGTATACCGACCCCCCTGCTTCAATGGCAGGCTCTTTTTGGCCGAACTTGACAACGCCCTCTAAGCCCACTCGCATGAAGATTATATCTGTGTTATAGGCGATGTTAACATAGATACCTTTCGCCCTTCTAGGGCTCTGGTCTCAGATTATCTTGATCTGTTATCAAAATGGGGACTGCAACCAACTATCCAGAAAGCTACACGAGAAGAATTTCTGTCAGGGCAACTTGTCGTCTCTTGCATCGACCACATAAATATAAGAGCTCCGAATAGTGCCCTACAATCTGCTATCGTCGAAGCAAAGCTGTCAGACCACTACTTTGTCTGTTGTTCTTTAGCCCGGAAATCGAACCCTCCAACAGCAGATAGCGGTAAAAAAGAAATTTCCATCTGCGATCCCAAAATCTTTTACCGACTGGCATCGGAATACAATTGGGAAGTGTTCTTGGAAAACGTGCCCCCGAAAGACATTTATGATAAGCTTGTTGAGCTATTACAAGAGTTTAAGAAAGCGGCTACTCGCGTGGTTGAAATCAGGCAGCGCAATAAAGAAAACTCATGGATGACCTTAAATATACTATCAGCTATAAAAGAAAAAGATTTGCTCTGGGCCCAGTCGAAAAGGGCACCTGCATCTATCCTGCTACGGTCCAAGTTTAAGGTTGCAAGAAATAAAGTAAACGCAATGATTCGTCAGGCTAAAAGAGTACATTTTCGTAACAAGTTCAAGAATGCAGGCTCTGATACTAGAAAAACGTGGTCTTTGATTAACAATCTACGAGGTGTCAAAAGGCGTGGCAATGATGGCAAAGATTTTGTGTCGTATTTCGGCACTGATGAAAAAATAGCTAATGAATTCAACAGGTTCTTCTCGCAAGTTTCGGGCAGTGCGCAACAGAATCCCTTATTTTGTACTCTGAAGAACAGCACAGTTGAATCTGCACACCTACCTTTGCTAAGTGAGGATGACCTCTGTTCAATTATTTTTGGTCTTAAACGCAATAGATCTGTGGGAATAGATGGCATTTCAGTTGATGATTTGCGAACCTTGTTCGACATACTTAAAGGCGTGTTGCTGTCGCTGTTCAACAGCATTATCTCAAGCGGCATGATCCCGGTGAACATGAAAGCGGCTATAGTTACCCCAATTCACAAAGGTGGTGCACGTAATAGGTATGAGAATTATCGTCCTATTTCAGTCTTGCCCTGTTTGACTCAAATATTAGAAAAACATCTGCTGTTTACAATGACAAGTTTTTTAGATAAGCACAAAATCCTGTCACCGTGTCAATATGGTTTTGTACAAGGTAAAGGGACGGAAATGCTTTTGGAGGATTTTTCTGACATGTTAAATCGATCTTTTGAACGTAACCAAGTGGTGTGTGCACTGTTTCTGGATGTCAGCAAGGCTTTTGACAGCGTGTGTCACAGTGTGTTATTGTATAAACTGTCCAAGTTAGGCTTCCGTGGAGCGTTTCTTTCGCTTTTGGAAAATTTTTTACTGCAGAGAACGCAACGTATCTCCATTGGCCGGGCAAAGAGCGCTTCTTTGTTAATTAAAGCTGGCGTCCCGCAAGGTTCTATAATTAGTCCCCTGTTATTTAACGTCTACGTGAATGACCTTTCAAACTTTGTTCCTGTAGGCCTGTACCAGTACGCTGACGATACTGTACTTGTAACCCAGTCACCGAACTACTCTGACTCAATTTCTTCTCTTCAAGCTGCAGCAATAATTTCTATGGACTGGTTCTCAAACAACCTAATTAAAGTTAACAGCTCTAAGACTCAGCTTATATGCTTTCACAGCCCGATGAAGAAGGTAGATTTAAACCATCACCTTTTCTTGCACGGATCTGATTGTTCCCAATGTCAATGTGTACCCTTGAGCTATACAAATACAGTGAAATACCTAGGATTATACTTTGACAGTGCTCTTTCATGGAATGATCACTTGTCCCACGTTTGTAAAAAGCTCCGAACCGTCTCCTGTGTGCTTTACAACACCAGGTACTACATGCCGCTTTCAATACGCAAAGTTATCGTAAACGCCCTTGGTTATAGCATACTGCGCTATGGCATAACGATTTATGGTCACTGTGCAGTTCGCTGGAAGTGCAGGATTAATTCTCTCCTACGATGGTTATTAAAAAATATCGGCTATGATTTAGGCCTTCCCTCCAATTCTGATCTCTTTAAGGTAATTTCTCTACCTGATTTTGATCGCCTTTTGATGGAAACGATCGTCCTGAAACATTTTTGGCTTAGTGACTATAAGATTCCGTATGTTCCCACACGGTCTCTTCGACCGAAGGAACCTTTTTGTATTCCCCGACGGTCTACAAGATATGGAAGGCGTGTAAGAGATTATTACGTTCCCTTTCACTTCAACAGGTTACCTCCAAGTGTTCGCCGGGCAAAAACTAAATACAAAATAAAAAAGATGCTGCGATACATTAATTAGAGGGTTTACGACATCATGCATGTGCTTTACCGCCTGTCAAGTAAATCTTTTGATTTCATTGGTTACTGCTGTATTTATTGCACTGATCTGAGGTATTGTCATGCCACTTTGGTTTTTCTTCCTTGCGATTTAATCTGATGAGGATTTTTTTTTTCCTTCATGTAACATGAGTCTTGTGTCTATTTTGTTCTCACCGTCATACTAATTTGATGTCCGTTATTTTGAATGTGTTTTTTTTGCCTGTGTGTATGTCTGCGCGGTTCCGCTGCCTGTCGGGCTCTGCCGCTCAAGCCCTATGAGGCTTTGGCAGGCCGGATTTCTGTACATTTTTTTAAATATTTGGTGCAATAAAGTATTATTATTATTATTAAAGGGTCAGTCTACTGAATTTTATCGACCATATTTTCTTTGCGGCAACCGATAGCTCTTTACTCAAATTACCGTTTAGCCAGCTGTGGTGCCAAGGAGTGCGGTAGAACATTTTAAAATAGAATTTATTAATGTGGGAACACATATGTATGAGATGGTAGTCTCATCTGGCAACCATCTGGATTTCCGCCGCGCGGCGACAAATATGGCGGCGCCCGTCGAAGCCGGACCTCTCGCTTCGGACTGAATTCTCGTTGTTGCTGCCTTCTTCAGTGCGTTCACTGGCCATAAATGGGGTGCCTGTCTTTCGCTTCGTCTCATCTCGCCTCTAAGAAAACATATAAGAGATAAATTTGCTTTATTTTAATAATTAGAGTGACGATTCTGCCGCTCCTAGGCTTAAGTGGAGAGTCGGTTTGTTTACAGCAATGGTTCCCGTCCTGACGACCAGATGGCGCCACTATAGGCTGAGTTTATTTTTGCATCTCTGCTAGCATACGCTGAACTAAAAGTGGGAATGTGCCTGCGTTTTGCGTACGTGTAACTATAAATATTCATGTGATTTACAGAAAAAGCGATCGGTACGCCTTCTACAGTTTACTAGAACAAAACGTGCGTTTCTCTGACATTGGGGCATACAAATGGTACGTAGTATATTCACTTATGCTTCTACAAAAAAAGACTACCACTTTCTTGAACAAAATGAACGTTTGGGGTCGCCACCATGCTTTTTTACGCGACTTTTAACGCCGAAATAAAATATAAATTCCTGCCTAAACCGGGCGCAGACCCCTCGTTATTGATGTTATAGGGTGCCAACTACCAGAATATGCCATTATTTATACACTCATCTCGGTGAGTAGACTGACCCTTTAAGTATTATTATTATCCAAACGACTTAGTTCTGCAGTGCAACCGAACGCTCGAATCCTTATCAGGGTGGTCCCAGTCCAACTGCATAATAATCAATCCCACTAAGACTAAGGTTTTACTATTTAGACCGAGAAATAAAGTTTTCACAGTTCAAAATAAGATCAGATATAATAATAAAGATATAACAATAATAGATGAGCATAAGGTTCTTGGTGTTACTTTTCTCACCTAAACTGGGATCACCACATTAATCACGTCTGCAAGAAGCTGTCTGCTGTTGCAGACACTCTGTCCTGCTGCAGGAACCCGATTCCCGAAAGAGTTGCGCTCTTGTTGTACCAAGCATTATTTGCACCCCACATAAATTATTGCAGTCTCGTATGGAGCTCAACAACAAAAAGAAATACAGATAAAATTAATGTGCTCCAGAAGAAAGTTTTGTGCTATGTAGCTAGTGCAGGAATACACGCACCTACAAATAACTTATTTCCGAAGTATGGAATCATTCGTTTCCAGCACAGTTATGAATATCAACTTTTAAATCGGCTTTATTATTCATCCACTGAGTCTGCAAATTTCCCTAAAACTGTTGCGACATTACAACAGCGAACAACAGATGTATTGACTAGAAATCCCCCATACTGGCTAGTTCCCTATTTCCGCACCCAAAACAAGTTTCAGTCATTAAAGCATAATGTTCCATAACTTCTAAATAAATATCCAAAAGGGTTTTTTCCATATAAGAAAGAATTTAAAAATTATTTCTGTAACCTCAACTGAACTTCTACTTTTAACCCTCATTTGTTGTGTCTTGCCTTAGTTTTAAACTAATTGTCCTTTGGCCGTGTGTGTCCATGTCAACAAATGATTTTTCTTTGTCTTTTTGCTGTCTCACTGTTTCATGTATATGTACGCTTTTGAAACCTGCTTCATTGCCCATGTATTTTCGATGTGATTTTTGAAGAGCGCCGTTTCTTTTTTTAATCTATGTCGACTGCTGTCTCGTAAGGTGGCCCCTGGACCTTCGTCAGGTTGCTCTGTGCAACTTTTAGTCCAGGGGACCATTCAGAGTTTGTATTTGTACCGCTCTGAAAAATAAACGAATTGAATTGAATTGAATCTCGAAAGTTCGCTATCAGCTTTGAATCGAGTGCTGCTGAAAGCGGCAGGCATTCTGTTCGACGATCGCCGAGCACGCTTGTTGCTACGCCGCTGCCGAGTAATTCATTTCGTTACGGGCGCAAGTCAGCCCAAAAAGAGAGTTTCGTTTGAAAACCATTTTCACTGTCTTCTTGCTCGCTGGACTGACGTCATCAATATGTTCCTTCATCCTCCAGTTACACTGCATTTAATGTGTTCATGAGAAGCAGCAGAATTCAATAAATTACATTACCAGCGAATCATTGGCCTTGTCTGTATTATGCCGCAAGTTTCTGTTCACGAATCTAAACGTGGACTTGGAAATGTTGGCTAGACATTTGTACCCACCATTGGTGCTATGTATGCCCATAAGCGTTACTTTGATGCAATTCTGAAACATGATGAGAACTTACCTCAGGCAACGTTGCAGTAACGTCAGACTTGGTTGCTCAACGTTGCATGACAGTTGTTACAGACATTGAAGCAACATTCTGCATTACTTGGGCAGTGAACCCTGGGCAGTGAACATGGCACATCTTCGCGACATATGAAGTGCTAGAACTGCACCGAATTATTGCCCCGCAGTGCGCTGCTTTGCCAGCCAAGAGAACGCCATTCGTGGAAGAACACATGCGCAGCAAACTCGTATGCCATTATGCAGGGCATGCCCATGTGGAATGGCGGACGAGGGGGTTGTGCGCATGCACAGCGCGCTACTGGATAAAGGCCCATTAACCTATAATGTTTAAAATAATATCGACAACTCTTTTGCGATCAGGCCAAACATCAAAGCAGCGCTTTGCCAGAAGTAGCATAACATTGGTGTTTGGCGAGAGGCGACGCGTGAAGATGCAGAGGTCACGCGATGCGAGTTTCGCTGCCAGAAACGCCTGGGACCAACGACAAACTGCGCATTCGCGACAGCATGATTTCGCAGCTTGAGCAGCCCCTGCCGGTGCTTTTCTTCCAGCTGGAGGGCGGCTCCAAAGGTAACGCGGTCCGTCCGGTGCGACTGCCGAGTCGAACGAGCACTGATGGCTTGAACATGAAGGCGCGGTACCTCCGCTGTGCCCGCTCCATGGCGCGCCGCAGTTCGTGCAGAGCCGACATGCGAAGTGGCCCCCCCCGAAGGTCACGCCTTCCCGTCCGGTCACCGGCAGCCACTGAAAAGCGAACAGCGATGGGCGGCGAGGGTGTCCCAGGCCACGCCCATCGCCCAATCCACAGTTTGCTGTCAGCGAAGCAGTAGCTGGCGCAAGCAAATCGGGGGCCAAACTGTCGGAGCATCTCGTGCACGGAAGAACGCTTTGTGAGCACCTAACTGTCACCCCCCTAGCTGCGACGGGGTAGGCCAGACAGTCAAGAATCGTTCTTGCGTGTGTAAGATTCCTGAAAAGCTCGGGCCCTGATTCACTGGCGCCAGCACCTGCTTCAGTGCACACAAACTGCGACGCAAAGTATGGTTCTCGATGGTCGCCATCTTCTTGCGCCGTTCTCTGATGTACCCTGGAA
This sequence comes from Amblyomma mixtum, assembly GCF_055824585.1. Taxonomy (NCBI): domain Eukaryota; kingdom Metazoa; phylum Arthropoda; class Arachnida; order Ixodida; family Ixodidae; genus Amblyomma; species Amblyomma mixtum. Next base: position 185,900,895 of record NC_143016.1, on the reverse strand, counting down.
AGAAAAAGATAGCATAAAGCCCGTGCCTACTGTAGCTGGAGCATACGCAGAGCAGCGGATGTATGTTGGGCTGGTCTTGGTTGCTGAAAATAAGTTAAGAACCCAGTAAAAAAAAAAAAAAAAATGCACCACAGGGTCCAATTGAGCATTCCAAATGGATCCAATCAAAATCAAATAAACCCAATATGCCAGCCAACTGGCCTCATGAATACAAATCAGTGGTCTAAATTGGTTCTCCTATTCCAAATGGATCGATCATCCAACTGATTACAGATGTTCCAACTGGTTTCATCATCATTCCCAACTGGACAATCCTATGGGTTTCTTTATAGTGCCAATTGGACCTTGCTAGTAAGCACACTGTCAAAAGTTTATGGAAGGCGGCTCCAATGAAAAAAACAAATTTGTTTGCATCCAAGGCATACTGCTCGAGATTTAATGATCCATCATGCTATTCGCACTATGATAATTAGGCTGCATATATCTATTCTAGGATGCATTGAAAGACAGCAATAAAATGTTTTCCACAACATTGCCTTCCATTTATTTTGAATAGCAGTGCAGATTCTGTAAGGCTGCCAGCCATTTGTTAAGCTTTCTTAGAATGGAACACTTACAAAACGTGCCATCCAGTGCTAGGAAACATTCACCCAGTTGTTTCCAGTTAGTAATCAGACCTCCGGCATGCCACTTTTCAGTGGGAAGCCATTTTTCCTCTTAAATCATCATAACCATTCCCATAGGAAGTCACAGTTGGATGTTCACACTGGAATGCCCAATAGGAAGCCAATGATTCCCTTGAACGGATCTTGATATTGCTCTTTACAAACATAGAACAGTGAACTAATAAAGTTTTCTTTAAAAAGATATTAGCAGCTAAATCTGCAGAATTGTTTTGATCATTTCCACAATTAACGTGCCCGTGATTGAGTGAAAAAATTGCGAGGACACTTTAGCAACTAAAATGTTGAGAGGCGAAAGCTGAGGACACTATGGCGCGACGACTTCCGGTGGATGTGACGACACACCGTTCCCGTGGCTATATCGATACCCAAATTATACATCTTTCGAAGATCTTAAATGTTAATTACACTTAATTACACATTTTCGCATCTGATTTGACACAAACACGATGTTTTTCCAACCATTCTGTCACAATATTCACTATGCCGCGACGACTTCCAGTGGATGTGACGTCACACCGTTCCCGTGGCTATATCGACGCTCGCGCTATTTCGACGCAATTTCGACATTTTTGCCTCTAATTAATTAACTAATTAATCTACAGTCATCAAACTTGGCTTCAAGGTTCATTTTTTCCTCCTCTAGCTGAAGCCACCATTCATTTTCTCCTATTTTTTTTATTTCCCAAATTAACACGAATTAAACACTGCCAAAGGTGTGACACCCTCTGCTAACGGACGACAGTATGAGCCATTAAAGGCTTTCGCCTTAATAACTTTTTCCAATCGACAAGCACCAATGCCTCCAGCAGGAGGGTCTCGTATGGACTATATAAGCCCGAAGAAAAAGTTCATTTTGTGGACATACACTGATCACTTGGGAGTTATGTCACCCCTTCTCGGTTGTAGTATTCCTGTTGCTTGTGTGTCATCCATGCTTGCCTGTAGCCCATTCGGAGCTGCTACTTCAGTTGGGAGCCAACAGTCGATCTTTTCATGTTCGTAATTGACCATTGGAACATCCAAATGGAATCTCGAGGTACCTTAACTGACATGTCCAAGTGTTTCCAAACACACAAGTGCAAATTTTCTACCTGGAAGCCAATGGCTTTTTTTCTTACATTAGGCATCAATACAATATAAATGCCCACTCTGTCGTCCTGGACGACCAACTTCTCAACCTTGGCTTGACCACCCCTGCTAAACGCAACGTTCAGGCATGCTATGTCACGAGTTTCACAAGTGCAGTTGGCACCAGACGCAGTGCTTGCTGTTGTCGTGGGTGGTTGGACAGCTCTCCCGCATTTTGTTAACTCCTAAACCACCAGTCCCGAGCTGCACTCGTCATGCGAGATTGTACCAGTACCACCAATGACAAGTCAACACTCATCCAGCCTGATGTTGCGTTGCTCCCACTGCCAAAGACGAGTTACGGTCAGCAGTTGTGTAGGTTGCAACTTTCAACACTAAAGGACGGTAGTTGTCCATGAAACACGTTTTGCACCTTTAGTAAATGTTTTAAGCCTGACAACAATCCTTTTGGTCAGAAATCGCCAAAAAATTTGGAGATTTTAGCAAGTTTTTCAAGAATTAATTTGGTAGTAAAAGGATTAAAATGCTTTTTAAACTGCAGAACTGCTCACGTCTCAACGAGGTGCACCGATATGCAACTAAGTGAAACAGTGTACAGTCTCTTGCTTCATATGACATTTCCACATCAACCGGCAAAGCTGCTACTTACAAGTATAGTGCATTGCCCAGAATTCACTGACAAGTGTGCTGTCCATGGGCACCCAGCTAGCACTAAGGCGATGAATGCCACCAGCTGTCAAACGGGGCACTGTCACCGTAGAGGGTATCACGAGGCTGTGCATTTGCTGTAGCAGTGTACTTTCGTGACACAGAGCTGCTACACACTTTGCCTAGCACAGACGTCAATGAGGCAGAAAATCAGACTTGCAGTGTCAACATAAGCCAGTCTCTACAGATTTGGTGCTCACTGCTACTGCCACAAAAACTGACCTTTGCCAATAAGTACACGATTTACTCTCGGAGCCGTGTAAACACATGCACCGATCCAATGATACCTAAAATTAAGTCTCCGTATCACGAGCAACGATGGCTTGGTAATGAACACTGCTGCCTCACGTTGGAGATTACCAGGGGGGAATATCAGAGTGCAATAAAGTGGCAGAGATGCATTTTGAAAAACATTGACACCTCTCTCTCAACTGCTGGCGTACTTGATAAGGCAATGATGTGCAAACAGCTGTAACTTTTGTTTTTACGGCGAAACCTCAAATCAGCATCCCCGGAAGTGAAAAAACTGGCTCATCCAACTTTCGTCCGTCCCAAACTAGAATTTGCATCATCAATCTGGCACCCATCTCAAGTCTACCTCACCGCCCAACTCAAAGCCATCCAAAATCGTGCAACCCGCTTCATCCCTTCTGAATACTCCAAAGAAATCAGCATCACTACACTTAAACGCTCTATCTCCCTGCCCACTCTAAAGTCGCGCCGCGTCATCTCCCGTGCTTGCCTACTGCACAGCTTCTTTTACAACGCTGCTTCCAGACACCCTTTGCTGCAACCACCGCTCAGAACGTCCAATCGCCTAAGCCACAGCCTCCCCACAGCAGGTATCAGGAGCCGCACTTCAGCTATGAACAGTTCATTTTTCCCCGACGTGATATAACTCTCTGGAATGCCCCACCTAACGACATAGTTTTATGCGACGTTCGCAAATCATTTCGCACAAGACTCGCCAGTCATTTCCACTATGTGTAAGCATTCCATCTGTGTTATCATCAATCGTTCGTTGGCTTTCAACTTTGCTTGTCGCCGCCAGTGCATTTCTTGCTTTTTCCGCATCATCCCACGAATGCCTTGCTGCTCTTTATTTATTTATTTTTCTTGTCTTTTATAATTTGTGGTGTTTGTATTAATTGTGCCTGCCTTCATCATGCTTGTATTTACCCCAACTGTAGCCCCTCCTTATGTAATGCCCTCGGGCCCTGAAGGATGAAATGAAATGAAATGAAATGCTGGCAATGTTGCTGTTTTGCACTTTCACCACACTAGTTGAGCCAAACAATTTTCTCTGCAAAATATTTCATTGACTGCACTTGCCTATCACTTAAGTGATCTGTTGCACAAAATAAAACTGGGTGCTTTTACCGCTGAAGATCTTAAAATCTGTTCGCAAATTCTTTTCAAAAAGTTTTGGCTTTACACGCGTAGCAGCAGAAATGAAGCACCACTTGCACAGGAAAGCAAATCCTGGTGCAAAATGTTAAACCTCCCTGTTTACCGTGTCATGTCTACTCTAAGAGGTGTGACTGAAATGTGCACAGAGAACGAAGTGCTAATGATGGCATTTTTCTTGTGGTGGCTACCTTATATGGGGGATGTACCATACTGGTTTGCACTTTTGTATCTCCCGCACAGCATGGTCTGCCGTATTGTTCACTGCACCAGTCATTAGTAGTGAAGACCGTGTTTCACCATCAGATGGCAGCACGAGTCGGAGGCATCCATCTCATGGTTGCCAGTGCACTTTCTTCCTATGCATGGCAGTAGCCAAGCGGACATAGCGACTTAAAAGGGTGGTGCTGGGCGACATCCTTGTGGAAGGAATGTGTGAGATCTGTTGAGATTTGCTGGCGACTTGTGTCAGTGTGTGGTACTAATCGGGCAGCATCCGAAAGAACAATCTCCTACAGGGTGGAAGGCTGGCAGCCCTGGCTTTCATCCACACGATGTTAGTGGTTGTTATCACAGTTGGAGACTGCCCAGGGCTCTTCTCTGCCGACATGCGGCGTGCTTTCCAGCCTTCCACATACGGTCCTTCTAGATGCGGCCTCCTCACCACACAGTGCCACAAGTCACCGGTGAATCCTCGGAGTGCCCAGGCCTTCCTTCCACACAAACCATGTCATCCTGTGCTGCCCTTGCTGCAAATGGTACAGCAGCCCATGCAGTATGGTAGATTCAAAAGTGCAAATCAATATAGTAGTGCGCTCTTAGTTGTACACGCGACTTCCTTGCTAAGCGCACTGAACATGAACTGTTTTGAAGATAAAAAGATGGAGACGATACGCGTGTTGCTTCAGTTTGGCTTTTCTGCACATAATGAGCAGCCACTTGTTGGAAGACTATACTCGGTGGCAGCTTTTCTTGGCAATAAAGGGAAGGCTACCGGAGTGGAATGTCCGTAACTGTGTCATTCCGTCAAGAAGACCAGCCGCACATTGGTGCACCTGGTCGCCTGGTGTGTTGCTCTTTCCAAGGTACAGCCTTTGTCAAAAGTTTGGAGCCCAGGGGGTTTGCTTCTGAGCCACACTGTGTGGTTTGTAATGCATCTCCACCGCTCCGAATTTGCTGAAGGTAAGATGATTTCTGGTCCTGCCTCCTCCAATGGGTAGGGATGCCACGAATGTTACAGGAGTCTCACTGCGAGGCTTAGAAGCAAACGCCCTGGGCTCTAAACTTTTGACAAAGACTGCACCTTCATTTCGTTGCTGGTCCAGCTGGCAGCATCTACAGAAGCTTCTTGCAACTAGAAATGCTTAGCAAACTCACTCCAACGAAGAAAACTGTTTTTCCTTGACTTTCAGCTTTCGAAGTTGGCAGTTGCGCTAGAAACATACCTTGACTAGCAAATACTGACAATATTGTGACGAAGAAGACAAAGCTTGCAGTGGTGCAAGATGGAGCACTCGCACCAGACCAGCGGCCATTAACATCATCTCTTGTCCATCGTTCATCGCACTTCATTCTTTGGCTGGCTGCCACATAACAATATATTATATTTCAAGAAAATAGTGATATGCAAGCGGGGACTATATTCCACTTTGTAGGAAGGGAAAACACGTTTTGTCTCTAGCTTCCACTCCATTGCCAGAAAAGTTGCCGTGGAGTATAACACTTGTGGGAAAGGATGGCAAAATGGTGAAAGTGCTCAAAAGACATGACACGAGTGCGCTTCTTGCATGGTGAATCCAATCCGAATTGCCCAGCTTTAAAACTTACTGCACTCCAACAACACATAACCAACTAGCTAAACCTTGAAGCCTAAGAAAGGACAGCTCTGAACTGTGTTCTTGCTTTCATTTTTGTGTCCCATTACAACAAATACACAGCACATTCACTAAAAAGTTATAAAACAGCAAACCAGGTGTGCATATATTACTAGCTTCTTGCTTGCACAAATTCCTGGACTTGGTCTTTGATGCCTGTCTAAGAGCAAAACGTTCAAGGCAATACTAGTAAACAGCATGTATGGCTTTTAATTCCTACACTTGCATTCATTGCAAATTATACTCAAAACGACCTCCCTAAAGACATACTCGCAAAGTCACAGTTGCTGACAGCCTTTTGCCACCCCTCTTTGAGGTTTTCTGGTTACCTTGCAACACACGCAGGTCAGATGGGTCAGTGATAAAAGAAACGTTCTTCATTTTCATGACAACCACTCCTACTCGGCGACACAAAGCAAGACTTGTTTTCAGTGCCACTTTAATATCTATATTTAATATCTATATTAATAAATCCTTCCTTGCCAGTGCGGTAGAAAGTTGGAATAACCTCCCCGAACACACTGTCATTGAGGCTAATCCTTCCAGATTCAGACAGCTCCTAATCGACCATCTCAACGAAAAATAATTTTTCCTGCACCCTATGCCAGCTTCCAAGCCCTGCAAACTGACCAGCCTGTTCTACTTCCAAAGTTGTAATCTGTTTTTGTTTATATTTCTGCCACACTCTGTCATGATTTGATTATTTGACTTCGTGACTCATCTTTTTCGTCTTGTTCTACTTTTTTTTTCTTTTTCTATTCTATAGACCTTTTCAAAAACAGGTCCATGGGCGCCGCCATATTGTGCGCTGGGCTGTGCTCGTAGCACAGGAAAGAGTTGGGCACGAAGCTCCCCCAAGTTGCCGGCACAGCCCAGAAAACCGGTTTTGCCGGGGGTCCTGAAAAGGTCTATATTCTATATTTTTCTGTATTTCTATACTCCTCCTATAAGTACATTCATGCATGGCTGCTGAACACCCCTGTACCACCCCCCCCCCCCTTATGTAATGTCCCTAACGGGACTTTTAAGGGTTAATAAATGATGATGATGATATTTTCTCCTGCCTGCGTCTTGAATTATTCTCGCAACAAAATTCACGGACGTCGGAAAGCCAAGAAAGGAAGCACTTGCATTCTCACTAGAGGTGTGCAAATACCTCCAGGTCACAGAGGAAAATCTGGAAGAGACGGGCCTGCTTGGATGCATCGCTGGCGTCGTTCTGTCTGCTGTGGCAGCATCGGCCAGCTGCGGCGGGGATTCAGCGCAAGCGGTGCTATGTCCTTCCTTCGAAGGGAGCGGGTGTTCAGCAGTACACTAACCAGTGCAATCTAGCCACTGTGCTCACAGTGCAGTTACAGTGTTACAATGGGCCAGTGCTACATGCACACTGGTGCCTCATCTGATGCAAGACTGCTGTTGGGGTTAGGACGCTTCTCTGCGCTGTCAAGGTGTGCTGCTGAGCTGATTACAGTTTTTCAGTGCGGTAGCCCCACTAGGTGCATCTTCCGATTGCAGGCATACATACCTGAAGCCTGCTTTGTGACAGGGGGCCCATCGGGCTTTGGACAACCTGCCAGGTGTGTACACCTGTGTGACGGCCTCCAAAGGAGATGCCTTCAGGGTTAAGGCGTTTAGGGTGAAGACCTTCATGGTCAATGACATCCGGGTAAAGACCCTTAAGGGGGGAAGCTGGTCTTAGAAAAAAAAATTTTGTTAACAAAGCCACAATAATGAAATCTTCAAGAAGCATGTATTTTTGTGTGCTGATTCCAAATATGTAATTTAATTTTATGTGAAACAAGACTTTGTACATTTATATAATATGTTATGTAACTTTTTGCCAAGAACTTTCAATAAATTTTACTGCAGGAAACTTGCTAGGATGCATGCCACTGGCTTGTCTTGACATCAAACTATGCAATAAGGGCAAAATTATCATCCTGCCTATCATAGAAGTTGAGTCACAGGGTTTTGAATTTGCCACTTCACAAACGGGAAGAAACTGATGATTTCAAAATTCCATAACTCACCTTCTATAACAGGCATGATGATAATTTTACCCTCATTGCATAGCTTCATGTCAAGAGAAACCAATGGCATGCAATCTAACAAGTTCCCTGCAGTAGAATTTCTTTCACTTTCTCGGCAAAAGTTTCCTAACGTATTGCATAAGTGCGCAAGGACTTGTTGTACATAAAATTAAACTACATATTTGGAATCAGCACGCGAAAATGCATGTTCCCTGAAGATAGATTTAATGGTTCTGAGTTCATTGGTAAAAATTTATTTCTAAGACCCTCTTCCCCCCTTAAGCCATAGGCCTTTATGGCAGACGACTTTAGGTCAAATGCCTTCAGCACACAAGGACCTTGGTAGTGATAGTGATTCTAACGGGAGCCACCCTGAGGGTAGTTTCCTGGAAGGAGGAGGGAAAGTATGGCGAGGACAGAGGAATGTAGCATGGTCCATCTGTGGCAGCTGCTGCGAAACATGCCACCCGAAGAAAGGGCCATCGGTGATGCTGCGCGTATGGAGCGGTAGACCGGCAAGGAGAGCTGGTCGAAAAAAGAGTGTGTGGGTGGGAAAATTCGAAAGGAGCACTCCGTAACTACACAGATATGAAGTCTCACCATATTTTCTACCTCAACATATCGCAAAATATAAATACCTTGATACATGTGGCTGAATCTCGCGTTACACAGTGGTAACTGTCCTTCATATTTTTTCTCATGCTTTACTTCCTGAGTGCACTACTCTACTTACGACAGCAAAAAGGAACAAAAAAAAAAGCTAGTAAGCAGAGTAGTGCAGTGAGGAAGATAGCACTGGGTTGCGGCTGAGGGTGTCAACATAGCCGCTGGGCTCAGGGGTAATGCATGTCACATAGGCATCGACTGTGTTCGCATGTAGCTAACATGTAGGGGTGTCCTTTCTTGCGATCCCAAGTGTCTCATCGCAAGATTTACGAACTGGGAAGGATGTAAGCTTCTAAAATAAGTGAGTACTAATCATTAGCATCCACTGAAGCGCAGCCATACAGCTACAAAGAAAAGCTTCCAGAGAAACTTTGTACCTGCAGAAAGGGGATGGATTTCCCCTAAGCATGCTCAATGTAAGCTCCCGTTCCTCTGCGTCAGAAGTTCCTCGCCACTTTTAGTGCTTGCGCGCTCACATACACCCACTGTGCTGGTGTGCTTCAGCTGTGGTTCGAGGTTTTATATGTCGATGCTGAAGTGATTACTAGGAGGTACTGATGTTCCTGCGAGTTCAGCCATGAATAGAATGTTGTTTACCGATGGAGGTGAAACGCAAAAGGTGCTTGTGTGCTCTGCGATGTCACTGCACATTAAAATTCCTCTGGTTGTAAAATTACTCTTTCTTCTTTCATTCCTGCCTTCCTCCCTTTTCTAACAGCACGGTTGAGGTGTACACACATAGAAGTGAGAGAGTTACTGCGCCAATTCCATTCTTCAAAAACCACTATAAACGCTAATAAACTGCTGTAATTTATTTTTAAACTGCTCAAAAGTCACGACTGCTGCACTGAGCTGGACATTTGTGGTGACCGCAGAAAGCTAGCGATCATGGAGCAACAAGAGCTTGCATCTGTCATGGCACACAAGAAAATGGTGAAGAAAGAAGGTTGCGCAAAGACACCACTACATGTTATCCTTTACCAGCCACCCCGAATACCGGTACCTTAGGCATCACTGTGTGGCCCAGCACTTAGGGGAGGCCATATGCTCAGCAACAACCCTACACTGCTTGGCTACGGAAGCAGCATTTGAGACAACATGCAGTCATCTGCCGAATCAGAACTCCAGCACGGAACCCATTTGTACCAAACGACTAAAGCAGCTGAACTGGACAGCTGTCTGTTCATACTACAATGCCAGTGGAACTCGATTACAGAGGTGCATGCAGCAGCATTTGAGAGCTATGCCCAGAGTTGCCTAACCATCAGAGATCCAGGCAGACAACATTCGCAGCAGATGACAGCCGCTTTGCCAGGCTTAAGATGCAAGCAGCGACAGAAATAAGGGGAGGGAGAGAAAGTCAAAGGAAACCTGAAGCCACACCTTGACATCACAGAAAAGAGCCTCTCTCAACGTCATATGCCACACACAACCACTGCGTGGCCATTTGCTATGCATGATCTTGTGCCTCCAGCATTTTTCTTTGCAATACAGTACTTTAATGAACCATAGCCAAGGCCTACGAGACACCTCCTAGAGCAGGGCTATGCATTGATTCTAACCACTCAGAGTCCTTTTGCATGCTTGGTTTGGTTTGGTTTATTGGAGTTTAACATCCCGAAGCAACCCAGGCTATGAGGGATGCCGTAGTGAAGGGCTCCGGAAATTTCGACCACCTGGGGTTCTTTAACGTGCACTGACATCGCACAGCACATGGGCCTCTAGAATTTCGCCTCCATCGAAATTCTGGTGCCGTGGCCGGGATCGAACTCGCGTCTTTCGGGTCAACAGCCAAGTGCCATAACCACTGAGCCACCGCGGCGGGGCCTTTTGCATGCACTGAAAGCTCAGTGTACAATCTCTTTTACATTTCCCCTTACCAAACTGAGGCCTCGTACTTAGTGCCTGCCTGCCAGGGCCACTGCAGTGAGTTGTGGTCCACTTTTACAGTGACTGGCATCTCACAGCGATGTCCCATCTTTCATGCCGTTGCCCAAATCCTGGCACAGGATTAAACTTGGTTGATGGCCCCACTGTGGAAACATGTGTTAACCTTGTCCTGTGCTGCCTGCAATGATATCTGTGCATGCTGTTGCACCCCAAAAAGCCCAAACAGCCACAGATATGCATGGGACACATGCCACATATCCAAACGTCAGCCGCAGCTCACAGCTATGGTAGACGCCCCGTGGATGTTCACTCAGAACAGAACTGAAAATGGATGTGTGGGATATTAAGCGCCTCACCAAACCTATCTTCTGCAAACTCCAATTATGCAAGAAAGCAAACTATGTACAATGATACACTCTTGCGTTGGCATCATGCCACAGACTGAAAAACAATTTTTTTACAAATAAGTGGAATTGACTCCAAGAACTGGCACCTGCCTGTTAGAATGAGTTAACCTTGGCATATACACCATACCTGTGCTAATAATGGCAAACAGGTGCTTCGTTATCGAAGTTAGCATAGTTTGGTGTTGACATGAAATATAAACAAATTCATTACATTGACCTCATATGACACACTATTCATTATATAGCAGTATCTCATATCTCAACGATTTTTTTTTTTTTTTTCAGTTTCTTTCATAAGCTCTTTCTTTTTTTTTAGCTTGTACGTGTGCATCTTGTAAGTATACTCATGTTTCTAGTGAAGAGTACCTAAAAATGTGCAGAAAAGTTTACATTAAACTCGTACTACTCTTGTAAATCATCGTACTACTCTTGGTATCTTTTCACATTTATAAATGTAAACATTGTGCTCTTTCCTTTGAACAGTTAATTGATATTGCAATAGATGTCCCTTCCCTTTGTCCTGCCTCAAGAGCGAAAATTTTGTACTACTTCAACAAAAAATTCAAAACACAAGCATGCATCGAGCTGTACTGCCTGCCCTTGCCACACACGAGACACATCATCATCATAAGCCTGACTATGCCCACTGCAGTGCAAAGGCCTCTCCCATGTCTCTCCAATTAACCCTGTTCTTTACCAGTTGCGGCCACCGCATCCCCGCAAATTTCTTAACCTCATCCGCCCACCTACCTTTCTGCCGCCCCCTGCTACGCTTGCCTTCTCTTTGAATCCACTCCGTTACCTTTAAGGACCAGCGGTTGTCTTGCCTTCGCATTACAAGCCCTGCCCAACCCCATTTCTTCCTCGATTTCAACTAGGATGTTATTAACCAGCGTTTGTTCCCTCACCCACTCTGCCCGCTTCCACCAGTTAGCTGCACGTGGACTACGCGAGTTGCCGTAGTGGAGGGTTCCAGCTCATTTTACACTACCTGGTGTTCTATAACGTGCACCAGTATTGCATGGCGCACTGGCATCCTGTGCATTCCACCGCCACTGGATTCAATCCAGATCTCTGAGTAGCTTACAGCACATTGTGATGATGCCAATGCCCTGTGCCTAGTGGAAAGCCCTGCAAAGGCAATCACAGATATGTGTGCAGGCACGCAACTGATGCAATGACCATGGGATGCCTGAAGGAATCACCTAAATTACTCTGGATGTTTGCAATAATACATCATCATCATCATCAGCCTGACTATGCCCACTGCAGGGCAAAGGCCTCTCCCATGTCTCCCCAATAGACCCTGTCCTTTGCCAGTTGCGGCCACCGTATCCCCGCAAACTTCTTAATCTCATCCACCCACCTACCTTTCTGCCGCCCCCTGCTACGTTTACCTTCTCTTGGAATCCACTCCGTTACCCTTAAGGACCAGCGGTTATCTTGCCTTCGCATTACAAGCCCTGCCCAAGCCCACTTCTTCCTCTCGATTTCAACTAGGATGTCATTAACCCACGTTTGTTCCCTCACCCACTCTGCCCTCTTCCGATCTCTGAACGTTACACGAGTCATTTTTCTTTCCATAGCTCGCTGCGTTGTCCTTAACTTGAGCTGAACCCTCTTTGTTAGCCTCCACGTTTCTGCCGCATAGGTGAGTACCGGTAACACACAGCTGTTGTATACTTTTCACTTGAGGGATATAATACAACACGGCAGAAAAAAAAAATTAAATAACTGGTAACTAATTGTTTTTAGACAAGTGACATCAGCAGCACAATATCTTCAATAGCAGGCACCATACACTTTTTTTCTGTAGCCAAATTTCATGGAAGTTCTCATATTTGTGTTTGAGCCGTTGGCTGCAGTGGAGGGCTGAAATAATCCTGTCCGCTGTGAATTTTATCATCCGTAAAGAGTTCTGTGCAAATGCACTGCCCATGCACGTGGATATGAATCTTGCTCATTTTGGTTTGTACAAATATCTTTTGCGACCCTGTTATATTTGTATCATCGAGATTATGCTGCGCAGCATAAATAGCCACATATTCTGAACACATTCTGCACAGGTAGAAGGACATCTTTTCTATGTCATCCCATTGAGCTTGGAATAGGAGGAGGAACCACCAGTGGACAAAGATGAAGAAAATGTCCTCAAAGAATAAGACCTTTTGCTATCAGATCCCTCAAGAGAGGTGCAACAACAGGAATGAGAAAGGCACTCTACTTTGCAAAAAAATACCCTACATGGTAGGGTTGTCCAGGCAGAGTTTCTTACTACTACCTAGAGGGAAAGCTGGCAGCCCGTCTATGGGAGTTTGCATGGAGGCCCCTCGAGAGCACTTCAGCCACCATGGGCGCTCAAAGCATCATGGGGCGGTGAGCTACCGACTGCAGAACTTCAACTTTTGGCCAAAAAGTAACGCAAAAATAAACGCTATTCGATAATCAAGAATGTCCTAACGTTCAATATCCTGTCTGTAAATTGCAACAAACGAGTAGAAAAGCATTTAAGTGCAAAGTTCACCCAAAATAAGGGATGGCTAGCTCTCCTATTGGCCAAGTAATGAACACTACAAAAACTAATTTTTCGTAATTAACAGGCACACTTTTAAAAGTAAATAAGTTTTCAAAAAAAAATGTTGTTGCTTAAACACTTTAGGAGGTTTTTATTGGCATTTCAGAAAAGTGAAACCTTTTATTGGCATCGTGTGTCTATGCGTTTTCACTACTATGGTTTTTGCACACTGCGTTTGCGCGAAAGTCATCTGCGCACACACAAACAACGTTTTCAGAATGAAACGTCTTAGTAGCGCCACTCCGTGTTCCCGAAAAACTACGACTGTGCCGCAACAAGTAGCTCACCGCCCCATGATGCTTTGAGCGTCCATGGTGGCTGAAGTGCAGCACCGCCAGCTTTCCCTCTAGGTAATAGTAAGAAACTCTATGGGTTGTCCAGGCAGAGTGTCCACCGACTATCCACCACAGACACTTATAGACTACCAGGGCAATTATCCCCGGCTTTCACACAAATGGCTAGTGAACATTCAGAGATATTTCATGGATTTGCAGAGTATCCAGAAGAGATGTGTGCCGGACATCCAATGGATATTATTGGTTGACAAGCGGTGGCTCAGTGATCTAGTGGCTACTGGCTGGCAATTTTGAAAGCACAAGACAGGAGAAGTCATGCATGTCAAGTGGTCACTTTGCCCTCGTAATTCCTTGTATTCCCATAAGAGTATTTGAGTGCCTCCGTTGGAGGACTGCACTCTCAGCCCGAATCCGTCTGTATGGGAGTGAAAAGGGAGTAAGTTTCCTTTAGGACACTTATATAAAAGGGACGTGTGCTCACTCCCTTTTTAACTCCTTTCCATTCAGAGTGTGTGAGTGTTCCTAGATTGCATGATGCGTGCTGCAAGCTGACAGCTGCCTCTGCTTGCCGAAATTGCGAGGTTCAATACTCCAAAGCGAGTCAGGCTATGGGGGACCCTGCAGTGGAGGGCTCCAGACCATTAACATGTGCTCACAACACAAAGCACACGAGCATTTTTGTATTTTGCCCCCATCGAAATACAGCCACCGTGGCCAGGATCGAACTCACATCCTTGGGATCAGCAGCTGAACACCAAAGCTACTGAGCCAGCACGGCGGGTGTTTATGGGAATTGTGGTGGGCAGCATAAAAGAGAAGTAGCCCAGATGATAGGGATTTCCAACTAACTTGAGCACCCGCGAAAGAGTACTGAAGTTTAAAAAATTTAGATGTACAGTTCAACCCAAACTCAGCAGGGCTTGATCTGATACCCATTAAAACTTGACCCAACCCAACCCATTAAGCCCGCAATGCCCAGGCATTGAAAACATGGGATGAACAAAGAGTGCTTGTAATAATTTAACACTTGTGGTCCCGGACTTCAACGTAGAAATGCAAAAAAAAAAACTGGGAGATCTATAAAGAAAAACGATTAAAGCATAATTAAAGTTACCTATCTTTTATCATTTATGAATGTGCACAAATATGCAAGCACATGCTGTGCATCAAGAGCAAAATTCAAAACTGCTTCACCCCTTGCTACTGCAGCAGTGCACCCAGAGATACCTTTGCGCGATTTTCCTGTTAGTCATACCTTTTTCATGAAATCATCTTTCAGCAGGCATCTCTGGCAGCCGACACGTTGGCATTGCTGTGACTGATCCTATGTTAAAATCAGCTGTTTCTGCAATTATGTATGTTGATGTAGTTCTGTGAGCAGAACTGAAAATTATTCACGCTTTTTTATCACTGCATCATACGTGATATGTCGGGCATTACATGGTTAGGGTACATACCCCCCGCAACTGAGAAGGGTATGAACAGGGGCCCGTACTCCCTGTCTGCCATCAGTGCCCCTCCGTGTTCTCCTCTTCTGCACCTCTGTAGTGTACATCTCTGTAGTGTTGTGCATACTTTTCCTTCCATGTGCCGCAACCCCAAAAGCCGATTCAGAAACAGACTACCGTTGTGCCACCAAGTCTATAGGTTGCGACACTGAGCATGCGTAAGAAGAGAAAGCACAGATTTATTGGCACGCTAAGTGCCCACCCTGCACTCAGGGATGTGACAAAGTTGTGACACTAGCATAGTCCACCAGAGCAGGAAAGGACACACAGAGGTTCGCAATAGGCTGGCCACCAAACGCGGTGCTGGAAGTTGGTCGGCCTTCCAGCACCTCGCTGGGCTTCCAAGTACTCCTTGCTGGCATGTCAACACTCTCAGCATTCTTGCGAGAACCAAGATGTTGGAAGTGGAGGGTCGTCATTCCAACATTTTGATCAGAGGACACCAA
This sequence comes from Amblyomma mixtum, assembly GCF_055824585.1. Taxonomy (NCBI): domain Eukaryota; kingdom Metazoa; phylum Arthropoda; class Arachnida; order Ixodida; family Ixodidae; genus Amblyomma; species Amblyomma mixtum. Next base: position 185,885,313 of record NC_143016.1, on the reverse strand, counting down.
GCACATTTTCAAAAATTACGTCCAAAGGAACCAATGTGTTGGGACTTGCAAAGGTCTCAACACCTTGGCTGCCTCAACATTTCATTCGCCGCAACCGAGGTCTTGGAAGTCCCTTCCAACACCTCGGTTAGGACGACGCGCCGCTGCAGCTTATTGTTCGCGGGCAACCCAAGGCGGTGGATCGACCAGCGTTCCACCACCTTAATGTCGCTTCCACAGACACGTCTTTTCTCATTACCCCAAGAGCGGGGCAGCCACGATGAGCGGTAGGTCCGTGGGGTGGCGGGCAGTGCCGTCCATTTTATTCGCTCGTCGCCGTCTTGACCCGAGGGCAGCGGGAAACGCACGTGCGTGGTGGTGTTCGTAGTGCACGGGGCCCGAGGGGGGTCGGCGGTGTCCCATCACGGCGCAGCAGCTGCTTGGCGGCCGGCCAACATAACGAGAGTCAGCTCCTGTGCCCAGGGGCTCAGTCCTGGGGCAAGGCTCTCATCAGGCCGCAGTCCTTGCGGTGAGTGTCACGAGCCTGCACACACTGCAGCACCCCCAACAACCCCCCGGGGCATGCTGTCACACACACTGCTCTTCCATTGCAGAGTGCAAAGCACAAATGCACACATGCATCCAAAAACATTGACACACAACCTTGGCAGCTGCTGGATCACTGCGTATTTGAGCCACCACTCACTGCTCTCGGCCTGGCCTGCACGCTTATCCTAACCCGCCCTTTTACAGCGACGGCTGTTAATGCCAGTTCTCCAGCAGCGGCGTAACGCGGACGACAGAGAAAAGGGGAGTGACTCTGAGTGCACACTTATGCTTGCCCTGTTTGCTCCTGTGCACAGTGAACAATGAATTAGCTTCTGCAAACAGCTGTTGCTGAATCTCACTTTACACAGCAGTAACCAGACGGTCACTTTTTCCGGTCACATCTCTACCAAGACCAACTTTAGCGTGAGTTGCTGACAACTCCTGGTATAAAAAATAAACACTGCAACAGGATGACAGACAGTGAAGAATAAAGTTATGGCTCACGCACTGACTTTCAACATAAGTTTGCTTTTGTGACAACAGAAAAACAAACTCAATGCAAAGCTCAAATTTGCTGCATATGGGAGCCAAAGTGGCCTGATCAGGGCGGTGTAGGGGTGCCGACTAAAGTACAGCAGTAGTAAAATGGACGGTATACTGACTCGGACCTGTGTGACTAATGCTCTTCCCCCTGTTCCCCATACACCGGCCTTATGTCTTCCTCTCAAAATAAAAGCCTTTCAATCAATCAATGCAAAAGGTAATGCAAATTACCAAACAAACAAATATGGGAAGGCAAGTGAGCAGGCTACAGTGCAAGCACCTCCCCGAGTTTCTTTTTCTCTTGAGCGCCTCGTCGACTAGCCTTCTCAAGTGAAAAGCACCCCTCCTCCTCCGATGTTAGTGGGAGTCGTGGAGTACGTCACATGTCTACGTCATGACCTGGCCTTGGAATGGATTCTTTTCTTGCTTCTTGCTACCCGGAATATTTCACAGGGAGGGAGAGGGGAGCGGCGGGGTCTCCTCGCGATGTTTCGTCGTGCTTTTTTTTTTCGTTCTCCTTCCTCACCTCAGTTATTTTTCTTGATGTTTTTCCACCCTCTCCATACCCTACCCTGAGCTTCCTGGGTGGGTGTGCAACAAAACAGCTTGACCCTTCTCTTCTGGTCGTCTCCCGCTTCACGAGCGTCATTTCGCGTCGCTTGGCCTTCCCGGCCTCGCTCCGCTGTGCTCGCAGATGTTTTGCTGCCCTCCACGCCTTAGATGTTCCCTGAGGCTGCTTTGCCTAAGCGCCACTTAACGATTGAGAGAAGCGATCCGTTCGACCACTTCAACATGTCAGCGAGTGCATCCTTTCATACACCTGTCTTTTTTCATCAGCGTTATCCCTAGTTAACAGAGCATCCTTTTCATGCCTGCAGGCTTCTTTTTTCTTTCTTTTCGTGAGGCCGCACCACCGTTTTACGACTGAGGGGCGCGAGTACCTAAAGGTCAATGGCGACAGCGGTAATAAATTTAACGCAGTCTACACAACGGTGATTTAGCTATATTTTTGGACCTTAAGAAGGCTTTCTATACCATAGCGCATTCAATCTTGTTGAACAAATTGCAGCAGCACGGATTTAGAGGAAGAACTCCCGGATTTTTCGCTAGCTATTTACAGAACTGTCAACAGTATGTTTGTATAAACAAATTTTCATCCTCACACCTTACATTTTTAACAGGAGTTCCTCACGGTTCAGCTTAAGGGCCAATTTTGTTTTCACTTTATGTTAGTGAGTTACCCTCAATTATGCGGGCATCTAAACCCATCATGTCTGCTGACAACACTGCACTTCTTTTTTCTGGAAAAACACTGGAACAAATAAGCGCACCATCATGAATGAAGAACTAATAAACCTGTCAATGTGGCTACGGATAAATAGCTTAACACTAAACACCTTTAAAACAAAATACATAGTATTCCGCTCTCTACACAGACATACTGACACACATTTACTAAATATCTATTTCAAACACTGTCTGTTGGAAGAAGTTGACAGAATAAAATATCTAGGCGTGGGGTTAGACAATACCTCGAGCTGGAAAGCACGCATTGACCAAGTAAGTACGTTCCAAATTAATAGCATCATAATGTTATGCTCTACTTAGCAGCAGAGCGCACTTTGATATATATCTGTTTTGAGAATTATCTACTACTCGATTTTCCACACCTACCCCGCTTACTGTTGCAACTCTTGGGCTTCTACATTCGAAACATACCTGGATCCCATTATACGCTGTAAGAAACGGGCACTAAGAGCTAAGAAAGTGTGGCACACGGTCAAGACATTCTTGGAATTTTTTTTTCCTTGCAAAGCGTGAACTTTTTTATTTTGAATTTTTATGAGGCAGTGTCTGTTAAGGGCGGATAAGGGTCTTAAAAGCTTTTTTTTATTTGTTAACATATCTTTCTAAAACTTAGCACCTAAGTATATCATTGAATGCTGATTTCAAATATGCATTTAGATTTCAGTTGTCTGAGCTGGAACGAAATGCATGGCAAAATAAAATATCGTAATTATAGGTCATTTCTTACGGGCCTTTATAGCAGTTTATCAGTTCAACAAAGATTTTTTAAGAATAAGCAGACATTTGCCAAGGCCCAAAACACATCCTAAAGCTAGCAAAATGTCTGTAAAATAGTTTTGCTGATCATAAATAAATAACAAAGTTGGAAAGAAAAAATGATGTGGCAGTAATTAGCCCACACTTGGCCTAATTGCTAATACATCATGTTTAAAGGAAAAAAGAAAGCTTTAGCATGTGTGGTGGACCTTTGGAAATGCTTGCATATTCTTAAAAAAGCTTTTTTAACTCATAAATTACTATAAAGGCCCATAAGAAATGGCCTAATTTAGATGTTAATTTGCGATAAATTTTCTTCCAGGTGAGATATTTGAGATCTAAATGCATGTTCGAAATCGGCACTCTATGATACACCTGTGTGCCAAGTTTCAACAAGTTGTGTTGAAAAATAAAAAAAACAAGTTTTTAAGACCTTCATCCCCCCTTAACATATCTACAGGGAGAAGAAAATTTCATACAAGAAATTTAGAATTCACAAATCGACGAAGAATGTCCCGACTGCTGCCCTAGGACTGTAGCAAAAGATAAACAGGGTCAAAATAGATAAACAGTCGTGAAGAAACCTGCTCCTCAAGGCGAGTATCTTATACAGCGTTTCAGACATCACGTGCAACGCTGTGAAAGGTATGGAGGTAATCCGCACGAAGAAATAAAGGAAGGCGTGTTACTCCGCGCTTGTTTTGTGGCCGAGTGGTCTAAAACAACAGCGCGTCATCAGCAACAAGCGCTCATTTAATCAAGCTCATGAGAAATGTCACATTTAACAAGTCTGCAGGCAAACCATTTAGTATTTTGCACTCACCACACGAAATGCAATACTTTTTGATCACGGATGTAAGCAGCGCAAAAAAGAGCGCTAGTTTTGACAGCGCTGCACCTGATGTGTGAAAAGAAGTATAAGTAGAAAACCGCAATGAACAAAAACACCCATTTTTCTAGCATTTCCAAGCAATACAGAGCTGTCATGCTTTACGAAACAACTTTTTTTTTTTCAGTATTTCCCGGCCAATTTCAGCAATGGAACTTTGGGGCAGGCTAAAAAAAAAATGAGGTGTAGAAACAGATACCACAATCACTAAAAAATCGAAAGCAATTTTTTGGATTTCAAAGCCGCATCCCCCCCCCCCCCCCCTTAATGCACAGAGATTACGCACCAGCACTCTACATGACGCAGCTCCCAACAGGAGGTCCGTCCCCCCCAAGCGAGTACTCACATTACTTTCCTCGAACCGCTACCTCCACGGCCCGCTAAGCTGTTTCCGATGCCTTGCACGAGATCGGTCCACTGTTCTGTGATGCTCGCCTTGCCTTGAAAGCCATGGCACGGAGAATTCCCTGCACCACCACACGAGGACCACACAGCGATCGTCCTTGATGAACACACCAATCGCAAGCTTGTCGTAAAAGCTCCCAAGTCATATTGGCATATTGTGCCAATTTTTCACTTGGTTACGCATGTCTCTGAAGGAATTTACCCCTCAATGCAGCACTTTTCCAAAGCTCGGGGCTGGCAGAGAACTGAACCTACACTCCCGTACAGATTTTTCTTTTTCTGCGCGTGCTGACTGCCAACCTTTCTTCCTACCATGCTACCAGCAATGCCTCACCAGCGAAGCCACTGCAAAACTGCATGTGTGTGCTCCGCCGTACTAGAAAATGGCTTTCTTTTTTTCTCGTGAGCACCTGGAAAGTTGTTTTTTTCCACTGTCTGTACTAGTAATTCCTGGTACACTGGTTACCATATATTGCCAATTATAAAATTTTTCATGGTGTGAAAAGTATGCACTTACTCGCTTAATGAACCGCACTCACATAACGAACCCACCCCGCACTTTTACCATTGACAATTTACTTTTTTTTTTTAACTGCTCCCTTTCCTCAGCGCATTTGAGCTACAGCAGAGTCAGCCTATATTTGGAGTTGAACTTCTTTTTGCCCATAGGGGTTCGTTGACGACACCAACACCACCCGACCACCAGCAGACCAATCATAGGGCACTGTCAAATTCGAAAACCTGAGGACTACTAAAATTTGCAAACCGGCCCATCCCCGAAAATTCCAAAGGATCTCCAAAACTTTGGAAGTCCGCCAAAAAGATTAAGGTGAATTAGTTATTTGGACTAATATAATCCTATACAATCCAATGGGAGGCACTTGAACATTCTAGAAGGCGATGACATGTGCATAACATATAATGTCAATGGAACCGGTTCCGACCGGAGTTCTGGCAGAAAAACCACAAGAACAACATTAGACACTCATTGTACACATCACAGCTATGCCAACAAAAGCGCTCTTCTAACTCAAAGCGCCTATTTTTAAGAATTGTGTAAAGTCTGTGTAAACACCAGGTATACAATTGTGTACAAAGTGAGCTCACACCTTTTTCTAAGAGCGGGCTGCACCTAACAGCAATTTCTTCGTTACAGGTGAATTTTGCATTCTTCATCTCGTAATTAACTGGGGTTTTTTTGCCATACAGTGAAAGCAGTTAATAATATCAAGTGAAACAGTGTGTAGGGTACCATGTCGTCTGGCATTTTTGCGCCTGCGTATTTTACCACTGGTAGTAACATCATCTTTGTTCCTAATTCAAAGCTTAATTTCCACCTTCGAAATAGAAATTATTTCCACAATCCTTTGGGTGTTTACTTGATAAGTTGTGGCAATTCAACGTTGCTATTTTCAACAGTTATGACAATTTGTACGAAATTTTGCACATCCCTGCAAAAAAACAACCACTGGTATTCTGCGATGAAAAACTAACAAACTGTCTTTCATAAAGGGTAACTGCATAGGTTTTACAAACCGACAAGCTTAAGACGGTCGAATGTGTGAAACTTGTAGGTAAAGCATGCGAAGTTCTTCGGGCCTAGCATTTGAACTGGTGACGTAATCGCCGATTAAAATCATGACGGTCTTCAAGCTACTCTGCAGCGCACAACAAACGCCAACTAGGGGGCACATGATGACGTCATTGAAGGCATCGGTACACTTACAACAGATAAACACCTGCTTTAAGGAAAAAAAAAAACAACAACGCCACCGAAGGCAATGCCCACCAAGCATTGTTTGGCAGCATCCAGCAAGGCACGGCGGGGTGTGGCTGACAGCAGCAGTAATTTAAAACAATACCTTCCATGACATCACAATGAACTTACCCACACTCTTCCAGTGCATTGAGGAGAAGTGCAAAATTCAATCGTCTATTATGTCACTATTTTAAATGCGAGTGCAAATACACTTGCCATGCTTTACTTACAGCCTATAGAGATTTGAATCCTTCAATATCGCAAAATTCTCAAAAAGTGGTGCAGTTGCCCTTTAAGGCCTGAATATGCTATTTCAGGGGGAAAGTATTTAATTTCAATGGAAACAACCAATGGCGTGTCAAAGGGTTAAGAATGCGGCTAAAAAGGCCCTCCAAATTTGTTTTTGTTTTTTTGAGCTTCCTCCTGATTTCTAGTGCTACAATGTGGAGCCTAGTTCCGTTGCTTCCCCTATTAATTCCTATCTTGAATAAAGTGGTGAAGGTGGTCTCGAATAACTACTACACGCAGCTTCCCTTGGTCTCATCATCCTGCTAAAGATAAGCATGATAAGATAAGCATGATAAGATAAGCATGATAAGTATGATAAGATAAGTATGATAAGAACTAAGTATAAGATAAGTACGATAAGATAAGTAAGATGAGAAGACCCCAGCAGCGCCTTCTGAGGCCTCCAATGGGTTTGCCCAGGACCCCACATTCCAAGTCCACTGGCCAAAGAGCAGTGCCCTGAACGGACACACGTACGTGTGCCCCCGAGAGAAACACTCACCCTGGCTCCAGCTCTGGGAGGGGCTGTCCGAAGGCAACCACTGGCAAGGCCTCGACGACTTCGATGCGATGCACTGCAAGGAACGGTCACACAACCACAATCGCACGTCAGCTGCGCTCGGGGGGGAAAGAGATCTGCACGCTCAGCACAACTCACCAGTGAACAGAGAGTCAAGACAAGGCAGACACAGCGCTTACTTTTATCAATTGTGCTGGGGAAAATAAACATGAATGTAAGCTGCTCATGTGTCCCCCCAGGTGGACACGTGAGATCATTGAGGCTGGAAAAAAAAACGGCTAGATTACTGGGTGCTCTTGCATGTTGTGCCGACCAAAAATGACCGCAGAAAGGTAGTATAGTACAAGCCTGTGGGGGACACACTGCCTTACGCCAGGTGATGCAGTTGTCAGAAGGTAAAGAATGGAAAAATTTACGGACAGGCTAAAGATGCACTACGTTATGCCAAGAAGCAGGGATGGGTTTAGTTTAGTCCAGGTTGCAATGCTAAAATGCCTGAATTGTAGGACTAATTAGAAAGAATGAATCTTTCAGCATGATTATGAAATAACCCAGGGGCATTAGTTAGGTTAGCTTGATTTGGGCCAACAACAGCATTAATGCACTCAAGCTTTGGCAGCGCGAACTTCAGGAAAGGAACTTGTCTGCGGAGGAGTTAGGGCGAGATTACAGCATGTGCAACCCAAAACACAGTTAAAATGACATCAGTCACAAAGCTGCAGAGCGGCATGGTCTCTCTGACCGCAGCCTGATGATCCAGCCAGCATGCTGTGTGCAAGGGAAAGCAGCACAGTAAGCTGCATGCAAGGCGAGACAAAGACACGGGCACTGCAACAAGGAGAAGAGTAGGCCAACAAATAGGCATTGTCAGCCTTCATCACAAACTTCCCGATGGGGATGCCCCAGAGACAAGCTGCTGTGAGAGGGGGCCGCGGGCATTCACGTAGACGCGCAACAACGATGGGCCTTTCCATTGCCACAAACGCCCCCTTTTATCGAGAAGCAGCTATGTTCCCAAATTTATTGAAGATGCAGCATTGAGAAACAGTAAATTGTGAGCTTTTTGTGTCGAGGACTACACCAGCACAAAAGAATGAGCAAGCCTCCCTTGCAAGTGCTTCCCAGATTAGGAATTCACTTTTTCAGAGAGAACAATTAGAGGAGATGTAAAGGCTCATGCACAGTAGGCAACCTGAAGTATGTAATAAAATTTTAGGAAATAAACATCAAACTGTTTAGTACGACATTTGCCAAGCCTCCATTTTCATGTAAACGCAGCTAGCATGCGCAAGCTCAGGGATAAAGAACATGACGGGGTGGAAGAAAGGTCCACGTCCCTTCTTTTGCCCCGTGCTCTGCACAAGTTCTGTGCAACTACCACGGAGACAGTATGTCCAATCGGCGAGCACTCGTCCGCAACAGCCGAGCGTCAGCGTAGAGTGGCCAAGCAATACCAGCGCAATCCTCACACCCCACCTTCCACTGGCACTGGCGATGGGGTCTGCAACACAACTCACCATCCGTGAACAGAGAGAGAGTGGTGCAAGCTTGTACCTCAATCAGCGCACTCACCTCGCAACTGACAGGCTGGACTGCTGCCTCAAGCAAGGGGGAGCGCGTATTTCCCTGCTTGAATACCTCGCAGTTCTGGCAAATCGTGCATGTTCGCTCGCAAATTTTACGGCGACAGAGTGTAAGTGACTGCGCCTGTGAATCCCCCTCTCCCCCCTGTTTCAGCACACAGTGGCCAGAGATTGGAGTGCGACCCACCATTCCGTAGGTGGCCGCAGAAGGAGCGGGGGCAGGCGGGCGGCCGCTGCTCTGCCTCCGGCTGCGAGCGGAGCTGCTTGCGTCGCAGGCGCTCCATCTGCTGCTCCTCCCGCATCCGCTGCATGTCCCACCTGCAAAACACATCAGCACGTGTCAGGCACCATCATCGGCCCAAACACTACTGCAAGACAAAGGCCTCTTCACTTCATCTCCAATTCACTTCCACTCTCACTTGGTCTCCACATATCACACGCACAGTTGACAGCGCCAATCGTACGCTGGGTTACATCCGCCGCAACTTCGCCAGAGCTCCTTCATCCCTCAAACTGCTACTGTACCAGACATTAATACGTCCAAAACTAGAATATGCCGCATCCATCTGGGACCCTCATCACGATAACCTTATTCACTCACCAGAAATGGTCCAACATAACGCAGCCCGCTTCATTCTCTCCAACTATAACAGGACCGCTAGCATATCTTCATTGAAATCAAGCCTTAATCTGCCATCCTTACCTTCACGTCGCAAAATGTTTCGTATCTGCCTATTCCATAAGATGTTTCATCATCCACACCTGCGCAGTGAATTAATCTCTCCCCCGCATCACCTATCATCAAGATTAGATCATGCCTACAAAGTAGGTGTCCCATTTTGCACAACTAACGCTTTCTTTCAGTCGTTTTTACCTCGAACAGCAGCAGAGTGGAATCACCTTCCCGCACCAACAGCAACCATCAAAGATCACCAGCTTTTCAAGAACGCCTTAGCTAACGTTGTATGATTAGACACATTTGCAACTTTTCTGATAATAGCCCCATTTCGTTTATTGTATTGTTATGCTTTTATTTTTTTCCTGTAACCACTCCCCTCTCTAATGCCAATGGCCCTGAGGGTATATGAAATAAATAAATAAATAAATAAACACCACCCTCAGCCAGCTGCAACTACCTTGGCCCGGCAAACTACCCAACCTGATCCGCCCACCTGTGTCTCTCACATCCCCTGCTACGCTTGCCTTCTCTTGGGATACAGTCGGCTACCCTGAGGGCCCACTGCATATCATTAGGGCTATGCGAATATTCGAAGTTTTGAACATGAACCAAATACGTTTGATGTTCAGTTCATATTCGTATTTGCAAGTCCGAGAATACTCTGGTTTCAGTTTATCAGGGTTTAACGTCCCAAAGCAACTAAGGCTATGAGGGATGCTGTAGGGAATTGCTCCGGAAATTTTGACCACCTGGGGTTCTTTAACGCGCACTGACATCGCATATTCTAAAATTTTCACCAGCGATCATACACCATGCCAACTTTCGTAAATTCAGCCACGGCAAAACCACAATATCTGAGCAATAATCCGATGATCAGTTCAAAGTGCCGGGCAAACAAAAAACACGTTCTCTTCGCTTTCTTTTCTGGCATTGATCATGTGGATCAATCGCCTTTGGACAGCGATAGGCTTGACTTCATGCGAAATTTCACAAGTGGGCTTTCCCACATACGACACGTGATGTGAACAAGATGGCCGACCACCCACTTCGAGTAATCGCAATGAGAATGCGTGCTGTTTCTTCTCTGATCATTCCATAATGTGTTGCATGCTCAATGCACACACCTACAGCATTTGCCCTGTCGCCTTCATAACTCTCCTAGCGTGAGCTCTGCCATCTCGTTTTGGTCAACTATGACATGAGGGAAAGCCCACTTGCAGAGCATTTCATGAGGCTCCCGAAGGGGCGATTCAAGGAGTCACAGCAGGGCAAGAGGTCACGTAAAAGTCCTGTGTCTATGTTGCATGGTCCACTGCAACCCGCATACCTCTTATATCCACTTAACAGCAGGCGTGACGACGATAGGAGAGCCCCTTTTGCCAGGTCAAAAAAAAAAAAAGCCCCAATGTGCGTTCCCTCGCTTACGTCCAAGGTGTTCTTCCAGCACACTGAAACTGCATGTCCGTTGTGAGCTTTTTGGTGTTTATGCAATGAACCCTCCTCAAAAGACTCCCCTTCATTTTCGCATTTTTGGAATTTTTTTTTTTTTTCGGAGGCACGGGGCATTTTATTAACTGACCTTCGGATGATCCGGGCATTTCTTCCGTACCCTTGAAATCCACATAAATAAGCTTTTACTAGGCATGCTATTTTTAGTTTCCAGTCTTGGGTGAATTCATGGATTTTGTTTTGCATGGCCACATTACAGGTTGAATACTGTTTGCATACTGTTATGCTGTCTAATCAAGTACTAGTATACATTTCTGTGCACATGATATTTTTTTAAATATGGTGCTGAGTCATTCTAGATATGTTTACTTCAGTTGCCAAGACCACACGCTATCTCTAATAAAAAAAAAAAACTAGGGGCAACAACATTTGCTTGTTTATCTATTTCTGGCAAAAATACTGCTTATTTATTTATTTATTTATTTATTTATTTATTTATTAGAGATATTATCAGTCCGGTCAGGACCAAGATAGGAGTGATACAAGGTACAGATTACAAAGGCGGAACACGACAAACAAAACACCAGCACCGTCCAGTCGGTGCCAAGTTTTAACATATCAATCATATTTAACATAACACATCGAATCAAATATCTGTTCATGGAGAAAAAAAATTTTCAGAAATTGTGGTGAACTGTGGCAAGTAAAGGTAAAATGTTTATTATAAGCAGGATTCTCAATCAAAAATAACTTGTCCGTTATTACCGAATGTTTTCTACACCCATTGATGGATTGATGCAGACTACACCCGATGTCTGTTAAAAAAAGAGGTACATTTAATGGCGAGATAGGGCAGCCAACAAAGTGAGTGAAAAATGTATCTTATTCCCAATGGTCCGTTACATCTATGCCCCTATATAACGGGATCCAACTGCAATGAAATGCTTGCAGCGTCCATGGCAATCCCAATTCTCGGAAAGGAAAGGATAACAGTCCCCCTCTTCGAGAGATTTCAAACACTGGCAAGGCATACCAAGCTGCAGAGTAAAGCTCAGGTGCAAACCTCTGGGCTGTAAACTTTTGACGAAGGCTACACCTCTTACTCAAGGCATGCCTTTATGGACGATGTCTGGTGATATTTTTGCTTCTTCAACTAACAATGGAACGAAGCTAAACATTCAAGCAATTCCTAAGCCTACTGCACACTAAGCTCTTAACACGCCTGCCACACACCACTGAGCGCACCAGCTTGAGCTGCAGTATTCCACCAACATTTTTATCCACGGCTGCCAGTAGTTTGAAAGTTTCCCAAAATGCGCAATGAAAACAGCGCAAACTTCACGAAGGACGCCGAAAGAGGAGACAAGACACAGGCGCTGACTAACAAAAAAACCTAACAGTTGACGAACAGCTGTTAGTCAGCGCCTGTGTCTCGTCTCCCCTTTTGGCGTCCTTCGTGAAGTTTGCGCTGTTTTCGTTGTGATGGAAAACCAACTAGCTCGTGATGTGTTCTTCAATCTCAAAATGCGCTATCTCAAAATGCGGATGTCACAACCGAAGACATTGCTTTTTTTTTTTTTCTGCGCGTGAAAAACAGGTGCATGTTGCAATCGAGAGCGCATTAGAATCACATAAATGTGGTACACTCATAGCCCGTCAACTGCACAACCATTCTTCTCACAACAAAGCTGCTTGGTGATTTTCATTCGCTGCAGCAGTGCGGCGCTTTAGACAAGACCGCACTGTGTGTGGTGCCACTCCTGCTGCCATCCCAGTTAGAGAGAGGAGGGCCCCACCATGCAGCTCTACAACTGTCCCAGTCGAGAGACCACAAACTTCTGGCACGGACTGCAGAAACCAGTCTGCCATTGCCACTCCCGCCTTGCCAATACCGGCACAGGGACAGCCCCATCATGTCACGGGGCAGACACAGGAACAGACAGTCAGAGCTGCGATGCACCTGTGATGCAAGAGGCCCCGGTAAAAAAACTCACTTTTTTCGCCTTCGCTCGTCTCGCTCTGGTTTTTCGTGCCTTTTTAAGAACACCTCGTCATCCAGATCCTGGGGGGAATGAAGAGAGAGAGAGACACGCACAGAGAACAGCTGTGTGAGTGATTGGGGCCCCATTGGTGGCTCATGTGGCGTGCACCACAGCTGTGGGGTCTCCACAGGGGCTCCTACCACACAGTGGTAGCCTACAGCTGCACTTTGCAGGGCACCAGCTTCTTAAAGGGACCATGAAACGATATTGACTGAATTAAGAGAAAGTGCCCAAGGGATCGGCATGACATCAACCGGGCACGCCCACTGAGAAGGCTCGCCCAGACTGGCGTCATCGGGACAGGGGATGCACGGTGAGGCAAGACGCTGATCAGCTGCAAGCTACTTCGAGCAGCAATTTTTAATCATTATTTGTAAATCACAGGGTCCACACAGAGCTTTTACATTTCACTCCAATACTCACAAACACCGCCTCTACAGATCTGTTGACCTAGATTATGAGCATCGAAATCATTTCAAGGTCCCTTTAGCTTTTTTTTTTTGCCAGGAAACATCGGCAATGAGATGGCCACGAATACCCTAATTAATAAGGGAGTAATTACTCACTGACGTCCACCCGAGCGCAGCCACACGGCCACAAAGGAAAGCTATACAGCTTTCACAGAAACTTCTTAGTTAAAGAAAAATTCGTCCTGGTCCGGGGTTCGAACCCGGGACCACCGCTACACCGGAGCAGTCACTCTACCAATTGAGCTAACCGGGACGGTAAGCTTATGGTAGGGCGAGAGCGAATTGATCTATAACTCGAAGTGGGAACAGTGTTGACCAAATATTTAGGGGAATCCCCCAAGGTGGAGTAGATTTGTAATAAGGGAGTAATTACTCATCGAATACCCTAATTCCTGCGTCTACATATGTGCACCTAAATATGAGTGAACAGCAGCACTCAACCAAAGGCGTTGGATACAACAAGCTTCACTATGCAGAAACAAGAGTGAGAGTGGCAAACACAAGCTCGGCAAGGTGCAAAAGATTCCCTCTTAGGAGCCCATGATCTGTTGCTATATTCGTCCCAAAGGCATGCAACCCAGTACTGTTACAGGCTGAGTGTCAGTGGATGTACTGATGTCGTGCCAGTGATAATGCAGGGACCCTTTTCTAGCCCTCTCCAGGAAGGAGAGGGTAACATGTGCAAAGTCGGATTCAATGCATGCCTACACAGGGAATGACACTGCTAGCACAAAAATCAACAATGCACACCACTCCGAGTTTATCCTCAACAACAGGCGCCCAAATGTTCCTCACAACTAAAGCACTAACACCTGTAGGGACAAACAACTGATCACAGCTACACTAGGCAACCCAGACAAGTCGCCTTGCCATGACCTCCTCACAGTGAAGTTGTTCCAGAATTCCAATCGCCGAATGTAATACCCCTGCCACACGGGCACTTTCGATCCTCACTGAGTCAATGCTGATCGAACTCAATGCAGATCGCTGGTTGTCACACGGCCACTTTCAAGCACAATCGAGCTCGATCCTGCTTGACTCGATGCCGACTCCTCAAGAGTGCTTGAGGTTCCAAGAACAATCGAAAGCACTCTCGCTCGTACGAAGCTATAAAAATAAACATTAGTTAACAAAAAAAAAACACAATCGTTGTTGCTGTAATTGATTTAAATGCAAGACAGAACATTTTCAGGCACTATGCCTGCTTATATGCAAACATATTTATAAATAATCTCGACACCATGCCAACCACGCTCCAAGCTTTGCCGTCAGTGTAAACAACAAAGATGGCGTCCTCCTGCTCGTCGACGCGCAAACTGTGGAGCGAGCGCAAGACAGCCGCTCTCATCAACTGCTGGCAAGACCGCCTAGATGATTTGCGGTGCCAGAAGAGAAACACCACAGTCTACGCAGAAATCGCGGAGGCGTTGCGGACCCTCGGGCTCCATCGCACAGCAGCAGAGGTGTGCCACACGTCTGGCTGTGGATTTGGCTGCCGCTGCACCCGACTGCACAGTGTTGCCGGAGGACATCACCATGTTCTGGCTGTTGTAGGAACATTTGGCGCCACCTAACACACATGAGGGAAACTTCTCAAGGAGCACTGAAAATGCCCGTGTGGCACCGTATGGTTCGAAAATCTTGATGCAGATAGAGTTCAATGAGGATCGAAAGTGCCCGTGTGACAGGGGTACAACTCATCTTTGATGGTAGGAGCAGCACAACACTGGGCCGGAAGAGCGTGATATTTCCAATATTTTTACAATTCGGGGTTGTGTTTAAAGGGTGAGGACGAGCACTCCACACGGGAGAGTGGAGCCCATGGTGTGACCCACCTCTGTGCCTTCCATGGTGTAGGCTGTGGCGACTGTTCTCACCCTCCAAGTTGGCACTGCAAAAGCACACACAAAGCACTCTCAGTGACGCAGCAGTCACAGCCCCATTACCACGATCATCATCATCATCAGCCTGACTACACCCACTGCAGGGCAAAGGCCTCTCCCATGTCTCTCCAATTAACCCTGTCCTCTGCTAGTTGCGGCCACTGTATCCCCGCAAACTTCTTAATCTCATCCGCCCACCTAACTTTCTGCCGTCCCCTGCTACGCTTGCCTTCTCTTGGAATCCACTCAGTTACCTTTAAGGACCAGCGGTTGTCTTGCATTCGCATTACATGCCTCGCCCAAGCTTATTTCTTCCTCTGGATTTCGACTAGGATTCAACTTCCTCTTGATTCAACCATGATAGCCCTGCTGAGATAAATTCTTCCCACGCACTCCCTTCTCAAAGGGTAAACCTTTACGGTATTAAGAGAGCTCTAGTGCACTCAAGCAACCATCAGTATTAAGGGGGCATGCAGCTATCAGCAAGAATTATTTTATTGCTTGATGCATTTACACAAAAAGTTTTGAGCTCATTAGGTTTATAACTGGTCTCACAGAGGTTCACTGTTACACCTTTAATCTCCAGAAATTGTTTTTATCTTCTTCCTCCGAATCTTGAGAAAAGCTTTGGTTTGTGGTGGTTTAACGTCCCAAAGCGACTCAGGCTATGAGGGACGCCGTAGTGGAGGGCTCCGGAAATTTCGACCACCTGGGGTTCTTCAACGTGCACTGACATCGCACAGTACACGGGCCTCTAGCATTTCGACTCCAACGAAATGCGACCGCGGTGGCTGGGATTAAACCCACGTTTTTCAAGCCAGCAGCCGAGCACCATACTAAGCCCTCTTGTGAAAAGGCTGCAAAGTTTAAGAGTAATGACTGAAGACTGCAACAGACACGGGACGGAAGCAGGTGACAACACAGGGCGGTACTCACAACTCAGGACTGTGCTGCCACCTGCCTCCGTCCCATGTCTGTTGTGGCTTTCAGCTGCTATGTCTCACTGACTGGCCTAGCTGAAACTTTACCCTCCCAAGTTTAAGGAAACGTGGCAAAGGCCTGGTTCAAAATGCACTGCGCTCCTACTGGCATGCAACAGGTCAGGACACTCTTAGAATTCTATTTTTGCAAAGCACAAACTTTGGTTTTGAATTTCAATTTTTTTGCAATGCACTGCCCGCAGGCATATCTAGAGGGACAAAAAAATTTCATACAACAAATTTAAAATCCAAAAATTTCAAAATCAAAGAATGTCTTGACTGGCAGTATGGCCCTGGGAGCGAGACCACTGAGATAAAACAGCCGTGAAAAAAAAAAAATACTCTCCACCGTGAGACAGAAAACAATAATGGAGCACAAGCATTTGCCCACAATGCACAGCAACCGCGGTTCACAAAACAATTTTTTTAGAGTACTGCCCGCTAAATTTCAGCAATGAAACTTCGGAATAACACAATAAACGAGGCATACAAGCGGACAAAGCAACTTTGAAAAGAAAAAAAACTATTTTGGGGCAATTACTGCACATTTCATCAGCCGCATCCACCCCTGAGTGAGCCCGCACTGAATGATAACCACATTCAAATGACAACGACGCAACGGTCACCAAAAATGGAGCTTCTACAAGCTAGAAAAGGTGAGAAAAACAAGCGCAGCCATCACCACTACCGGCCATTTCACAAGCAAGCTGAGGTGATGGCAGGGAAGTTTTTCTGTGCAACCCCTGCGCCATTCACTGCTAAGCAGTGACCACGCAGTCCTTTCTTTGTCTTGATGCCACGGGTTGAATTGAGTGGCAGGAAAATACGAGGCAGAACAGCGCAAGCTACACAGCGACAAGGAAGTAGACAAGACACACTACAGCGCTGTGTGTGTCTCATCTACTTTCTTGTCCCTGTGTAGCTTGCGCTGTTCTGCCTTTTGATGAACCAACTAGCCCGCGATGTGTTATTCAGGAAAATACATTCTGTTTTTAAATCCAACTTTCTCAACAATAAATGCGTCTTGTCCCCTTGGACAGACACTGAAACGGCTGGAAAGAGTCACACAGAACCAGTTTTTGCCAAAACACAAATCGGTACCATGATCCTGATCTTTGACACTGCCGACTGCTGTTGCTGATTGAGTGGTTCAATTCTTTGTGGGTGCAAGCTCCCCCATTAAACAGCTTTTGACTTCAGCGCAAGGTTTCCTGTCTCCGTCCTAGGCTGCCTGCCATCAACCGTATGCAACAGTACTGTGGGTCTGCTGCTTTTGCATTTGGAAATGAGCAGTGTGCCAGCACAAAAAGGGACTGATTAAAGTAGGCTAAGGCTGAGTTGGAACAATCAACCAGAAATATCATTGGTTGTAACTGACATTGTGCAAAACTCTAATACCCTTACCACACGCGCACAAGAAATGGCAGTAAATGCTCAAGGACTTAAGTTTGTTGATGCCCTTATTTTCGGTGTTGGTGCTACACGTCCACATTTAATGCCATTATCGAAAGTGAGGATGACGGTAACGCTTGCAAGGTAGTCAGAAGTTTTTATCTGAATATAAACATTGCTAATGAGCACAATATATCGGGAATGTTGTTCAAATGTAATGTAAAAACAATTTTCTAGAAAATACGGCTGTTCCTGCTTTACAAGTCAAAAAAAAAAAAAGTAGCCATAAACTCGCATGTCAGCACCCAAGTCAAGAGTACCTGTCAATAAGGCTGGTTAAAAAGGCGCTCTTCGCATTGAAAATGCGGTATAGATGCCTCATCTGACTGAAAGTTAAGAATTAACCATTTCCTACTGGTTAGGAAGTTGTTACTAACAAAGCTGCATGCTTCTCTGCGTGTGGAATGGGAACGAGAGTACGCACTGCACGGGCGAATGAGCTGTGGCGAACTCAGTAGGTGAATGGCAGTAAGGCTAATGCCATTAAATTTATGCGTGTGGCACCGCACGAATGCCATTAAAACCTATGGCAGTAAGCACTTAATGGCATTAAATCTGTCCGTGTGGCATGGGTATTAGTCTGCTTAACTGCAAACAATTTTTCCAACAAGAAAACTTTCATTTACAGACTCAATGGCACTTCCTGCTCTACCCACAAAAAGGGTTAGCGCAGGGAGAGATGAGTCAATCCACTGTATTGTACTCTCAACCAGAAAGGAGAAGGCTCACCATCTATTTATAAACTTGAATTTCTGAAATGGTAAACTTCAAAGTTTTAATATGAATCTAAATTCAAATTGTTCAGGTTTAAAACTTAGAACAACAATTTAGGAATTGATAATTTAAATCCAAATAAAAGTGTTAGTTTGAATTTCAATCTAAATTCTGGTTCTTGATATTTGAAATTTGAACACTTTAAGCTTAAAATCTTCAGTTTAATCTACGATTTCAGATAAAGATAAAAAATTTGAAACTGAAAATTAAAATTAACTTTAAAATATTTTGCACGTAAAGTACAAATTAAATTTAAATTTCAATATGAATATTAAGAACCTTAAATTTAAATATCATTGATTGATTTATTGGGGTTTAATGTCCCAAAGCGACTCAGGCAATAAGGGATGCCGTACTGAAGGGCTCACGGAAATTTCTACCACCTGAGGGTTCTTGAACACGCACTGACATCGCACAGTACATGGGCCTCCAGAATTTCGCCTCCATCGAAATTCGGCCGCCGCGGCTGAGATCGAACCCGCGTCTTTCGAATTTAAATATGTATTTAAATTTAAATTTTGTCTTTTCATTTGAATTTTTTTATTTCACGCTTAAATTTGATTATATTTAAATTTCTGACAGCAGATGTCCACAGCGCCACCACTGCTGCGGCTTCATCGGCAGTTCAAGAGGCTCTCGATAACAGCTCTCGCCGTAAAAATAAGCGAAGGCACACACAAAGCTTCAGCGTGCTCACCTTCGATTGCCTCCAGAGCCTCCTCGGGGGGCGGCCGTGGCCAGGAAGGGTACGGCCTGTCCGTCCACAGGAGCCGGTCAGGCTCCTCCCGCAACACTGAAGATGGCCTGGAGAAAAAGCCAGACACACTGCCTTTCCTTCCTTCATCTCACAACACCACATGCATTCCCCTGAAATGATCTCGATGGACACGCTCTGGTGCAACCGATCCGTAGAGATGGTCTCCGTGGGGGTATTACAGCTGGCTCACCCAGATTGCCCACTGATATCATCAGGGTAGGGGACGCGCATGCGGTGCCCCATTGGTGGTGCCTCCTCTGCCACCTAGTATCGATACTGCAGCCCTGCAGACTTTTCGCCACCCTTCGCTTCTCCAATTCACTCTACCAATCCTCATACTAAGTACTGCATTTTGCCCCACGCGCTTTAAATGTTGATCACCCTGTGTCACCTTGAACTGCATCATTAGCCTTCCATGCTGCCACGTACAGTTAAAGCAAGCCTGTTGAATATTTTCTGCTTCATTTCCAGAAACGATCCTCCCTCCACTGGCTAAAAGCAGACAAATGGGTAGCACAGAAGCAGCAGGGAGTACAATTAAGGAGCCTGCAGCTCTGGTGCCTGCCAGTAAACAAAGGCAAGCTTCTCACATCGTGCACTGCCCAGGGAAATGTCTCCTGCTCCAACGCAAAAGAGGCTGGTGCCCACTGGCCACTGCAGAGGTGCAGTTCATGCCCTAATAAAGCGAATCATGATAGATTATGATTAAACTTTTTGAAAAGACTCCACTGTTTGAATCCTTCACGGGTGATACCATATGTGGCTCCCAGAAGGTTGCTCAGTTTTCTCGCAGTCAGCAAAGAAGCGTTTGTGAACTCATTTATACTGTCTGCATGACCTTGTGGTGCGCACCACAAAAGCACCGAACTAGTGTGTGGAATGTTACCTTTCTGATGACTGACACCACCACGTGTGAGTAGCATGCCGAACTGTGGACAAGGTCAGTGCGCCCCTATACCCACTCTTGCGTGCCTACACAGATTGCAACCAGGGTTGCCAGGTTTGGCTACTTTGCGCCAAATTGGCTACTTTTGGGAGCTCTTGACGACAAAAATTTCAGCTTGGCTACTAGGCTACTTTCTGGCTACTTTTGAAGTGCTGTTTATGAATACCATTATCCTGTTATACCTGCCTTGTTTTCGATCAATGGTGAACAATTTAGCGGGGTTAGGCCAAATGCGAATTAGTTGATCTAGCACTTCGGTTTTCACTTCCGTTTCGGTTCAAGGCTCGGTTTTCCACGTCGGGCAGGCTTCAGACAAAGATCGGCGACTTAATTGGTCTTGAGCTCCGTCTCAAGGGTATGACGGAATAGCATTAATGGGTTAATGCCCAGATATGTAGAATTGGTCATTCCCTACATTTATTGATCGCTGGGAGTCCTATCGCACAGGTGCAGTGGTGAAGCGATGCGACCCTGCCCTGCGATGGCAGGTGCTGCCACCAGTGGGGCTTGTACGACCCAGGTTGCGCTTCCCAGCAACCAGTCACAACTGACCAGTAATTTAACTGCCATAAGCGACGGTGGGGAGTGCACTCATAATCTGCTGGGCAGGGCTTCACTACTAGATTTTCGCGTACGCCTTCACGTAGGACTCACACAGGGCATCATCTAGGGCTGCACGTAGGGCCTCACTTTGTTTATTCACCACGAAATCGCGAAATGTTTAATAACCACGACTGCGTCAAAGGAACACAATAGCTATATGGAACACAAAGTATTTGCTCTGGTGAGGAGAAAACTATTCCTTCTGGTCACTTTTCAACTCTTGTCATAAATACCTCTGGCGTTTTTGTGCTTCTGTTCCGTGGACTTAGTGCATAGTATTTCTTCAGCGATTCTGTTATGCTTCCAAGTTATTTACAGGCACTGCTGCCCTCTGTCTTCAAACTGTAAATTTCCTGCCTCTGGTGACGTTTTCGTGGCGTCTTGGTGCCAATTCTGGCTACATTTGAGATCGTGGCCGCAGATTGGCTAATTTTTGGCTACTTTTATTATTTTTGTGGCTATTTTTTGAGATTAGGACCTGGCAACCCTGATTGCAACGGACACCGACCACTGACTAACAGTAGCGTAGGCACAACCACACTGACCAAGGGTGGCAGTACTCATCCTCAGTTCCATGTCGGTTGCGCCGGCCATTCCGCGCGGGCCGCGGGGGACTCACCTCTTGCGGGCAGCCTTCCGGGCGGCCGCATCGGGGGCCGCCTCGGGCGGCGCGGCGGCCTCCTGCGACGAGGACTGGACGGGGGCCGCGGGGGGCTCCGGGGGCGCCTCCTGGGCGCGCTCGGCCCCCTCCTCGGCGGCTGGCGGAGGGCCCACCCGGACGGGCTCCGGCATCGCCGCCGGTCGCGCCGCCTCCAGCCGCTGAGGCGGGGGCTGCCGACGGGCCACCGGCTCCGGAGCAGGCCGGGCCAGCTCCGGGGCCGGCCGCGACGGCTCGGGCCCGGCGACAGCGGGCTCGTCCCTGCGAGCATCGACTTCGGGAACGACGCGCGCAGGCGACTCCGCGCGGTGCTCCTCCTCGCGGAGCGGAGCGCCCCTGAGATCATCGTCGGCCCTCTCACGCGGCTGCTCCGCGCGCACCGGGCTAGGCGGCAGTGGCGTGTGGCCGAACGCCTCGAACAGCGGCTCGTCCGTCTGGCAGCCCACGCTGACCAGGCAAGGATGCTGCAGGCGGCGCAGGCGCTCCTGGAGCTGCGAGACGGGCACGCCATGACTGAGCACGCGCCCACGCACACGGCACATTGGCGCGCAGTCGCCGCTGAAGACGCCGTTGTCTCCCTGACCCGTTGTCTGTTAAACCTCGCGATCCAACTGCCAGCTCAAAAACGCCAATAAGATCAACAAAAACATGCTCAATTCTTTAAAGGAATGTAGACGTCTAATTTTAGTGCCGTGTTTTCTTCTTTGTAATTACACTTAAGATATACATGGATCATAACGTGGTATTTCCCCACGACCACTAAAAATTTTAACGCGAGAGCGTTAGGAGCTCGCGATGCGGAAAAGCCTGCGGCGGCGTCGCCGACGTCCGTACACATGCCCCGCGGCAACCGCGACCCCGTCTCGTCGTTTGTGCCTGAAAAACCCCCAGCCACGACAAAAGTGGCTTGAGGCTACCTAACACATGAAAAAAAAATTAGAGACCTTCTCCATGATTCCTTAATGAATAAAATGCGATAGGATCTACGTGTCTATCGTAATTTAGACGTCTCTCCTGCGAATAAATTCTGTCCCTTTCGCCACTTCAGAAAAACACTGACATGCGACCTCCGTATCCATGAGCTCCTGGCAGACGGACGCTCGATCGGAGCCCCACCGCAGCATATATACAATCGTTTCGCGCCAAGAATCACTTGAAACCAGATTTTCCCACCATTACCAAATCACGCCAACTTTCCCCGCACTTTTCACAAACATCTCACCAGTTTCGCGCCAAAACCAGCCTCCATCTTCTGACAATGAACCGACATCTTGGGAGACGTCCGACAAGACGTCTAGTGTGACGTCTAGTGTGACATCTAGGAAGCCGTCTACATGTCTACATATTGGAACGTGTCTACTTCACGCGCCGCCTTGCGCATATAAACTGAACTAACATTTGCGAATAGTAGCACTCCTATGTTCTTAAAAATTCTTAATAAAACAAGTTAAAAACGCGCTGTTAGTAGTTTGCTAGTTCTTATTTTATTTTTATTTTCTGCAATAATGGTGCGTTCATCGCTACCGCCTCAGCAGACGATCTCACCCGCCCGATTTCCTCTCGCGCGATTCACAAATATTATCGTAGGTCCACAAAGACGGCTTTATTTGCCGCCAGTTCCTATAAAAATCAACTTAAAGGGGTGGAGACACCAAATTTTGAAGCTATAAAAAGCCTGCTATGGGATTCCTATGTATGCAAGGGCACTGACAGCCAGGTGTTGGACACAACAAACGCTTAAAAAATATTTTAATTCGGTTCCAAAGATTACCTAAATGCTCACTCTCACGATCTAGAGCCATCGCTAGCGCCATCAACCCTAAGGTCACAAGGTGGGAAGAAAAATTAGTTTTAGTGACGTCATACCAAAATAAAGTGATGTACGATGAGCGGGGCACAGCCGCGTGAGCGCAGTCGACGCACCAGCGAGCCGCCATTTGCTGCTAACCGCCCCTCGCTCGGTTTGCGGCGCGCCGTTGCGAGCAACGTCGCACCGTCCGATTGCAGCTCGCCGCCTGCGTCCGGCCTGCTTGATGTCAACGGCGGGCCGCTCGCGGCAAACGCAACGACGGGAAGCGGCAGCGTCATGATGACATAGGGCGCACTCCTTGGAGCCGGGCGGCCTGCGCCAGTCTTCGTGCCGACCGCCGGCATCTGAAGAACGCGATAGTATTGTTTGTTCACGTTTATAGCAAACCCTGGGATATATGAATATCAAAAATGCATCGTTTCTGACGATCGTTGGCAAATACCGAGTTCCTGGTAGAAGTGATGACTGCGAAGCAAGCAAATTTCATCCCATAGCCGGTTTTGTGCTGCTGCTACCTGGTGCTGTTCGCCTGCCGTCTGCTAGTTCCGTTGCTGAAGACGTCGTGGAAATCGAACATATCTCTTATTATGGGACGAGTTCACAGTAAAGGGGTGCCGAGCGGAGCACGTTTCTGAGCGCTGGCCAGTCCCGAAGCGCCCTCAGCTGCGAAGTCGATACGAAACCAGCTAGGCCTAGCGACGACTAGGGCAGTCTGGGACCAGCGCGCAGGTCGTCGCCCGGCGTTGCTGCAGGCAGTGTCGTTGCCGAAAGATCCACATTTAGCACAGTCATGCTGTCGTATCTCGAATCTAGGAAGCATATCCTTTCTGGTAGCATGGCTGTTTTGTATTTTCTTGTGCGGACGTGAAGTACGCCGAGCCTGCCGGCCGGTCGGCCAGCCTGGATACCGTCTGCCGACGTCATAAAAGCGAGCTGAAGAGTGTTCTTGACGTAAATAATAAACCATGGGACAAGAAATGTGAAAAAAATTGTCATTTTTGAGGATCGCTGACTAATACTGAGCTGCTGGTAGAGATACCAACTCTGATATGAGCAAATTTCTTGCCACAACCGCCTCGCAGCTGCCGTTAGCCCGACGTTCGGGTCCGGCTCGCCTGGCGCCCGCAAGCTCCGCTGCCGAAGGCGTCGAGGAGATTGACCATACTATTATTTTATTGTGAGATGAGCAGCCAGCTTACACGAATCCTGAGGCCCGAAGTCCTCAGGATTCGTGAAAGCTGGCTGCTCTGCTGATATTTATTCAAGCTTTGATAAATTAAGTGAAAATACTTCTTTTGTGCAGCATGTTGCGTAAACCATGATACAATTTGTTTTCTGTTAGCCCTGCGACTCAGCTGAGCTCACAATGGTGATTTATTGATAAACTGGCGCACCACGCAGGCGACAAGAAAGCCCTCTTTGTGGTGGGTGCTTTATGGCCGGCAGGAAGGATTAAGAGTGCATGGGAATTGGTACTGCATTCTAGCCGCGCACCTAATGTTTTCCTTCTAAAAAACCTAACACTCGCCAAGAAATTGAAGAACAGGCTAAAAACATATTTTTTTTACCCTGTTGGAGCTCTTTCCAAACTCCCAAGAGCAAGCAAGTCTGCTTTAATACCAGCAGAAACAATGGCTATCAGGAGCCTAAAAAAGACTGAAGACATTGTGATCTTGCCGGCTGATAAAGGTAATGCGACGGTTGTGCTGGACTGCAAGGATTACATCACAAAAATGGCTGGACTACTGAAAGACGAGTCCACATATGCTAAAGTCAAACGAGACCCAACAAAGAAGATTGAGAGCGAACTGCAAGAACTGCTGACGGACGTCTTCAAATTTGTTCCACCGCAAAGCAAGAATTTATATTACCGACTCTTATGTCATAATGGCTCAGCTCCAGCTATCTACGGTGTTCCCAAGATACACAAGCCCGACGTGCCTCTCAACCAATAGTAGACTTTACCCGGTCCCCCCTGCATAAGCTTTCTCGGTACCTGCACAGCATCCTGCACCCCCTGCTTGGAACAACGGAGACGTATGTGAAGGACTCTAGTCACTTCGTCAGGATGTTACAGGACGTCGACATCCAAGAAGACGACATCATGGTGTCTTTTGACGTCAAATCTATGTTCACCTGCGTGCCAATAGACTTCGCTGTCCAGTGCTGTAAAGGCGTCTTGAAAACGAAGAGACCCTTGCCAACCGCACTCCGCTTGAAGCTGTGGACCTATGCCGCCTTTTGGAATTTTGCCTGCAGACGACTGTTTTTGCGTGTTGAAACGGGAAGACGCGTCTGCACTACTACATCATCTGAACTCCATCCAGTTCACTATGGAAGAGGAGAGTTCTGGTCGCATTGCCTTTCTCTATGTTTTGGTACCGGAAAGCCACACATACAGGCCAATACCTGAACTTTACCTCTGCGCATCCGGTTGGACACAAGCGCTCTGTGGCATCAGCGCTCTTCACACGCGCGCAACGCCTATGCTCATCCCCACAAGCACGAAGGAAAGAAGAAAAAAGGATAAAAGAAGAACTCACTAGAAATGGCTACCCAAGGCAAATTCTAAACTCGCAGCAACGCCGATCTTCAAATCCACCCACGGCACCGAAGAAAGAGCGGAAGCGAGCAGTCATTCCCTACGCGGTTGGTGTGAGCGAAACACTGGCAAGAATCTTCAGTGATTACGATATTCAAATCTGTCATGTGCCTACTAACAAGCTCAGACAGCAATTGTGCGAGTGAAAGACAAGCTGGAACGCACTAGATACCTCGGGGTTGTATACAACATTCCTTGCCAGGATTGCGACGCTGCCTACATGGGCGAAACTGGGGATTACAGGAGACGACTCAGGGAGCATAAAAATGACGTTGCCAAGGGGCGCACTGAGGAAAATGCCTTGGCAGATCACCATGAAAGCGCCGGTCACATTATCGCCTGGGACGCAGCTAGTATCACATCCACCGAGAAATAATTATCATCCTGCCTACTCCTAGAGTCATTTCATATCCAATCAACTCCGCATGCACTTAATCGGACACGTGGGCCCTTGCCCGCACCTTACGCATGCTCATTACAGCGACCTTCACTTGTATTGTCAGCATTCACATTTCTTACGAGCCACGCGGCCCCAACACGCCAGCACACGACATTTAACGCTCCTGCTCAGCGACCACGAGGCGCCCCGCATCCTAACATTCTCCTACGAGCGTCCCCCTTGACAAGCCACGATGCTGCTCCTTACGGCAGCGGAGTCGGAAGGAGAAGCATCTGCAAGCAACACGCCTGGACTTGTCACAAGAGGCCAGACAGCGAGGCGCCGTTTCCTTCTCTCCCGGACGCCAGCGCGCGCGGCAAGATTTGAAGCGGTTGGCCGCGCGGTCGCTGGTTGGTCCTTTCGGACTGCCGTCGAGCGCTGCCTTGGATTGGCCAGTTCGGAGGGGCCACCGTTCCTCAGGCTATAGACGCTTTACAGCGGCGTATCATGGGGGCTGCCATCTTTGATCACGTGATCACGCCGCCATTACTCGCCTCCTGACCGCTCGGCGCGCGCCTCGTCGCGAAGGCTGCTGCGTCTGACGGTTCGGTTCCGACAGGCAGTGTTCCGGCTGATACGGTTGTAAAGGAGTGGGAAGACGAAACTATGGTTTGGCCAAAGCTTGGAAGGACATGTGAGAACCCTAATTTGATCACTTCACGCGTGAAAACGTGATCGGACTTCATGTCGCGGAGAGCCGCTGAGCTCTCCGCCTGTTCGAGGCAACGGACGGATCGCCTGAATGCTTGTCTTTGCATGCGCTGAAGACTCTGCTGAATGTTTTTCTATTGTTAATATATAAAACGGCAATGTTTAATGTTCTTGCGGCCTTACAGGTTGTTGCCCTATTCTGTACATGCATGCAGACACTGGTCTGAAACGCTCACATGCACATCGTATGCATTTGTTTACACCCCGTTAACGGTGCTTAGGAAACCTGAAATATTTCGCACTGGTTGATTAAACATAGAAAAGCGACAAAAATAAATATACACACAAAGGTTGGCTATCATGGTAGCAGTACCATGCATCAAGCAGCCTTCACAAGCTGGCGTGCAATCGTTTCGAATGATTCCGCGATATAATTGTTATAACGCGCGCATGGCCACGCGTTCATGCTGGACGAATTTCACAGTAACGTCAGCCTCATATAAAAAATTTTGGTACGCTCGACGCTCGATATGTGGACATGGAAATGCTCGTGGTCTCGTTGGTTGTAATTAATCAGCTTCACTCTGAGCGTACGGAGTCACTTTTAGTGACTGTCTCGCATGGACCGCGAGCAAGTGACAACCGTCCGGCACAGCAGCCGTAAACCAAATGCTGTAATCCGAACACGGTCCACGAAAACCGCGCTACTTGGAGCGAAATTGAACAGTAGCACCAAGACTGCGTGTAATACACGGACTGACGGTAAGCGTTGTCGGCTCGCACGGCTGTGCAGTGCATAACAAACAGCAGGCGTATGAAGGAGCGTAAGTAGTCTTATTTTTTTTTTCGTTTCTAATTCGGCCTCAGGCGCTCGTTTTACTAATGGTCACAGACCACAACTTACGATCAATGCGGTCTGAGCACAGTGCACAATAACTGAAAGCACGCCGTCATGGTTTCGGTGGCGGAACAGCTTCTTCATGCGGCTGTGTTGTGCACTTACCCTCGCAGATTTTCCAAGATCGAAACCTTTCTTTATTAGCTATCTAGCGCTGGCGAACGTGTTTGTTGCATTCGCCAGTTCGGAAAGGGTGCGTGGCGAACGGGCTCGAACATTGGCATTACCTCCTTGTGCAGTTCGGTTTCGTGAAGCTCGCAAACGATCGCATCCTGAACCTTTAACTCTCTGTCGCAATTCTTGCAATCCACAAAAGAGCATGTGTTTCCTCTGCCTTTTCACACCGTAGAAAGAACACATTCGGCAACCACCCGCGAAATTTCCACTGCTGCGTCGAGGCGTACACGCCGGCGACTTACGAGGCAAGTAATGGTGCCGTGTTCGGAGCGCACGTGTGGCGCCATCTGGTCTCAAACGGAAGAACTGCGCGCTGTAAACGGTCTATAAAAGCCCCACCGCTGCAGCTTGGAAAGAGAGATGACCGAGAGGCGCCGACGATACGAGACGCGTCGGCGAGGCGGCGAGGCGGATCTGCAGAGTTGGGAGGGCGAGGCCCTCCCAACTCTGCAGATCCGCCGAACCTCCTACGTATCAGTAATCCAGTTATCTCATTCTTGTATCCTTAAGTCTTAAAATAAACCTGTTTTCTTAATTCGAAAAGAATCCGGCCACTTCTTGCTAACAGTATAAACCCGGCCGATCCGTTTTCATATGTGAACAAGGGATCCGCAGGAGTCCCGAAACGTCAAAACAATTTGTTTTTACCCTGTTGTTCTTCAATTTCTTGGCGAGTGTTAGGTTTTTTAGAAGGATGACATTTCCTCGCCAGACGAGTTTTCGTCGAACTCTGGACTACACCTAATGTTTGATATTGAACAAAAAGTTTTCTTTGCGATGGAGCACCAAGACAGTAGCCATACAAGCATGAAAGTGTGCTAAGCACCGGAACAATTAACGTGAATGTCAAACTAAATGTCATTATAACGCATCAAATTTATTCCTTTGGTAACACAAAGGTAACACAAAGAATTAAGTACGCACGGCAATGTATTTTTTAGCGCCCGAAGGGCAGTTAATATCGGCTGTATGCAGGCGCGGCCACGGAGCTGCCGCAGCCCCGCAGTCCCCAAAGAAACGCCCGCACCGTGGCGTGCCAGTCAGCGGAAAATGGCCGCGCCAGAGAGCGGCTCTGGATTCTGGTCTTGCGCACAGAGACGATTGTGTAGGTAAGCTCATGGAGCACGCAGTTCATACCCGCCTCAACCGGTTTATGGAGGAGAACGAGCTGTAACCCCACCCACACCATGATTGGACTTTGACCTAAACTTTCTATGCAGGACGTAATGCTTCAGCTCAAACATCAGATTATTGAGACAAAAACGTGGAACACAAGAATATTTCTCGGACTCGACCTGGAGAAGACTTTTGATAATGTCAGACATGATGCGATACTGGCGAACCTTCACAAACTCGGGGTGGGAGCCCGCACCTTTAACTATATCCGCTACTTTCTCTCTAGTATAGAAAGGCGTATTTTCAACTAGGAGGTCTCCACTCGCATGGCTTCCCCCTCAGCTACAAGGGCACCCCGCAGGGGTCGGTCCTGTCACCCTTTCTTTTCAACGTTGCAATGCTGAAACTTCCACACCAATTAGCGCAGATCCCGTAACTCCACCACAGCCTCTGTGCGGACGATATCACCTTGAGGACCGCCGAGGGCAGTGATGCCGAAATCGAGGAAAGACTCCAGCGTGCCATCGATATTGTGGAGAACTATGTAGATCCCAGGGGGCTGCGGTGCTCTCCAGACAAATCTGAATTCCTCATTATCCACAAAATCAGATCCCTTGCGCAACCCCCCCCCCCTCCCCGGCCATCGAACTCAGTATTCGCAGAGTCCCCATTTCTCAAGTACCCAAAATTAAAATCTTGGACCTAATGCTACAAGAACACGGCTTCAATAAAGACGCAATTCAAAGGCTTCAGGGAACCTCGTAGCAAATTATGCGACTCGTTTACCGCATTAGTAACCATGGCATTAATAAAAGCAATACTCTCCGTTTAGTACAAGCCTTTGTGATCAGCCGCATAGCTTACATATGCCTTTACCTACATCTTCAGTCAGCTGAAAAAGGGAAAGTGGAGGCCATAATCAGAAGACGCGTCAAACAGGCAGTTGGGCTACCCATGCACACAGCGACTGAGAAAGTGTTAGGTCTCGGTCTTCATAACACCCTAAGTGAGATTATTGAAGCGGCCACCGTCTCGGAGTACGAACGACTATCAGCCACACCAACTGGCAGACACGTTCTGTCCACACTAGGCATAACATACGAACGACAAGGCGGACCAACAACTGACCTTCCCAAACAATAGACGCCAGCTTCTGGTCACTCCTCCAATACCTCAGAACATGTACCCAGATTCCACGTTGAACATCGTACAGAGAGAGCCAAATCGTTAGGCAAACGATTTCTTAATGATACCTCTGTGGTATATGTAGATGCAGCAGATTCTTCGGCTGACAAGATGGTAGCTGTGGTCACCACGGAACGTGGTACACTCATACACTCAGAACCATTTGAACCGTGGCTGTGCAATTGGGCTGTGGCACTCGTGCGTGTTGCTGTACATGTGTGCCTAAGCTGTGCCATTCCTACGCAGTACAGCGGCGTCGCATGCATAAGAAGACCTGAGATGAAGGACCGTATCATTTCTGAGGATCGTTCAATATAGAATACAGTGGTAACTACAATACAAGCTGTGGGAACCTTGCCCCGTTCGCCCCCAGTGGTTTGCTTTCCTGCGATGCGTCTTCCCTAATTAGTTAGAAGGGCCCTGTGACATTAGAAAAAGCATGAGGTCTTTATCCTTTGTATGCAGAGCAAGGGACATGTGACGCCTGGACGCTCAAAGAAATCGCCGAAATCGTAATACTTAATATTTTAATCTTTTCTAGAAATGCTCATTTGAGCCGATGGTGCCGTAACGCAGCGGCCATTTTCGGCAGCGTAAATGAGGTGGCATTCCGATTGGGCACTGCCTTTGATTGGCTGGGTGTCCACTTCCAATATTGCTCCTTCATACTCGCAAAATGGATCCAAAATATTATGTCTCTGAGTACTGAAAGCTTTTCGCACGCCACAGAAAAGGGAAAGAAGCAGTGAAAGCGAATGAAAACTAGTAAGAATAATGCTTGAGGCGACACTTTCCATTCGGCTTCAAACCTTCGTGGGGACCAGGCAGCAAAAAAAAAAAAGTCAGTCCACACACCTTGCCCAAAAATGTAAGGAGAAAGGCCGGACAGGACACAGAAGGTGAGCTTGGGAGGGACAGCGGACAGCTTTCCGGTCCTACCAACAAAGAAACACTGGAGAGCTTCCTTTGTTGTCAGTCACCCCTGCCCCGTCTACACAAAATGCGTGGTTGTGGGCTGCCCAGACAAAGCAACAATTGCATGCAAGCTTCCGCTGCGTGCGCACTAGGCGCGGTTCTGATTGGTAGCGCTCAATCTCAGTATTGGGCAAGTGCACTTTCACGAAGTGCACTTCTCCAGAACGAGTGACACTTTCGGGGCGTGCTGCTACACGGAAAAATAAAGTGTCATTCGGAATTGATGGTGGTGACGATGGCTTTTCAAGTAAGGCACAAAAAATATTACTTTTCGCGCTTCAAAGCTTTAATGTACAGTCAATGTACAGTAGATTCCAAACTGCAAGCAATTTTTTATGATTATCAAGGAGCTTTGTGCAATATTGGCGATTACAAAAAAGGCTTCGCAAGACGAGGCAAGCCAGGAGCAGCACTTCACTTTTTGAAGCATCATGGCGACCCACGGCGAAATACGTTTCTGCGCAGCTGACACAATCTGATTGGCAAAAAGTGGTGGCGACATACATGTGCATTCGAGCGCAGCGTCTTTCCGAAGACCGAGTACTGCAGTTAGCCATCGACGAGCAAGCGAGCAGAATAAGCGAAACGGTTGCAGATGGTTGCTACGGTCGCCATGCTAGCCGCCATAGCCATACCGCTGCGGCTGCCTAAAAAATTATTGCAGCTGAAAACAAGAATGTCGGAATATGTGCAGCATATATATTTAATGGCAACGCAAATAAGTTTACATGAATAATAGGGCAAAAAAAATTAGCTGCGTTCAATAAAACGCTATTTTTATTGCCGACGTTGTATTCTAATTTCGAAACGCTGCTACCGAGGCTATACACTTCGCCCCTCGGGAAAAGTGAAGCGAGTTCCCCAATCTCACTTCTTGCCGAGTGCGTTCAGCAGCGAGTGTCATTAAAGTTCATAGTGTGACAGGATGCGAATGACACTACAGGCGAGTGTCACTCGTTGAAAATGACACTAAACTTGCTCGTCTGACAGGGGTATTATTTTGAATTTTCAAAGTGGAATAACTTTTGTTTGCATACTCCGATTTCAATAATTCTTTTTGCACTGGTCTCTGTAACGCGTGATGAATATATTTAATTGTATTACTCGGTAGTGAGAAAAGCATCATGGTACCCCTTTAAACAAGGGAGGGCGCCGGCGTCGCAGCGACACGAGCGCCACGGACGGCGTGATTGCTGCGCGGGGGGGGGGGGGGGGGGGGGGGAGACGACTCCCTCTTCGGCTGGGAATATCGAAGCGCGCTGATTTTCGGGCGCGGCGCTCCGCTCTCCGCCAGCGGGGCGAGGCCTCGCGGGGAGGAACGTTCTCTCGCATCTCGTCCCGGCCGGCGGCCGAGTATCGCCCCGCCCTTGCGTGGGCGAACATTCGCTCGTAACCTTGCTGGTGAGTCGGACGACCTCGATTCCTCAGCGTATTTCGTTGCTAGCTGGCGTTATTGTTGTAGTAGCAATAAATACCTTGTTTGTGTCAGCCGGAGTGAAGTTCCTTTGTTTCTGTCAGAGCAAGGCCCGCCGTGATCGGCGTGCACTCGGTAGCGCGCGCGATTGCGGGGTGGGGTCTGGTGGAAGTGAACTGTGCCAGCCGCGCTTAAGCGGGGAGACCACTCCCCTATTACAACCCCACAAAGCAAATTTCCTCCCATAGCCGCTTTGCCGCTCCTGTCTGGTGCGGACCGCCTGGCGTCTGCCACAGTCGGATACAACTCAAGAAAAAAGCGGCCCATCCCCCTCAAAGGAGGCCTCCTAGTTAACGGCCTCGATCTATTTTCATGACGCCGAGGTTATTCCGATAAAGCCGGGGTTCTTCCCCTTTCATCTGCCACCCCCTGCGATTTCAATCTACCAGTTAGGTCAGGGGGAGAGGAGTAGAACCCACTGATCTCCACTAGGGGGCTGGATGGCGCATCGGGCGCCCGAAAGTGAAGCCACCGGAAGTAAGCGTGCTTGTCCCGGAAGTGAGCCTTTTGCAGTGCATGAAATCGGACCTCAGCACGGTTTTTCAGTTTCGGTTTTCCACTTAGCATTTCGTCTTTTTTTTACGACAATCCCTACCTGTTGCGCCGTGACCTGCACGAGGGGACCAGCAAGGTCTTCGGGAAAGACGTTTCAAAAATAAGGGTCCATTGCATCGCAATGGGACGATACTAGCAGACGACAGGACGTGGCTACACGCAGCAAGTGTGGAGCCTCGTCTGCTCAGCTCTGCGTCGTCCCGTCGCTGCCGTCGCCAACACCGCTCTTTACTGGGATGCACGTTCCCGCGCTCAAGCCCAAATTATGCTATCAGTGGCGGATAAATTTAAGGAAGAATACGTGGAAATCTTCACCAGGCAGCCGCCTTTGCAGTGACCATTTTAGCGAAATATGTTTAGACCGAACCAGAGCGACGGCTACGCTACTGTCTGGTGAGGTGCTGGCGGTGTTGGGTTGGTTCACATTAGCGCCTCCAAAAGCTATGGTACTGCTTTTTCGACGCAGTACGTCATGTACTGTTTCGTACTGTAGCAAGTTATTCCTGAATGGGCTTTTTATTCGAGATGCTTATTCATGAATTGGTGCAGTTGACTTCTAACAGCGCTTCTCACGCGCGCTGCAGCATTCGTCTTTCTCGCCAGTCGTTTCTCTCGCGCTGTGCAGCGGAAACGTGGCTGTGCTTTAGAGTTAGCTTAAAAGCACGTCTGGAAAGTAAATGACACCCTGAAGCGATAAGCATCCCCTGCCATCGATGAGAAGAGTCATCGTCAGCCACAAGCTCGAAACTGAAACTGCGGCAGCTGTAGAACGAGTGGATCTTCGAGCGTAAGGATTTCCGCGTCATCGCTCGCCTTTGCAACAGGAAAATTCGGTTTTAAGATGAACTGGCTTCATCGTCATTCCACTACTTCTCCTTTACGTTCGGAAGACAAGAGCCAGGCAAGAACATGGTGTTTAATGCACGTACTCCTTTGCCGCGGCAGGGTGAGACCTGCATACCTGTTTTCTTCGGTTTCTATGAAACTACACGGTTCTGCACACAATCATCACATTTCTCGCGTTCTGCTTGCTTCTTCCTTTCGTACAACAGCAGGCATTACACAAGAACAGCGCAAAAAACTGAGAACGAAAGGGCGAAAGACGTGACTTTTTGCATTGAAATACACAGCATACACCCGACTTCCGGGACAAGTCGTCCAACTTCCGGTGGCTTCACTCGCGCTCGTCTCAGAAAGCGGGAATGCGTCATCCAGCCACCTAGTGGAGATCAGTGGTAGAGTCGGTCGACACCAATGGCAGAGGGGCATTGCTACTTGAGGGGCATACCTTCGAGGGGCATTTGCTCTTAGTTCTTGAGCTGCGTCCGACTACGGCTCCCCTGGAAATTGGCTTGGTTTGATTTGTTGGGGTTTAAGGTCCCAAAGCGACTCAGGCTATGAGGGACGCCGTAGTGGAGGGCTCCGGAAATTTCGACCACCTGGGGTTCTTTAACGTGCACTGACATCGCACAGTACACGGGCCTCTAGAATTTCGCCTCCATCGAAATTACTGATATGATGAACTTGGAATTACTGATATTATTTAAGCACTAGTAAAAACAAACTGCACAGCTTAATTAGCACACTTAGGTGACATAGGTAAATTATCGGATTTTGCTTATTGAGTACAATTGCTTGTTAATAAATTCTAATGCATGTTATCCAAGCCTATAGCGCTAATTTGCTGCTTCTAATTTTTGTTTCTTATGCGCAGTTTAGACCACCAATAGTTCCTTTTTGGTGCTAACCTACCTGGCCATCGGGTAGGGGGAGGCGGCAAGGAAAGTTCGAGATAACAGGTCAAGATCATCTACAGTAATCTGGAAAAACGTAGATGTAGCTCTTCACGGTTATGATCAATCGAGATTAGTCCGGTCGCTTCTCGCGTCACAAACAAAAATGATAACAGCCCTTTCCTGCGGCCTTGAGCGCGAACGAACGGACACTACAAAGATAAGTGGCAATATTGCCGTTGGCACGATTCAGAAAAAGCAGCATTTCACCACCAAGCCGTGTTCACGGACATCAATTCATATCAAGGAAGAACCTTTTCAGCATTGTCTAGTCAACCAAATGCACAAGTTGAACATAACCACAGAAAACAAACTAATGATAAGCCCCCGTCGAACTGACCAGAATACGAAGGAATAAACACAAACGAATATATGCCAGCTGCAGTGCAAGCAAGGGCCAAAATTATTCCCGTTGGCAACTCCATTATCAGCCTGACTACGCCCACTGCAGGGCAAAGGCCTCTCCCATGTCTCTCCAGTTAACCCTGTCCTTTGCCAGCTGCGGCCACCGCACATCCCCGCAAATTCAATCTCATCCGCCCCACCTAACTTTCTGCCGCCCCCTGCGACGCTTGCCTTCTCTTGGTTATCATGCCTTCGCATTGCATGTCCTACCCAAGCCCACTTCTTCCTCTTGATTTCGACTAGAATGTCATTAACCCGCCTTGGTTCCCTCACCCACTCTGCCCGCTTCCGATCTCTTAACGTTACACCTAACATTTTTATTTCCACAGCTCGCTGCGTTGTCCTTAACCCTCTTTGTTAGCCTAAACGTTTCTGCCCCATAGGTGAGTACCGGTGAGATACAGCTGTTGTATACTTTTCTCTTGAGGGATATTCGTAAACTGCCATTCATTATCTGAGAGAATCTGCCATATGCCTATTCTCCACGACAATGAATATGCTTCCCGCCTGCGTACGGACAAGTACGGCATATGCGCTTCTTGTACCACGTTCAATGATTACAAATAAAATCGGGCTGTTTCCGAAACGACATGCACACCATAAAATGTACTGAAATGGGAGTATACATAACAGCCTTCACCTATTCAATACCTCGGAAGGGCCGATAACGTCCCATTCAGAATCGCAGTGGCCAGAGTATAGCGCATGCACATAGAGGGGCAGCCAGTTTAGAAGTCGTATGCTCGCAGCGCAGACACGCCAGAGGCACACTTTGCTGCATGCGAGATTTCTCAACACGCTGTCAACAAGTGTCTGCTGTGAACAGACGACAAATGGGGGTTGTGCCGCACCAGCAAACAACACTGCAGACGACACTCCCTGCAGGTCCAGGGAGTGTCGCGGAGGAACACGTTTTGCAGCGCGCGCCGTGCTGACAGGTTCAACATCATCGCCGCCTTCACAGCGCTGCATCCTCTTCTCCATCTCGCACTCCTACCATTCCGCCCACACAACCATCCTGTCACAACGTCCACAAAACATTTTGGGGGAACAAGGGCAACACTCCGAACTCAGTGAAAAAAAAAAATATATCTGACGGGACGATCATGAAGCCGGATGCGAGAAAGCTGCGATAATGAATGATTTCATTACGTGGATACTCACCTATGGGGCAGAAACGTGCAGGCTAACAAAGAGGGTTCAGCTTAAGTTAAGGACAACGCAGCGAGCTATGGAAAGAAAAATGATCGGTGTAACGTGAAGAGATGGGAAGAGGGCAGAGTGGGTGAGGAAACAAACGCGGGTTAATGACATCCCAGTTGAAATCAAGAGGAAGAAGTGGGCTTGGGATAAGGCATGTAATGCGAAAGCAAGATGAGTGGATTCCAAGAGAAGGCAAGCATATATAGTAGGGGGCGGCAGAAAGTTAGGTGGGCGGAGGAGATTAAAAATGGCTGAGGCTTAACTTGGTTAACCCTGGTCAGATGCGAAGCATATTGATGGCTAGGCTTGTTAATACATGGCTTTCCTTGGTTGAATACTTGATCATTTTAATACAACCACTAGAAGTCTTCGTCGTGGGGGAAGACAACGGCATGGCTGCAGCGGAACGCCGACTAACCCCGAGACGCGCGTTGGATGGGCGCCTGGATTGCCACGGAAGCCGCGTCCGCCTGCCCGGTGGAGCGAGCGTTTCACCTACACCGAGTGTGAACGCGCGTTCGAAATGCGCGGGAATGCCGCTCGAGGACATTCCGGTGTCTGGGCGATGGCATCGTTCTCCCTCTCCCAGCGCGTGACGGCGATCTGTCGAGACGTCATGTGTCACGTGGTATGTCACGTGGTGTGTCGTCACTGTACCACGTGGTCTGCACGGCGTGCAACCACAGCGACGGCGCGAGGTGGACCCTCATCTTCCTCTGTCGTGACGTCATGTGTCACGTGGTGTGCACGGCGCGTAACCACGGCGAAGGGCTGTAGTGTACCTCTAGTAATATGCTTCGCATAATAAGTTTGCGGGGATACGGTGGCGGCAACTGGCGAAGGACAGGGTCAATGGGAGAGACATGGGAGAGGCCTTTGCCATGCAGTGGGCGTAGTCAGGCTTATGATGACGGTGATGATGATGAGGTGGATGGAGGCGGGTCGGGGATACTGAGTTTGAATTCGGTTAGGCCGCCGCATTACAGCGTAGCTTTCGCGACAGCGTCGAAGCGATGTTGTGACCGGAGGGTGGCAGAAGCTCGGCGCAAAACTGCGGCACAATACATCCGGGCCAGCATGACTGCGACGC
Source organism: Amblyomma mixtum (assembly GCF_055824585.1). Classification (NCBI taxonomy): domain Eukaryota; kingdom Metazoa; phylum Arthropoda; class Arachnida; order Ixodida; family Ixodidae; genus Amblyomma; species Amblyomma mixtum. Next base: position 185,847,668 of record NC_143016.1, on the reverse strand, counting down.
GTGAGACAGACGCCGGCCCAGCAGGGGCTCAGCGACGCCACGGTCCAGCTGTACGCGGGGCCGAAGCAGAAGCGGCGACGTATACGAGGGGGTACCCAAAAGAAACCGGACTTATTTTTGTTTGAACTTATTTGTTCACATTTTCAGCACAGACCTTCAATATCCTTCAAAGTACTCTCCACTTACAATGATACGTTTGTCGAATCTTTCATTCCATTTTTCAAAACATTGTTTAAATTCATCTTTTGTGATGCTTGACAGACCCTCCGTCGTTTTTTTCTTCGCCTCAGCAACATCAGTGAAACGCTTTCCATTCACCTGTCTTTTCATTCTAGGAAACAAAGAAAGTAGCACGTGGCAATGTCGGGTGAGTATGAGGGTTGAGGAACAGAGGTCATGCCATTTTTGGTCCGAATTTGTCGTAGAGACAGGGCTGTGTGAGCAGGGGCATTGCCATGGTGGAAAAACCAGTCACCCGTCTGCCACAAATCAGGCAGCTTCCACCGAACCCTGTTGTCCAATCTTTTCAAAACATCCAAGCAGAAAGCCTGGTTAACTGTCTGACCCTGCGGAACAAATTCTGAATGGACGACTCCTCTCACGTCGAAAAAACAAATCAGCATTGTTTTGAGGTTTGGCTTCACCTGACGAGCTTTCTTGAGGTGAGGTGAATTTGAAGTTTTGGTTTGGTTTGGTTTTATGGGGTTTAACGTCCCAAAGCGACTAAGGCTATGAGAGACGCCGTAGTGGAGGGCTCCGGAAATTTCGACCACCTGGGGTTCTTTAACGTGCACTGACATCGCACAGTACACGGGCCTCTAGAATTTCTCCTCCAAAGAAATTCCAGCCGCTGCGGCCGGGATCGAACCCGCGTCTTCCGGGTCAGCAGCCGAGCACCATAACCGCTGAGCCACCGCGGCGGCGAATTTGAAGTTTTCCATTGGCATGACTGTTGCTTTGATTCAGGATTTAATTCAGGAACACTTGAGTTGTCCCCATAGCATCGTCCTTGAACGTCTTTCTGAATATTTCAAGAGTTTCCGTTCCACTTTTTCCGAGCAAAAATCAGAATTTCACCGGCGCACGCTGTTCACGAAAATCAGCCTTGCAAAAACGACACTCACACAAAACAGTCGTCACTCTAAAACTCTGCCTAAACTAGTCTGACCTCCTTCAGCGACGGCACTCGGCTTACTGACTCTGGAATGTTCCTTCTATGCGCTCCTAGCGGCAAAACGCGGTACCACAGAAGCTGTGCCGATTAAAAAAATTAGTCCGGTTTCTTTTGGGTACCCCCTCGTATATGCACGACGCAAAAATTGGTTGCGATCAACTGAACTGATGCGGAGGAAACGCGATGGCACTCTTCTTTCACTCGCCAATCTGTTACAGTTCTGAGTATGTCCCAATCTGGAGTCCACTGTCTTTCCCTCCCCAGTCTACTGTGACTCCTTCCAACAACGCCAAATGCGTCATACTGTTAGCTCGCGGCGAGTCCTCATATACCACTACCGGCGCATGAATGCAGCGGTTAAGCGATGCGCCACTGCACTGGGAGGTAGTTTCTATCCCAGCCTACCGGTGGGGCTTCTGAGGTCCAGGCTGCCTTTCCCGAGCTATGCAAGAAGGAATAGCTGCCACAAGCCTCATTCTTGCACCGATAGTTCCCCGCGAGGCTGCGTATTTTGCAAGTAGGCCTGCTGTTGACCGGTTCAATTTCTTAGCCGTTCTAGTTTCCGCTGAGTGGTTCTTCGTCAGGCTTCTTTCTCCCTTACAAGTGGAGAGGGGGGGGGGGAGAGTTTTCGTCTTAAGCCCCTCTTGATGCTACCACATTAAAATGTGGCCGCGGCGATGACGAGTGCGGCGACAGAACTAAACGATCGAGTCAGGGCCGTTTCACATGCTGCCACTAGAACGAAAATAGTCGGCCTAGTCGGTGACGCCGCAGTGCGATTTTCGCACAGTGCTTTCACATGCAACGCGTACCCAGCGAATTCGGTCGGAGGGACACGCAAGGTTGCTCGATGTTCGCATGGGCAACCCACGATTAAACGCGACAGAAACGCTGCACGGAATGTGTTGACGATGTTATGACAAGCGTGTTTTTAGATGCAAGGCAATATTTCGTATGTTTTGATTAGAATAAACAGTTTTGCTTACGCCGCGGCAGCAGCTCCCACGTGACGTCACGTCACGCGCCGTCTCGGCGCTGCCCACTGGTCAGTCGCAGAGCGAACACACCGACGCTGCGACTGAATTCCAACCGGACGGAACTTGGTCGCAGGCCGTCTGCGGCTAGACCGACGGCCCTCCCCAGTCGCAGACCGACAGAATTCGCAGCGTCGCAGGCGAGAATTGCATGCATGTGAAACGGCCCTCATGCGCAGAGCTGGATTAAGAAAAATGGGGGTCCTGGGCTAATGCACATGTAGGCCCCCTCTCCCTTTCCCCCCACTGACCCCCCTGCTACACTACTGGAATATATCCCATGTTTCACTTTAATTCCACCAAACTTAAAAGATCGAAGTGCAATCAATGGGATTTATGCAACAGTAACGCCTTAGCATTAGTTTTTACAGCACACAAAACACAACGCGCCTCGACACATGTCCGTCCGTAGCTGAGCACCGATCGCCACGGAAGAGCCACGTGGGCCGACCGACAACTCGAGGGGCTGCACTGCAGCGCGCGCCGCCGCCTCTCCTCTTTCAGTGACGGCGTACACAAGCGCCAGACGGGTTTTCGTTCGCAGCACTGTTTTAATGCTAGCGCATCAAAGAAGAGCAGGCTGAGCTAGCTTCCTACAGTTGAGATGGGTACTCCGGCAGCGACTGGGAAATAGAAACACTCGCTAAATATTGCCTCGAGAGGGTAATATTAAAAGTTATTAAAATCACTTTGATTTTACAATGAACTTTTACTACTGCTCTCGTGAGGCACATTTGAATAGCAGAATTTAAGTCTTAGTTCAGTGGTTAGCGTGCTCGGCTGGAGTAACCGGGTTCAAATCTAACCACGCGGCGGACGCGTTTTGAGGGAGGCGAAATGTCAAAAGGCGCCCGTGTGCTGTGCGATTTCAGAGCCCGTTAACGATCCCCAGGTGGTCGAAATTATTCCTGAGCGCTCGTCAACGGCCCCTCTTTCTCACTTTTCATTCACACCTTCCTCCCTCCCCTCAAGGCGCGGTTGAGGTGTCCACCTAGAAGTGAGGCATCTATTGCGCCTTTTATTTCCTCAAAAAATAAAATTTTTCATTTGGCTCTACGAAACCAATCCCAAGAAAAATGAACAAACAAAATAAATTGCCCCAGCCACAGCAGTCACATTTCGCTGGAGGCAAAATGCTAGAGGCCCGCGTACTATGCGATATCAGTGCACTTTAAAGAACCCGACGTGGTCGAAATTATCCAGAGCCTTCCACTACGGCGTCCCGCATAGCCGGACTTGATTTGGGACGTTAAAGCCCATAAACGAGTGTTTCGCTTTCCCAGTGGCCATCGAAGCACGAAGTGAAACTGTGGGACTTCCAAGAAGCTAGCATAGTCTGACTTGTTCTTCAACTTGGTAAAGCTAAAGAAAAAAAAACCCGGTGTTGAATAACTCGAAAAACCTACTGGTGTAGCTAAGAGAAGCATTCTACTGTGCGCGTTTATTTCCTCAACTGTCTGTATATGATACTCGCTCAAGGAGACGCCGCTTCGAACGCCACTGCACATTCTGGTTTCATTTTGCCTACCCCGCTGTTATACTAAAGCGTTGCATTTCCCTACAGTGTAAGCCATGCAAAGGGCGCAATGCAAGTATTTTTCACATCAAGCACCACATTGCATATTAGCTGAAATATTTGTGGTTTTAAAAATTACTGGATTATTAGCGGATTACAAAAGCAGCTCCAGAGGAATGCTTGGCTCCAAGGCGAGAGTCCTGCCTTGGCGCCCTGTAAAAGCGGATGTTATGCCGACGCCAGGATTCCCAAACACACTAAACTTTCAACACTACACGAAAACCCTTCCGCAACCCGTAAGCAAACGCACATCGCTTCGTAAGGAAGGGGGACACGCCGAGGGTGGCGGGAAAATCCTGTTTTTGCAGTTCGACAAGCTCTCCCAAACTGATTTGGCTAAACGAAGTTACACAAGGGGGGGGGGGGGGGGGGGGGGGGGCTGTCTCCTCATTCTGTTTTTCGCACTTCATACTTGTCGCTCTAAGTTCTATTGCCCATAGTTCTATATACTAAGCAGGTTAGAATAAATAGGCGCCCTTCTCCTGATGACGCAGGTGACGCCCTAGGCTGCAGCCCCCCCCCCCCCCCCCCTCTTAATCCAGCGCTGGTCACGCGTGATGCCAGCATACATAGCGTTCAAACCGTGAAATCGACGGGCGGCTATATAAGCGCAACACTGGAGTGTCTGCGATGAATAAGGCAAACACAGCTCCTAAACATGCAGCCAGAAGAGCTGCGCTTAAAATCGCGGTATCTCTGAGGTAAGCGTCTGGAGAATATTTTCGGTCCGCTGCTACGTAGGCCTCTATGGGTAGAGGCGGTATGGAGGCAAACTCCTTGGAGGCGCCTCTGAACCTCCGGCTCTTTTGCAATCACTGCACTACCGAAGGCGTGGAGGAAATCAGCTATTTTAATGTGCGGTTATTGTGTTCTTAAATAAAGTGATAACAGGATTAGGCCTTTTAAGACGAGCGGTGGCCAGCTGCAAAGCACCAGCCGCTGCGTGGAAGCACGCTAGGCCTACCGACGGCGCCTGCAGGCAGGCGTGCAACCTCATGCTGGCTGTTTACGCTGCAAGCGAACGCAGTAATAACGTTTTTATCGTTTCTGGAGGAACGCCCAGCTAATGCGACGAGTAAGCAGCAGTGAGGCACTGAGCCTCAGTGTGACAATGTCTCAGGTGGAGCACGAACGAAACGACGCGTTGTCGGCACAGTGGTGCACTTGGTGCTACGTGTCGCAGCTCTGTAGCTTCCTGCAGAACGTGTCTCGTGCGGAAAATTGTACCCACGTGACATGCGATCACCCTTTGCCGACTTCACCCATTCCCCGCATTTAGCCGTTGTGTGTTTATTTGTTTATCCGTCTGTTTGTCTGAAGCCAGTTCTGTGGCAGGCTGCTCGCCTGCCCACCGTGTCAGGCGGCAGCTCATTTAATGGTTAGAGGCTGCTCGGGAAGAGCAACCTGGGTCGCAGCCCAACTAAAGCAACCCATGTCCCACAGATGGGAAGGGCCGTAGAAGGGCCGCGGCGCATCGCTTGAGCGCCGCACCACTGCGCCGGGAACGGCAGGAAGACTCCCAGGGACCAATGAACGGAGAGAATGGCCAATCCCGCATATATTAACAACTGCCGTCCGTGAACAATGGATCCGAGCTACAGAATCGAAGTGAAAACCGAACTGCTAGCGCCCCTAATTCGCATTTGGTCTAAGCACGCAAATCGACCATCATTTATTTTTACCGAATTATCCACCGCCAAGTTGAGTGCAGCGGTCCTTACACGAGCCTACGGTTATACGTTGCAGTTTTTTGCGCCTCACATAATTTAACTTAGATCCACAGTCATCACTCGGCTGCTGAAACCAAAACAACTTGACAGAAAAAATATACCGGGTGTCCCAGCTAAATGTAACCAAACTTTTAAAAAAAGGTCCAGTGAAACCAACTCAGGGTTATTCATAGTCGCGTGGCCTAGTCTTGAGTATTTTTTTCGCTCTTCAAAGTTAATTAATGCAGTTTAATTAGCTAACTTTTTAATTATTGACTTCAGGAAGAAAGTGTCAATGCAAAAAGTTTTAGGTCACCTCGAAAAACCGCTATTAGTGCTGTTTCCGTCAAGTTGCGATTTACGTAGCTTCATTTATTGGCCTGAACAGAAAGTTGTCACGTGACCAGCTGCTCGCTCACTTCTCTGCCCCAGTGTGCACCCAAAGTCTCATCGAGGAGAGGACTTCAGAAAAAACGGATTTTATTCTTTAAGGCGCGTCTTGGGACCTTGAAGGGGCACAGTGGTCATGTGGAAGATTTTTTTATTGTGCAGGCTATGGTTAAAGGCCGGTAAAAAAACTACTTTACGTAAATATTACTTTGTTGCAAATGTCTCAGTAAGCTGTTTCTCAAAGCGACCTACAACTTTTCCATTGACACTTTGTTCCTAAGTCAATAATTAAAAAGTTAGTTAATTAAGCTCAACTAATTAGTCAACCTTGAAGAATGAAAAAATACTGCAGACTAGGTCACGCGACTCTAAACAACCCTCATTTGGTTTCAGACGGCTAGAACACCCCATGTTTTTTAAAGCCTTGATTACATTTAGCTGGGACACCTGGTATATATATATTTATTTATTTGAAATACCTTACAGGCCCATTGGGCATTGTGTAAGGGGGCGAAAAAAAATATAATACAGTGCATTAATAACCAAAGGAAACAAAAGAGAAACATACAGTCATGATAAACAACATATCAACAAATTAGCAGAGAATAAGAAACGACGCGGAAATAACAACAGGAAAAGAGAAAAAAAAGAATACGCGGCACGAAATAAAGCACTACAATAAAGCACTAATAAAGCAAATAAAGCACTACAATATATATATATGTGTGTGTGTTATTTCCTGACCGCTGGAGGATACCACGTGCTGATCCATGTACACCATTGTCTTAACGCACCATTATGAAAAAAAGACGTAACCAAAGTTCGGTTTAGTTTGCTTTAGGGCGTTTCGTACTCAGTTAGGAACCTTGAGAACTCGCACCTTTTTTTTCTCAGGATTGCCACGAATTCGGGACAGGCCCGTCTAGATCCCAAGGCTGTCAAAACATAGCACATGGTCATGACATTCACAAACAGCGTGCTGACATCATCCGTGACGTAAGAAACAAAGAGTGACCAAGTGGCTGCAGAAACGAACATGACGAGCTGCCAGGCATGCAGCTAGCCACACTGGCAGGGCATTGTCCCAAATTCCTGGTAACGAGTGCGCTCTACCTAGCCCTGGTTTCTCTGCTTCTGGCTAATTAACCATCCTTAATATTCAAAACAGGTGCACGCTTTTTCTTTCCAACTATCCCGAATGAAGCAAGTAATATTTCTCAAAACAGTGAGAGCGGCGGCATGTCCTCCGCCCTATTCCTTGCAGTTTTAATTTTGCCGTATTCTCCAACCATTCTGTGAGTTTGTAGGAAATCTTGGACATCTGTGCAAAAAATCGCCCATTGGTGTGTTTCGCAGGAAGACTATCGAAGTGGTTTTCCTGAGGCCTGAATATACTATTTATGCTCAAGAACACTAGCTCTGAATCTAAATGATGAGCGATGCCTGAAATGGTTCTTCCTTAGACAGACAGAGGCACGGCTACTGATCAAGCTAGCTACAGACATACAGCTGATAACTTTAATCAAAGAATAAAAAAAATAGTGACTTACCAGAGCTTGGTGAAACCAACAGTTGTTTCCCGTGGTATGGTGCTCAGCAATGTATATTTTATTTCCGCTTAATTAGTTAATTAGGTAAGACTAAATATGCAAATTTTCTAATATTCACTTCACGGTCAAGTGCGTTTCGCAAGTTGTAGAGAGAGTTGTTCAGAGAGAGCCGATACAGTTTTTTGTTGCAACGTACCTCATACGTGGTCCTTCTCCGGCATTTAAAGAAAGCCCATGAAATATGAAAAAAAAAAAAAAGTGACTGCGCTCAGACACTACCATATTCGAGCGCTCCAAAACGTGTTTTGAACGAACTAAAGAGGCGTGCTGACCGTGCCCAAGTGAGCAGCCGCCGCTCAGTTCGACGTGCTGCAAAATGACAAAAAAAAAGGGGGAAAAGGGTTACCTTGAAATACGCTACATCGCTACTTTCAATTCTTTTTGTTTAGTCTATGGGATGGCTGAAGAGAAGCTCCATCTGAATTGGCTGTCAATGCCCCGCCCATCACTTACCGCAGGATCAGGGCACACGCTTCCTATGTTCAGTAAGAATGTGCTAACACGCTTTCAATGCAATGATGAGAGCGCGTCGGCCGCTCACTTCGAGACACTGAGTGCGCACGCTTAGTTCACTCACGTACCGCAGTGGTGGCCTAGTGGCCTGAGCAACAACCACCTCACATGCGGGAGGTGCAGGGTTCGATCCCCTGTGCTGCCGGATATACCCACCAGTGATATTCCCCTTGCCTGGCGCATGGCTTAATCAAGGTGAAATGCTTGGGAAATGGGTCTTTGACCCCCCACCTTGAGCAAACAAAAAATACCTATACTCCGTTTCATACATAGCAGACAATACTGCGGAGGTTGCTGAAGTAGTGCGTCCGCAAAACTATATTACTCCGCCACATATCATTCGTTCTTCTCGAAACTCCGGTCATTGTTTGGACGAATACAAAGAGCGGTATAAAAAGATGAGGTAGCACTGAAAATCACGTTCGAAGCTGCATTTGGGCTCTCTGTCCATAATTTTCACGGAGAGTGAACTACTTTTTGGGCGTTGATTTAGCAGAAGCGATTCGCCCTACCAACCGCGTATCATGCCGCCACGTGTACTTTTTCCTTCTTGAAATCTCGACGAGTTGCAGGGCGAAAATGTGGCAAGAGGTCACACGAAGTCCAGGAGGTGCCAGTCATGACACTTAAGATTTGTCACTACGAAATATGCTTGTGTTTGCTTTGGTTGTATGGCGAACTACTTTTTGCTTGCAGACTTATCCTGCGCGAACAGGTGCGCTATAGCTTTGGCAGCGTTGCCTGTTATGTATGAAACGGAGTATAGTGTCATGACTCTCTTTGGCCGCAGATGCCCTTGCACCATACAAATTCACTATAATCATCATTCGTTCACTCAGGACACGCGTGGCAGTGGTACAATACAGTAGTGCAAGACCGCAATCACGTGTTCTTTTCTTTTATATACATTTTGTGGCGTTACTTTAAATGCTAGAGAAGAGGAGAACTCTGAAGGTACGTTGCTGCACAAAACTTTATTGGATGTTTCGTAACTCTCTACAACTCAAAGGTGCTCCAGGAGGATTCTGAGCTCGCCTTTTTACGGCGAGAGCTTGATCTACATGCTCCAAGTATTCTTGGAAACCCTGAATTATAGTCATGAGTGGCCTATTTCATCATTAAATTCGATTAAATGTCCCAGCCCCGCAGTTCCTTTTAACTGACCTCCGAGAGTAGGAGGTGTCAACCAAAGCGTGGAGTTCCTGTCAGCCAGTCACGTGGCGGCTCGTCACCCTGCCATTGGTGGAGTGATACGTAGTAATACGCAGAGTGATCTGCAAAAGTAAGGAGTACAAGCGTATTTTTATTTCCGTGGGCCTAATCTGGGGGCTATGTTGTCTGGAACTGAAACAGTTCATTCACGGAAACCTCAAAAACAAAATAAAAAATAAAGCAAAGCCGCCACGCCACTGGCTGATAGGCACTCCATGCATTGTTTAACTCCCAACTCTCGGAGGTCAGTTCAAAAAGAAAGGCGGGAGCCAGGACGTTTAATCCGATTTATCAGGAAAATTGGCCACACGATCATAATTCGCAGTTTCTAAGAATGCCCGGAGCGTGTAGACCGAGTTCCCATGGTAAAACTACGAGCTCAGAATCCTCTTTAGTGCACCTTTAACGAAACGCACATGACCCTAAAAGTGAATATTGAAATATCTGCATAACTAATATGATCTAATTAACTAATTAAGCGGAACTTTAAAAATATGAGGTGGAGTGTCACATGTTGGGAAACAACATGTCACTGGCTGATAGGCACTCCATGCATTGTTTAACTCCCAACTCTCGGAGGTCAGTTCAAAAAGAAAGGCGGGAGCCAGGACGTTTAATCCGATTTATCAGGAAAATTGGCCACACAGGATCATAATTCGCAGTTTCTAAGAATGCCCGGAGCGTGTAGACCGAGTTCCCATGGTAAAACTACGAGCTCAGAATCCTCTTTAGTGCACCTTTAACGAAACGCACATGACCCTAAAAGTGAATATTGAAATATCTGCATAACTAATATGATCTAATTAACTAATTAAGCGGAACTTTAAAAATATGAGGTGAAGTGTCACATGTTGGGAAACAACATGTCATTTGTTTCAGCCAGCTCCGCTGCACCACTTTTTTTTTTTTAATCCTTGGTTCAAGTTACATAAAACGCTTTCTGAAAACATAAAACAATGCAGGAGACAGGACACAGAAAAGATGCACGCCAGAAAAGATAAAACGCCCTGTATACAGTCATGCAAGACTAGGCTGCCATGGCTATTCGCAATGCAAGCATCGTACAGGAACATTTTGCAAGCTACGTAGCTTCACAACTGCATCAAACTGTTTTGTTCATGGGAGTGACTATATATCGGCTAAAATGATGAGCAGCAACCTGCAAGCAGTTTGGTAATTAAACCTAATTAATATAATGCACTGGAAGCAGTTCATCGAGTCGACACCAACTAACAAATTTACAGCCAACTTTAGCTCTGCAACATTCCAAAACCAGTTACTCAATGAAATCAAATTATGTGGAACATTTGTGGCATTCGAAAAGAAATTAGAACAACACCTTTTTGGTTGTACTAGCACAAATTCATGTAATGCTGTAAATATTTTTTCCCCTAGTTCTACTCCTTATTCCTCTTCTTTTGTAAACTTTTCTTATATAGTACATTACTGTTGTTCAATTCCAGATCCTGTTTTTCCTGTTATGGTATTCACTGTTTCGTTCACCTCACATGTATTTTGCATTCACAGCCACACAGCTGCTCAGCTCAAAATGGTTATGTTATTAGACACTAATAAATTGCACTGTATTCTGAGCGCTTTTCTTTCGCAAATGTTTCTTTTAACAACATTTTCCTTTAACAAAGATATGCTTGTTGCTGGTTTTCATTTAAATGTTTATACTAATTACGTAAAGGAGGTTCCCCCAACTGTTTCTCAACCTTGGAACCCGTTCCTGTACTAACATGACATAAACTGACTGAAACTAACGCTGCTGAAAATGCTGTCTCCAATGAAAGTTTCAATGCACCGAAGTTCGCTCAACTGAAACACATCCGCAGAGCAGCGCTTCGTTCGGTTGGGAACTTCAGGAACAGTCATCTAAGTAGTCCATTCGAGTGGCATTTCACAGCACAACAGCAGTGTCATTTCTTTCTCGATGAGCTTTCCGCCGCTAAAGCACGTGTGAGACGCACGCAGATATTTGTTGTTGTTTATTCCTGTTCTATTTAAGGCCCCCTCCATATATGCCCCTCCTCCTGAGGCATGCAACACCACGATTCGAGCGCAACACAGACGACACGGTGCTACACCATTCGGTCATCGAAACTACTCTCTCATTTTGGGCGTGCAAAAATGCTCGCCTAAAACAGCGCGTCTCAAGTGCTACCAATTACGGGATGCCTTCACGAAATAAAAGTGCCTCGACATGGATAACAAATGTTTTTGACACTGGTCGAGACGAAAACAACCTCACAAACCGACGCGGCGCTCCGCGTCTGAGCAAAGCGCGAGTAAAACGCGTCGTGCATACTCTGAAGCTTTGTTGCGCGTCTGCAGCTCGGAAACAGCCCGGCCAAAGTTGTGCATCAACGACAGCTTCCGAAATCGCGCGCAGTGATGTTATGTAACGGCGCGTTTGATGTCATGTAAACAAACCTCGACTGCTTGACCAGCTCGGGCGCACTAGCCGTTCTTCAACTTTCGAGCTGCTACACCACGGATCTGCTGGATCCGCATCAAAGGGGCGACGGCGAACAAAACGCGAAGCGGCAAAAAACGGCCAGCGGCTTTTCACTGCACAACGCCATCGCGGGTGGGCACACATGGAGACGCGTGAACCAGACGCACTAACGCGGCAGTGAAGAGACAAAAGCCACAATGACCACGCACCGTGGAGTCGAGGGAAAATTTAACCGCGGGTAGCCAACCTGCTGCGGCCGCTAGTACACAGCGCAAAAGCTCGTCGCCTGCACGCTCTGGATGGGTTTCGGACTGCGCACGCGACATCTGGCGACAACACCTGGCTCGAAACACGCTGGGTGTCGGCAGGAGCAGCTAAACTCGCAGGACTGTATCTAATTTTCTTGCCTCGCTGGTCGCCCCGGCTGTGGCAGCCGCTTTCGCAGTCGGCAGCAGCACGCAGCAAAGGCGTTCTAGACAAGCGTTCTGCCCTCCGTACCATTCCCAAGCACCTCGCCACCCGCGCGAACGCCAGGCGCTAAGCGCGCGCGGCGTCATGCGTGCCTGGGGCCGCCCTCGACAGGTGGCGCGAGCGTCCGCACAAAAACACAACCGCCGCTTCCGTGGCTTCTGCCGAGCTCGAAAGAAACCCAGCCCGAGCTCACCTCGTCCCTCTGGGCGCGAAGCTCGTCGATTTGTCGGTCCCGGTCCGCGATGAGTTCCTGCTGGTGCTGTATCAGGTCTGTGTGCAGCACAACGATGGCGCGCAAGCGTTCCTGTTCGGAGTCGTCGGGAGCGTCGTCACCGCAATGCGCGTACAGGTGGTCCGTCTCGCACGGCATCGCGTCCAGCAGCTCGGCAGACTTGGCGCACGATATGTGGTCGTGGTAAGTGGCCACCAGGCTCACCTGACGAATGACGGCCTCGCTCGGTCGCCGGTCTCCGTTGGTGAGCGCCTTGGACATGTCCCCCGAGAAGGGACCACTCGGCTGGCGACCGCTGCCAGGCGGCTCGGATTTCATGCTACGCGCACGGAAGTCTATAATCATCGGTGCGCAGGGTGGTGGGCCACACGCACAGCTTCGCTGGCTCCGCAGGCCGATTTACCATAACACGCAGCACCAAACAGCACTCGTTATTAGAGGCGTCACTCGCACTACACACACAGCTTTTGCCAGGCTACCAACGGGAAGTTGGAGTGGGGGTCTACCTAGCTAGCCAAGTTTTGATGCCGAAGCCTAAGCCGCAGCCGTACGTCTCGGGCGTACGCGCGCGCGCCCTCAAGCACCTCAAAATGCACTGCACTAAAATAAAAAAAAATACTATTAAGCCATCTAGAACCTTAAAAAAGATTAATAACTGACGCACTAAGATTACGAAAAAAGTACCAAACCTAACACAGCTGCGGTCGTCGTTTATAAAGGTTTGGCTGCTGTCCCATAATACAGCAGACGATGCCGGGAAACATAGACGCTACTAAACAGCTTCTGAGGCTTGCCATCAGTGTAGTTATGGCGATATGCATATTACTAAAGCGAATAGAGTAAGCGAAGTGCATATTGTATCTCTGTGCAATCGACAAACACCAAAATAACGAACTGCCCGTGGCCAAAGTGTGACCTAACAGATTAGCGCGCCACCTGAAACCTTTGGAATCAACTACTGTTTCGCTCTGCAACGATTCTTTTTCGGCCTGCAGTGGTTGGTTGGTTTGTTGGTTTATGGGGTTTAAGTCCCAAAGCGACTCAGGCTATGAGAGACGCCGTAGCGAAGGGCTCCGGAAATTTCGACCACCCGGGGTTCTTTAACGAGCACCGACATGCAGTGGTCAGTTTACCTTAGAAGGCTGGGTAGCATTTTTGGAAACGAAGATGACGCTCTAGGCTTTACATTCAATGCAAATAAATCGAACTTTATGACATTCAAGAGCAGCGCTAAGTGGCGCTCACGATATTACCCATGTGATTAAGGAGGCCATTGAACGCATGGCTTCCAGGCAGCACAAAGAGGCAAAGAAGGCGCAGTTTTCTCGAGGTTAAGTTCAAAAATAATAAATCATATCGCCAAAAGAAATCGGAGGTGCATGCAGATCCTTGTTCAGGGTAAAATAAAACATGACAGTGATGACTGGAGCACACAAAACAGCTGTTACACCAAAATGACTCTCTAACCTGCTCATACGTTTTCTGTGGAAAAAATAATAGTAATCGAAGACAGCCGCAACAAATTAATTAACATTGCTGAAGGGAACATCGCTTAGATGGAGGCGAAGCGTTAAATTGCACTAGATAATTTAATGTAGTCATTTAGCGACCGCAGTGGGGCACCTCCGTGGAATGGAGATGCAGCAAGGGATAATACTACAAATGGGGGTTAAAGCTGAACAATCCCAACGGTAGAAAATGTGAACGAAATTATTACTAAATGTGCAACAGCAAGAACAGTCGGAATTCCCGTTAGGTTAATCGACAACATGGGTCAAGAAACATAAAAAAAAAGCATTGACAAACGTCTTATCGCACAATGAAATTTCAGACCGCTGCATGGTGACATGGTAGAGTGAATTTGTTCTTTAAAGGAAAAGGTGAAAAGCCTAAATTTAAATCTTACCTGCCAATTAAGATAACAAGCTCACATTGCGAGGGATAAAATTAAAAGCGCATGCATGGGGAGAAATTAAAAAGGGACTGGGAGAAGTTCAGAACGGGTTCAGAAACAGCAGAACCTGAGATGAGCTTACACACCACACATAAATAGCTAGAGCGGAGGACAGGGGTCTCTATTTTTAGCCTTCCTGTACACCAGTGGTGCGTGTGACAATGTAAATAGCTGCTGATCCTACGAAACATACTCAAAAATGAAGGCATAATTGAATTTCGGAGCAATAGCGCAAACAGGACAAGGGACCAAGAACGAGTAGACACGCACAGCGAAGTATGAACCAACAAGCCCGAATTTCAACGTTGTTAAAGCATAATTGAACTGTAAAAAAAATGAACCTAGGGGCCACATTACGGAACGATCACAAATCCAATCAAAAGGTATTGACAGTAACGTCAAAATGACGAACCGATAAGACGTCGCCGCTTGACGCAACGATGGATTAGACTGTTCATCATGGCGGCGCTCCGAGAACATTTAATGCGTAGTGAGGGGCCGTCTGCTAATTTTTTTGTAGAATGATTTAAGAAAACGGAGCAGTTAAATAAGCAATGTTTTATTTTGTCAAAAAGCTGGGCTTAAAGTTCAGAAATGTTATTGAAAACGAGTAGCGTACGAAGTTTTGCTATTAAATTTGCTGGTGGCTAGCTCTTACTGCCGCGGGGGTGCGCTGCTTCGGCACGAAAACAGGTTGCACTGGCGCACCGCACCGCGGCGCTGCGGTGCGCCGCCGCCGGCCGCCATGATTGCATACCTCGGCACCATTAGAGCTGGCTCAATCACACTCACACTCACGGCCACTCGCACTCACATCGACTCATTCACACTCACACTCATGTCCACTCACTCACAACCACTCACTCACACTCCCACTCATGACCACTCACTCGCATTCACTCATGACTACTCGCACTCTCAACCCGTCTTCCAGTCAGGCACAATCGTGTTCATTGTGTGCGCATTTCTACATGTTCTTCCGTTGCTTTACCTTCCATTTTTGCCAATTATTTTTGAAATATTGATTCATTGGCTTCCAGTTTCTGTTCTTTGTTCCTTGATTACTGTTCTCTGTTCCGTCCATTTGAAAGTTTATACCCCTTTACTTCTATTCTTGAGTTCTTGTTAAACATCTTGCCCTCACAACGCTGACTGTTTACCTTTGTGTTAAGCTTGCTTGCCTTATTGTGCTTATTTATTAGACTGTTCAACTTATGCCCTTCCTGTTATAATCCCATGTGGGATTGACAGTATGTACCAATAAATAAG
This sequence comes from Amblyomma mixtum, assembly GCF_055824585.1. NCBI lineage: Eukaryota > Metazoa > Arthropoda > Arachnida > Ixodida > Ixodidae > Amblyomma > Amblyomma mixtum. The sequence continues at coordinate 185,832,063 of NC_143016.1, read as the reverse complement.
TAAACCACTCACACTCGCACTCATGACCATTCGCACCCACAACCACTCACTCAACTCGCACTCATGTACACTCACACTCACAACCACTCATTCAAACTCGCACTCATGTCCACTCACACTCACAACCAATCACTCACACTCATTTCCGCTCACTCATTCACGTTCACTCAATCTTTCCTTGTTTGCTAACAACGGAGGGGAGGAGAGATTTACTGCCGCAGCCGACTGCTCTCTTGGCATAGCCCGAGTCGCAAAGATGGGGTGCTGAGCCGCCAAGGCTTTGTCGGGCTATTTAGCCAATTTTCACAGTTTCACTGCTCGATGGAAGTGGTCACTGATCACGCATATTCCATGCACTGAATGGTACGCACGTGCGCTCCCGGGCTTGCTGCTTAGACGATGAGTGCCTGTTCAGCGTCAGCTAAGATGCTTAGACAAGTTTTTCAACAGTGTCCATTGACGTGCGCAGGGTTCTCCATGAAAATGAGCCATGTTTCAGCGCTGTGCCCCACACCCCAACCCCAAACCTTCTCTCACCTAGGCCCTTACGGCCAGAACGGAGCGCAAAGGTCAGGAATGATTATAGAACATTTATTTCCATGCGATGTAATTTCAAAATATACAAGATATTATTCAGCAGTAGTTTTTATTTTAATCTGCAACATCGGCAGATGAATATATGGTATAGAGAGGATAAGCCGCTGGTTCCTTCACACTCAAAATGTGAACGAAGGGAGGGGAAATGCTCAGGGTGCTTGCCAGCGTTTCCACAAGAGGCCTTGTCTTCATCTTCTTCTATCTATTAATTTATGTCGTACATCACAAAATTTTATGCTGTGTTCTGTCTAGAAAATGGAATTTATTTATCTGGGTGTACTGTGAGCTGTACTGTGTATAGTATCTTTTTTTGCATATATGCATTGCCACTGTACCGCTGCCAAGTGATGGGGACATGCGGCTCTGTCAAGCTGTCGTTTGTGACAGCTTTTACTGCCGGCCTCCAGTGTCGACCGTGTACCCTACGACAAAAAATAAAGAGATTATTATTATTATTATCCTAAGACAGTCCTCTTGTTGAAACGTTCGCAAGCACACTGAGGCTTTCGGCTCCCTTGTTCACCACGTGAGTACTGGCAGAGGAAGGCATGTCACTGCGTCGCTGAAGTATCAATGTAACATCGCGCTTCCAGAGTAATTTCCTTCTCTCTAGACCCCAGAAAATGTGACAGATTAGTTTTTTGTAACTGTCACAGCAAAGAAGATGCTGAAAAGCTTGCCTTAAAATGACCCGGCCAGTAAACAGTTCTTAGAACGCAACATCACGGGTCTTCGGCCACTAAAAAACCTGATTGGCCATGCACTGCACTGTAAACAATGACGGAACAGGTCCGACAGAGTAAATGTATGAGGCACTTGGCGATTACGGGGCTTAGACGACTAGGGGGGGGGGGGGGGGGGGCGCACCTCCTTCTCTTGTGCGCGCGCCTATGACGGTGTCTAAGTAAAAATAATGAGTTTGCCTTGACAATAGTCTTGGATGGTGTCTAATTACCAATATTTGGTCTTCCTTGACAAGGACGTTCCGTGACTCTGCATGAACACATTGGAGTCAAGTGGCGACTATGAATACTTTTCGCGGCATGGAATATGGAGCGTGTTTTTCAAACGATCGAGTGATTTCCTCACGCAAAGGAAAATGGCTGGAATGGGCCGCAAGTAGAGGATTTCCCCGCGTAATAACGATGCTAGGGGTAGTTGTCATTAGCAATCCATTTACAAAACCTCCTAAGCTACTATGTGTGACCGATCTGTGGACATGTCTGCAGTGCAGAACGTTTTCTGCATTGCACATAAACCCTGTCTGAAGTGAAGGAGGTTTTACAAACCAGCGCGATGTTTTTGAGGCTAGCGCGTGCGGAGACCACGTGCGCATCCGCGTGGTGATAAGGGGCGCTTACATTTCACCTGATTGTTCTTCAACGTCGTTCGTGGAAGAATTCGTATCCAGGTAACTTGTGAGCCATTTTGTATCGCGCGCCCTTCTGAAACTAAAGGACTAAAGGACTGAAACTAAAGGACTGGGAAAAAGCGCTATCCAGAAGTTCTCAGAGCAAATCGTAGTATCCGGTTCAAAGGATACCTCGTGCTGTCCAGATATCAGTGTGGGTAGGATTGCTGAATTAAATCGATGCGTGCAAACAGAAGCTAATCCACTTACTTCACTGAAAACAAAAAATATAAACAAAATCGCATTTCAAAAGCTCATTTCGATTTCACTCCCCCAGTGACAAAGCTTAAGTGCCAAGTAGGTCAGGTTTTCGCGTGGGTCCGGCCCAATCAACAAATTACGGCCAGAGCAGAGCTCTGCAATGCGCACACCTGGGCATAGAAAAAAAAAACCTAAGAGTCCACTGCAGCACTCGAGATCCCATCTTACGGTAGTCATTGCCAAGAAGCGGACAGTCGTTGTTTCAGCAGTAAGCATTGTAACTCTTGTGTATATGAGATCGAGCCGTGCGGGGAGCGTGGCAAGATGCACCTGCATTTTCAGGATTGGCAATGCGAAATTCGATAAAGAATCTCACAAAACTTATAGCGGCTCATTGCATCCCCGAAGGATCTGCGCCCCTGCCAACGGTGAACTACAAATGCAACGAAAGATTGCCGTTACCGTGCCAGCGGAATCCTCTGCTTCAGTTGTCCAAAGACACGAACATGATGCGTTATGCTGCCTCGAGCGCCCTCAGTGGTGCATATTTGCTTCCCTTCGCTGTCAACAACATGAAAATAGCTAAGCGGGTATCGTCGTCGCGAAACATACGCGACCGACTTTCCTTTCGTGTCCACCCACCACTCACATCCACTCATTGCCACTCACGTCCACTCACAACCACTCATTGCCACTCATGTCCACTCACCACTCACCTCTACTCACGCTCACATCCACTCACTCGCACTCATCTCCACTTACATCCACTCACTCGCACTCACGTTCACTCAAACTTCTCCCTCACTCGCACTCACACTCGTGACCACCCTCACTCACATCCACTACCTCGCACTCACACTCATCTCCACTTACATCCACTCACTCGCACTCATACTCATCTCCACTTACATCCACCCACTCGCACTCACGTTTACTCAAACTTCTCCCTCACTCGCACTCACACTCGTGACCACCCTCACTCACATCCACTCACTCGCACTCACACTCATCTACACTTACATCCACTCACTCGCACTCACGTTTACTCAAACTTCTCCCTCACTCGCACACACACTCGTGACCGCCCTCACTCACATCCACTCACTCGCACTCACACTCATCTCCACTTACATCCACTCACTCGCACTCACGTTTACTCAAACTTCTCCCTCACTCGCACTCACACTCGTGACCACCCTCACTCACATCCATTCACTCGCACTCACGTTTACTCGAACTTCTCCCTCAATCGCACTCACACTCGTAACCACCCTCACTCACATCCACTCACTCGCACTCACGTTTACTCAAACTTCTCCCTCACTCGCACTCACACTCGTGACCACCCTCACTCACATCCATTCACTAGCACTCACACTCATCTCCACTTACATCCACTCACTCGCACTCACGTTTACTCAAACTTCTCTCCCTCACTCGCACTCACACTCGTGACCACCCTCACTCACATCCACTCACTCGCACTCACACTCATCTCCACTTACATCCACTCACTCGCACTCACGTTTACTCAAACTTCTCCCTCACTCGCACTCACACTCGTGACCACCCTCACTCACATCCACTCACTCGCACTCACACTCATCTTCACTTACATCCACTCACACGCACTCACGTTTACTCAAACTTCTCCCTCACTCGCACTCACACTCGTGACCACCCTCACTCACATCCACTCACTCGCACTCATACTTATCTCCACTTACATCCACTCACTCGCACTCACGTTTACTCAAACTTCTCCCTCACTCGCACTCACACTCGTGACCACCCTCACTCACATCCACTCACTCGCACTCACACTCATCTTCACTCACATCCACTCACTCGCACTCACACTCATCTTCACTTACATCCACTCACTCGCACTCACGTTTACTCAAACTTCTCCCTCACTCGCACTCACACTCGTGACCACCCTCACTCACATCCACTCACTCGCACTCACGTTTACTCAAACTTCTCCCTCTTTCGCACTCACACTCGTGACCACCCTCACTCACATCCACTCACTCGCACTCACACTCATCTTCACTCACATCCACTCACTCGCACCCACACTCATCTTCACTTACATCCACTTACTCGCACTCACGTTTACTCAAACTTCTCCCTCACTCGCACTCACACTCGTGACCACCCTCACCCACATCCACTCACTCGCACTCACACTCATCTTCACTCACATCCGCTCACTCGCACCCACACTCATCTTCACTTACATCCACTTACTCGCACTCACGTTTACTCAAACTTCTCCCTCACTCGCACTCACACTCGTGACCACCCTCACTCACATCCACTCACTCGCACTCACACTCATCTCCACTTACATCCACTCACTCGCACTCACGTTTACTCAAACTTCTCCCTCACTCGCACTCACACTCGTGACCACCCTCACTCACATCCACTCACTCGCACTCACACTCATCTTCACTTACATCCACTCACTCGCACTCACGTTTGCTCAAACTTCTCGCTCACTCGCACTCACACTCGTGACCACCCTCACTCACATCCACTCACTCGCACTCACACTCATCTCCTTTTACATCCACTCACTCGCACTCACGTTTACTCAAACTTCTCCCTCACTCGCACTCACACTCGTGACCACCCTCACTCACTCGCACTCACACTCATCTCCACTTACATCCACTCACTCGCACTCACGTTTACTCAAACTTCTCCCTCACTCGCACTCACACTCGTGACCACCCTCACTCACATCCACTCACTCGCACTCACACTCATCTTCACTTACATCCACTCACTCGCACTCACGTTTACTCAAACTTCTCGCTCACTCGCACTCACACTCGTGACCACCCTCACTCACATCCACTCACTCGCACTCACACTCATCTCCACTTACATCCACTTACTCGCACTCACGTTTACTCAAACTTCTCCCTCACTCGCACTCACACTCGTGACCACCCTCACTCACATCCACTCACTCGCACTCACACTCATCTCCACTTACATCCACTCACTCGCACTCACGTTTACTCAAACTTCTCCCTCACTCGCACTCACACTCTTGACCACCCTCACTCACATCCACTCACTCGCACTCACACTCATCTCCACTTACATCTACTCACTCGCTCTCACGTTTACTCAAACTTCTCCCTCACTCGCACTCACACTCGTGACCACCCTCACTCACATCCACTCACTCGCACTCACGTTTACTCAAACTTCTCCCTCACTCGCACTCACACTCGGGACCACCCTCACTCACATCCATTCACTCGCACTCACACTCATCTCCACTTACATCCACTCACTCGCACTCACGTTTACTCAAACTTCTCCCTCACTCGCACTCACACTCGTGACCACCCTCACTCACATCCACTCACTCGCACTCACACTCATCTTCACTTACATCCACTCACTCGCACTCACGTTTACTCAAACTTCTCGCTCACTCGCACTCACACTCGTGACCACCCTCACTCCCATTCACTCACTCGCACTCACACTCACGTCCACTCAGACTCACACTCACAGACGTGAGTGTGAGTGAGGCGATATCAGTGCACTCATGAGCAGTGACGTAGCCAGAAATTTTGTTCGGGGGGCGGCTCATGTTGCAGCGCGGCCTCCTCATAGAATTTGTAGAGGGATCAAACGCAAGAACAATAACTGCATTGTCAATGACAATGCCATTGTGTGTTAGTTAACGCTACTAACAGTCCAGACAAGTGAAATGTTTATTTTTTTAAATAAAAGAATGTATTCGTAAGTCTTAAAAATCGTGGCACACATAACTGATACCAATGCTTCCATTTTTTTGCTAATAAGTAAAGAAAATATCACACGAAGTCTAGAACTATATCGTCCGAAACAATCGAGGCAGTGCATGCCGCTGATATGAAAACCGTAAATGCCATGAAATTAGCAAGTAGAGGACAGATATCTTAATGAATCTTTGTCGTTGGAGAACCTTTACATTTTTGTACATATGCAACGGCCAGGAAAAAATCTAAACGACGCAGTCGTTCGTTCCAGTGTACTGCTCAGCAGCAGCTGTCACCGGCCATGTACTGCGAGTAATTGCATCGAAATTTTAGTCGCAACAACGAGCACATGTATAAACGAGGAGTTCTGCAAAATATGCATCAGAATTGCGAAGATAAAATGGAATATTACAAATGCGAAGATAAAATTTGGTAAAGGACTAAAAAGTGTCAATGGAAACAAAGTCGCTGTATGCCTACACAAAACCTCGCAACAAGATATTTAAATACATGTATGTCTCCGTTAAATCTACGTATCTAAGCGCAAGTCATTCTATATAATGCGTCAAGCAAGGCAAATAAACATCTTGCGCAATCACAGATAGTCACCTTTACACACGGAAAGACAGGCGATCCAGGCAAGAACAAAACTATGGTAGCAGAATCCGCGATGGTACTCGCGACAGCACCATATGTTTAGACTAATAAAGGAACGATGCAGAATTAAATACGAAAGTACGTAATTTATTACTACCTGCACGACGACAATTATTCTGCACCCATATTTACAGAAGGGTATTCTTTTGGTCAAAGAAAAAGTAAAAGCCATTAGCTAAAAATGGAGAGAAGGAGAAACGGAAGCCTCGACTGATGCCGCAGGTATAAATAACCAATGTCCGAGAGTGCATGTTTGAAAACGCCGCGTGGTCAGGGCTTTCAGTAAGCAAGATCAGTCAAGATCGGTTATTGATGTCCTCAAAATTTTCGTATTCGCATAGTAATTTTGATTATGATACTAACTGATGCTTGCGTTACGTGACTCCAGGTGCATGGGCGTTGCCACGAAATCCAACCGGAGTTAGCAATGCTCGTGCCAAAATGTATTTTCTAGTCCGAAAAAGACATTGTAAGTGACAAAATTCAGAATGACTTCCGGCGCCGGTGGTTGTTTTGGTCAGCGGTGCGTGACAATTCGTAAAAATTTCGGGGGGGGGGGGGGGGGGGGGCTGAAGCCCCATAAGCCCCCCCCCCCACCCTCCCCCCCCCCGTGTGCCGACCTATGCATGATTGAGGTTAGTGCATGTATAAACTAAAGTCCCTAGATCAGCTTTGTTAAGTAGCGACAAGTCCCTCCTCTCCTACCGCCCTTTCCCCTGCGGCTCGCGTCGTCCGCCATGTTCTTCCTGACGCGCTCCGGCGGCGCGGTTGTATGCACTGGAACGGCGGACCTTGCAGAGTCGCGGCTTTGCTGTAAGGGGCAGTGAAAAATGTAGTAAATGAGCTTGGTATGAGAGGAAGGGAAACGTGCCAGTAATGCGCTCCGAATGTGATTTGCGTTCAGTTTTGTCGGAGACAGCGAGTGCGGCAAAACTGCAGTTGTGGTGCGGCGGCCAGTTCGCAAGAGAACACGGACACGCGTGCAACTTTATATATAGCATATTATTGCAAAGACTACCAACGGCGGTTTGTGGGGCAGTTTTGCTGGCCGGTGAGAGAATATTGACGGGACAGCAGTGCATTTGTTTCCTTATGCTAAGCTTCCTCAGAATTATGGGCTCGAATTGATCTTCAGTGAAATGGAGCTTTAAAGAAGGGTAGTCGTATTAGGAATATATATGAAGATGAAAAATACAAAAACCTAGCTGTGCAGGTGAACACACTGAAGTCCCTTCATGAATTTCTAGGACAGACGGAAGCCGATGTCTGCGGGGTGCCGGTATGCACGAAATAATTACGGTGCTGCCTCGCGGATTACTTGTATGGTGGGAATAGAATGAAAGGAATATTATGGGCACTGGATGCTGAGACTGACCGTTGGTTTCGCACAGCAATAAAATTCCTTTGCGCCCGCGTCACAAACTTTTGGCACGTAGAGCACTTGTGCAGCAGACACTACAATAAATCAGACATGCTATGCGCGAGTGTGAACACATGTAAATTCATCTAATTGGAGCGCGAGTTGTGTACACACCGCCAATCTTTAATAGTACCGCGCGAGCGTCGACTGGACCATGGCGCGGAGCGCGAATCAAGCGAGAATAAGCGCATTTGTTTCAGATGCACTGGTTCTCGCTCGTTTTGCCGCTCAGCGCTGTCATCAGGCGCTGACAAGCCGGCTGGTCGACGGTCGCGCGGTACTATTAAAGAATTGGCAGGGCGTACCGCAGAACACTTCGCAAGAGGTTACGGTTTCAGGGCGCATTACTGAGCGAAAAGGCTTTGGCTACTTGATCTCAATGGACCAGCTGCAGTAGGTGCCGGAGTGGGGCGTAGGCTGAAATACGCGCGCATACTTGCACTGACATGCATGTTTACGAAATGACAAAGGCGGACAGCAGCGCGTAATCAAACAATCGTCAAGCATAGTGCGAGCTGGGAGCTTGCTGGGAGCCAAGTTTGCTACTAGAGCATCGAATCTCAACGATGGAAAACAGGAATTGAGCTTACATCGTATAACTTGCTAGAATTCGTCAGCTTGAAATTTTTTCTCCCAATCCTGTGGAGCCACGCTTTCTGTCGCACAATATCGTTCTTCGCCAGCGGCACTGAAAACAACGCCAGACCTTTTCCTGACTGGGTTGAGTACCCGAAGGTGCAACAGCCCGGAATTTCGGCTGCTGCTGCGGACACAAAAAAAGAGCCCGATAAACTAAAGTGACTTCCAGCAAACAGCGACAAATATAAAGTCACCTCCACTGAATGTCCGTGGCCAGCACAACTATACTGTCACGTTGTAGTGACGGCAGTCTAGCGGTCAGGAAGAGAGCAACAAAACTTGCAAACGAAGCTCTTTATTTGTGCTGACTTGCGCCCGCAAAACAACTGAATCACTCGGCGGCGCCGTAAGCAACAGACGTGCTCTTCAGTAGCCGAACTACGAAATGCCGGCCGCTCGCGGCATCGCTCAATTTAAAGCCGGCAAGGAAACTTCGAGACAACCAGGTCAGGATCATCTACAGTAATCTGGAAAAACGTAGATGCAGCTCTGCACGACTGCGATCAGTGGAGGTTAGTCCGGGCGCTTCTCGCGTCACGAAGAAACGTAGCGTGCAAGCGCCGTCAAACTATGCAGCCGGACGACTTAGGAAGAACATGGCGGAACGGAACTAGTTCCCAACCGGAAGTGGGCGCTGTCCAATAGTGTGCGTCGGCGGCGCCGCAAACGTTTTCGGTACTTAGCTTTTTTTAGAAAAGCTCATAAAGGGACTTTAGTATAGACCAGATTTTTTTACCCTCGCACGCAGGCTGCGGACGCGCGCCTACTCTCGACGCCAGTCGCCATCTGTCGGCGCGCGCGGCCCGAGGGACTGCGGGTCGCGCCGGCGCCGCGCATAGAACGCATGTTTACGTGTTCGCTTCTGCCGTTTTGTGCTCCATCAGCTAACGTATGAGGGTGTGTGCTGTGCGTCACTACTCACATTTGCCCTCTTCAAGACAGTGCTGCGGTTATCTTGTGCGCAGTTACTCGTTAACGTGACATCCGAGGGTAGTCGACCAGGTAGTGTACCGACTGGAAACCGGCACTTCGAAGCAGATTTCTGCGCTGTCGTGTCGTTTGTTGTCGCCTTTTACGTGCGATATCATCTATGATAATATTATGCATTAGAATGTAGATCTATTGACTTGACTCAGTGGAGTAGTAACTGGATAGGCGAGCTGCAGACTGAAGGTTGTCCCGACGGAGCGCGTGTTTTCGATCACCAGTACGTGTTCAGCATCCTTGCGCTGAGCTTGCTCTTGTTCCCATTCAGAACATTTCATGCACAGGATTGTAAGCACGACCGCTACCGATTTCAGCTGCTTTTTCCGCACACATGTCAGAGGTATCTGGGGGGTAAAGGTTTATCTATAGTATCTTTCTGCTGTTGGTATCTACCTTAGCTTGGTTTGGTTTATTAAGGTTTTACGTTCCAAAGCGACTCAGGCTATGAGGGACGCCGTAGTGAAGGGCTCCGGAAATTTCGACCACCTGGGGTTCTTTAACGTGCACTGACATCGCACAGTACACGGGCCTCTAGAATTTCGCCTCCTTCGAAATTCGGCCGCCGCGGCCGGGATCGAACCCTCATCTTTTGGGCCAGAGCAGAGAGCCGTAACCACTGAGCCACCGCAGCGGTGCGGTATCTACATTATTCATAGGAAAATATGCGCGATTTCATTACATTTTCCACACTTAGCCAAACGCCTACGCAACGCTCTCACACGCGGCGAGAGCTCCTGAATAACATAACGCGACTTCGGACCTCAGAATTAGTGAAAGCTGGATTAGCTGCTCATATCTATTCAAGCTTTTATAAATTAAGCGAAAGTACGTTTTTATGCACAAGGTTGCATAAACCATGACAAAATTTGTTTTCTGTTGGCGCTGCGACTCAGTTGAGCTCACAGCGGTAATTTGTTGATAAACTGGCGCGGCGACAAGAAAGCCGATTGTGGAAGGGGGGTGGGGGGGGGGCTTTATGGCCGGCAGGAAGGAATAAGAGTGCATGGGAATTGGAACTGCATACTAGCCGCACACCTAATTCTTGATATTGAATAAAAAGTTTCTTTGCGGTGGAGCACCAAGACGGAATTCGATTAAGCACGAGCGCGTTCTAAGCGCCGGCACAATTAACCTGAATGTCAAACTAAATGTCATTAAAACGCGTCAATGTTATCGCTTTGATAACGTAAATACTTCCTGCAACACAGCCACGCAGCGGAAGTATGCTTGACAATGTTTTTTTAGCGCCCGAAGCGCGGCTATATGCAGGCGCGGCCGCGGAATGCCGCAGCCCCGCAGTCCCCAAAGAAACGCCCGCACCGCGGCGCGCCAGTCGGTGCAAAATGGCCGCGCCCAGGAGAGGCTCAAAAATCTGGTGTATAAACCTTTGCATCGGGTGAGGGAGTTGTCGAAACGCCTCCTCTCTGGACTGTCGGAAACCGGTCCCGCCGCCGCTTCCACCGTGCTAGCGCGAGGTGCTCACGACAGTCCAGTGAACAATATGGCAGCGTCCAGGGAGCTCTCGCACGCAGGCATCGGGCGTGCCCCTACTCTCGACCCTAGTCGCCATCCGTCGGTGCGCGCGGCCCAATGGCCTGCAGCATTCGCAACGCAGAAACAGTCACCGCAGCAGCGGTGCGCTAGCGCTAGCTGGCCCTGATACCAAAGTCGTCATCAGTGATTCTCAACAGGCTATCTTCAATTACGATGCTGGCCGTATCTCTTGGCAGGCGTTACACATTCTGCTTTCTACGGCACCCTCTTCCAACTCTCGCTTACTTCTTTGGGCTCCAGCCCACGAGTCGCAAAGCGGAAACGCCCAGGCGCGCACTCTCGCCCGAGATCTCAGCTGCCGAGCAGAGTGTATCACCAGCCTCCCTGCTTCCTCTGACACTATAATATCTCACGCGCTTCTCTACTCACCACTCACACGGACATACTCCAGCACAACCGGCTCGAAATATGTCTCTATCCTTTCGCACACCGTGATCTAACAAGACCCAAGGCCGTCCAATGGCGCAAACTACAAACTGGCAGTTTTTCAAGCCCCCTCTTATACAGCAGGATCTGTCCGCAACAGATAGACCCCATGTGCAAACACTGCTCAACTCCAGCCACTCTCATACACATGGTGTGGACTTGTAAACATTACAACACAAACAACTCAAACATCCACTACGGCGTCTCTCATAGCCTTAGTCGCTTTGGGACGTTAAACCCCATAAACCAACCAACCAACCCATCCCAGAGACGTGGGAGTCTCTCCTGCGTACTTCCGAGCCGGCAGACCAACGCCGGCTTATCCAGAGCGCGGTGGAGGCCGCGACATCCCATGGGATCCCCGCCGACCTCCTCTAAGCCAGCGCAACCGTTCCTTGGACTGGTCCTCTGTTTTTGGGAGTAATAAAAGAGATCACCACCACCTGCGGGTCGCGCCGGCACCGCGCGTAGAGCGCGTGTTTGCTTCTGTTGTTGCGCTCCATCAGATGACGTACCAGGGTGTGTGCTGTGCGTCACTACACACATTCTCCCTCTACCAGACAGTACTACGGCTATCTGGCGCGTAGTTACTCGTTAACCTGACATCCGAGGGTAGTCGGCCAGGTAGGCTAAGGGACTGGAAATCGGTACTTATAGGCAGATTTCTGCGCTGGCGTGTCGTGTGTTGCCGTCTTTTGCGTGCGCTACCATCTAGGATAATTTTATGCTTCAGAAAGTAGATTTATTGATTTGACTCAATGGTGTAGTAACGGATAGGCGAGCTGCAGACTGAAGATTGTCCCGGCGAAGCGCGTGTTTTCGATCACCAGTCAGTCTTCGGCATCCTCGCGCAGAGCTTGCTTTTGTTCCAATTAAACACATTTCGTGTACAGGAATGTAAGCACGACCGCTGCCAATTTCAGTTGCTCCTCCCGCAGGCATGTCAGAGGGATCGGGAGGGTAAAGGGTTTACTGTAGTATGTTTCTGATGTGGGCATCTGCCTTAATCATACCAAAGTGTACACGATTTTATTACATTCTACATCCCTTAGTCAAACGCCTACGCAACGCTGTCACACGCGGCGAGAGCTCGCGAATAAAATAACGTGACTTCGGGCCTCGATGAGAATTCGTGCAAGCTGGCTTCTCTGCTAATATTTATTCAAACTTTGATAAATGACACAAAAATATGTTTTAAGGCGCCAGGCTGCATAAACCATGACAAAAATTTGTTTTCTGGAGCACCACACAGGCGACAAGAAAGCCCTCTTTGTGGGGGGTCCAGAGAGAAATCTGACACGCCCACACAGCAGGTGTCCTGACGGCGACCTAGCGGCGGGAGCATCCTTCAGAGGGAAAGGAGGAAGGTTCCGAAGACGCGCACGTGTCGAACCAGCGGTCATGTTCATGGCAAGCGTCGCCGATTCAGACCCGGCGGCGAAGTGATCCGGATCCATCCCGCCCGGGGCGAACACTCTCTCCCCGAGCGCCGTGCTCTCACAAGCGCTTGCACGCACGCACGCACGCATACGACGACACGTGGCAAGTGGATCTGTCTGGACGCGATTCCCGAGACGGCTCTGGGCGGCAGTCGGCCGAGCGAATGGTCCGTTGCTCGGAATGATACTCCTGCGTCCACTGCAGCCGCGTTGATCTCGAACGGCGGTGGCGAAACGTAACGCGGTCTACTTGCACGTCTCTCATCCCTTGAGCGTATTTTTTTATAACTGCAGTTTACAATATGTCGTTGCCTCGGGAGATGGGTTTCAAAAGAAGATCAACAACTTCTTCGTGCCTGGGACGAAACGTTTAGGCCATAGAAGCGAGGTTACACGAGGTATATTGCGTCACATTTTTTGTCACCACTTTGACTATTGATGTTTTTCTAATGCCCCTTCGTATTTTGGCTGGCAGCGGTAAGCACCTCTCATGAAAGTCAACCAGATGAGCGTGCGATAGGAGCAGCAAATATTGACGGCTCGTTTTTGCAATGTTTTATTTCCACCGTGCTCTTCATGTGCCTTTCATGAACTGTTTTGCGTGTCATGGATGTTTTGCATATCTTGCTATATTTCTTTTTTTTTTTTTTGAAAGAATAATCAACAAAGGATTTATACATTGTTGATCGACTAATAATCCCTTTTATCTCACTTATTACAGCGATCCCAGCAACCACAGCACAAGGTGGAGAGCCGCTCTTGGCTCCGATGGAAATCGCAAGCCATGACGACACGCCCCCGGATGTTCGATCACTGTCGCCATAGAGCTGCAAATTTCCAACGAACCAGACCGGAAGGTCCTGTAAATATGCATGGTTGGAGAAATTCACGTGGCTGTCGTACGACTACGAACGCGACGTCGTGTTTTGCAATTTTTGTCAAATAGCTTTCAAGGAAAAGAAACGTTACAGCAGTGGAACTGTGTTTCATTCACAACGGGTTCAGTAATTGGAAAAAGGCGGTTGAAAAATTTCAGTGTCATGAGAACAGCCAATTTCGCTGCGTTTCCGCAAGCCGCCAACTGTCGGAAGAAAAAGGAATGCGTGTAGTGCAGCTATTATTGCAACACAGCAGCAGACAGCAGGAGGAAGCCAGGCAGGCACTGCTTGCTATAGTGAATTCGGCTCGTTACATATATGCCACACAGGTCAAGCTTTACAAGGGAAAACGAAGGACGAAGGCAGCCTCCTTTATCTGCTAGATCGCAAGACGTGCCTGCTTTGAAGGAGTGGCTGGAGAAGCGAGATAGGTGGCTGAGCAGCGACATACAGATAGAAATTATGGCGCACAGCGTTCAGCGAGGCATCATTAAAGACATCAGATGCAGTCCTTTTTATGGAATAATTGCTGACGGTACCACCGACTTAACAGGCAATGAGCCCTTTCACATTTTGTGTGCGCTGGGTAGACGGGATAACACTGGAAGTTCGTGGGGAATTTTTTGGCATGTACAATGCACCAGACAGCAGAGCCGAGACGTTGAGGAACATGATTTTGCGTCTGTGCCTGGACTTTCAGAACCTAAGGGGGCACTGTTTTGACGGGGCTGCGAACATGGCAGGCAGATTTTCTGGCGTGCAGAAAAGGATTACGGAATCTGAACCACGGTCAATATTTGTGCACTGCCTTAACCACTGCCTAGACTAGGCACTCCAGGAGGTCGCAAGGAACTGCGATGAACTCAATATTGTAAAGGATGTTTCCAATGCAATATTCGAATCGAAGAACAGGAAGACTGTTTATTCGAGCGTTGTACTTCCCCCGGATAATGATGCCGGTGAGCAAGATTGTTCTAGGCAGAACACCCTGCTGCTACCTGTGTCCAACGAGGTGAACAGTAAGAGTGAAGTCAATGGAAAGGTTCGTTGAGAACTATGAAAGTGTGCAGGCAACTTTGCAGGAATTGGTGCAAGCTCAGAGCTCCCTCAGTGGTACCGGCAAGACAGCCTTAAAAGGATATGAGAAAGTATTATAGAAGTTCGAAACTTTATTGGGCATCAACTTTTCTATAGCCCTGTTTGGCCCGTGCGAGGAATTAGCGAGGATGCTTCAACGCCCAGTTTACTGCGCTGCAGGAGCAAACGAAGCAGCAGAGGCGCTTTGTGACCGCTTGTTAGGGCTGCGGTCTGACGCCTCATTTGACGTCCTGTGGCAGCGGACGAACTCAAGAGCAACAGAGTTAGCTCTAAAGGAACCTCTTGCTTCCAGAGTTTCGCAGCCGCCCAGAAGGCTTCAATTCACAGACAAGCCTGAGGAGCTTGCAGCGCTTGACGGCAAGTCATTACAGAGAAAAGAGTTTTTTGCCGTCATCGATCGTATTATCACTGAGATCCGACGGCGATTTGAACAGCCTGGCATGGAGCAGCTGATTTGCCTCGAGCGCATTTTGACTGACGCTGCTGAAGGTCGAAACGTAGCGTCAAACGACCTAAATGAGCTTTTAGGGGCACACGCTGCAGATTTTGATATCAGTATACGCTTTCAGCGCAACTCGTGCTTCTCCCAACGCTCCTGCGTGGCGAGGGTCCGGTCGCAAGTGAACGCATTTTACAAATTCTGCAGGGGAAGTCAGCAGACATGCGTAATATGATGGACCAGATTGTCCGGTATCTGCAACTCGTGTTTTCTGTGCCTGCGTCAGCTGCTTCAGGAGAGCGATCTTTCAGTGCTCTGGGGAGAGTAAAAAAATGTCTGCGCAATCGAATGGTGCAGAGGAGGCTGACACACCTTCTCCTCCTGCACGTGCACAAGAAGAGAGTTGCGGACCTGCCTTTGGATGCTATGATGATTTGGATGTTATGAAAGAGTTCGTATCTAGAACGGCAAAACGAACAGCAACCTTCGGCCTCCTTTGGAAACCTCTCCTGCATGCCCAACGTCCTCTTCTCATGCTAGCCTTGAAGCTCGTCAGTCTGCGATACTATAGCTTTGTACCTAGTGCCTACTTTCATGTCTTCTTGCACGAATATATCAGTTCACAGTTGCTTCAGTGCGAGCGCGAATTCAGAAATATTAAAAATCTTTTTTTCGCAGCTTTCGAATCCGTTTACTCACTTGCGCGGTCTGCGCAGGTTTCAGTAATTATGAAATTTCCAACCGTTTTTAAAGTGCATATACCAATGTAGAGTAAGCGAGGATGCAATTATGTGAAATTGAAACGGCTACAATGAATTAAAACATTAATAATTAATAAGAATAAGAAGTTTGCAGGAGTCAAGTGGATGCAGCTAGCACAGGACCGGGTTAATTGGAGGAATATGGGAGTGGCCTTTGCCCTGCGGTGGGTCTAGTCCGACTGCTGCTGCTGATGATGATGATGAAGCAAAGACAATACTCCTCCCCCCACCCCCCCAAAAAATCCCAAAAACGTTCCGGAGTCCCTGGACAGCCGTTTGGAATCTGCGTGCATCGGAGATTCGGCCGGTAGTCGATGGGCGCGATAGCCGCCCGTATAACCACGTCGTAAACGAACGCCACCTCGATTGGGCAGCTTCGCTTGTTAGCGCTGCTCAAACCTGTCGATCAGGCGCAGCGAGAAAAGCTGTTAGCGGCTTTGGTTCCCCAGGCCTCGATTCTGGGATAGAAGCTCGGATAGTGGTCACCGACAGCAGCGCTTCCCTGAAACCGGTGAGCCGCATGTAGTTCAGGCACATTCGCGGGGAAGAGACCGCTGACCCGGCGCCATAGATAAGGCGTGTTTGTGGTACCTCTTGCATAACTGTTGACTGCGTATATCTGCGCAGAGCAGTTAATTTCCGAGCTGTACTACACATCCGACCTTGATATTGTCACGGAACCAAGGATCGAGACACCATTCACCAGCAGCGTTTCCAGAAAAGCTCTCAGGGCTGGGGCCACCGGGTGCTCCTGAATAAAAAAAAAACTGAAAACCATTAGGACGCTACGAGCTAAATGGAGGGGGTAATGGAATAACAAACGAACGGGCAAAATGATAGGAGGCAAACGGCCCTGTGCGAAAAAGAAAACGGAAGCAACTGAGCAACTGGGGAAGCAACTGTGTGAAATAGGGCTTCACACGGAGTGCGTGCACTACTTCAGGCTGGGGTCGACGGCGCTCACTCTGCACAGAACCGTCGGGCAGAACCTCACAGGTCACATCCGTGCGGCGCAACACGCTGTAGGGGCCGAAGTAGCGGCATAAGAGTTTTTCCGACAAGCCTGGGCGACGGGCAAGGGTCCGCACCCACATTTGGTCGTCGGGTTGGTACTCGACGTGTCGGTGTCGCTGGCTGTAGCGGCGTGCATCTGTCCCCTGTAGCCTCCTGATGTGTACGCGGGCATGTTGGCGGGCTTTCTCCGCGTTTTGGACAAATTCCTCGGCGTGTGACGTGAGCGCCCGGTCGTCGGCAGTGCATGGAAACATGGCATCCAGCCTTGTGCACATCACGCCCATAAACAAAGATAAATGGTGTAAAGTGAGTTCTTTCCTGCACGGCCGTATTATGCGCTAAAGTCACGTAAGGGAGGATTTCGTCCCAAGTCTTATGCTGGACGTCTACGCACATTGCGAGCATATCCGCTATAGTTTTGTTGAGTCGCTCAGTGAGCCCATATGACTGCGGGTGGTATGCAAATCTTGCGATGGCTGGTATGACTCAACTTGAATACCTCGTGCATGAGATGGGCTGTAAAAGCCGTTCCTCGATCAATGATTACGCAGGACGGGGCGCCATGTCGTAAAACAATGCGGTGCTGAAGAACTGCACGATGTGCCACGCGGCACCGCCTTGGTTTCCGCATAGCGTGTCAGGTAGTCTGTCGGGACAATTATCCACCTATTGCACATTGTGGGATACCCGCATACCCCATTTCCTCCACCAGCCAGCGGAGAGCGTGCACGAGCCACCCGGGAACGGAGGACGGCACACCTGCTTCTCCTCCCGTTCCTGGATGCCACCGCGGGGGCGCGCTGGTCGCTCTCGTAAGGGGAAAGGAGGATAACACTTGTCAGGGGAGCGCGAAAGATTGCCACCTCCAGTAGTAATCGGGAGGCATTAAATGAGGCGCAAATTGCGCGGGAAGCAACTCACGCCACGGACCGCCGAGGAACCCGCTTCGGTTTGGTTTGGTTTGGTTTATTCGGGGTTAACGTCCCAAAGCGACTGAGGCTATGAGGGACGCCGTAGTGAAGGGCTCCGGAAATTTCGACCACCTGGGGTTCTTTAACGCGCACTGATATCGCACAGTACACGGGCCTCTAGAATTTCGCCCCCATCGAAATTCAGCCGCCGCAGCCGGGATTGCACCCGCGTCTTTCGGGTCAGCAGCCGAGCGCCGTAACCACTGAGCCACCGCGGCGGGGCGAGGAACCCGCTTCGCCTGCACCCCCCCCCCCCCCCCCCCCCCCTTCTGGCTCCGACTCCTACCCGTGAGTCGTGCGCCTACCCGTGAGTCCTACCCGTGAGTCTTGCGCAAAACGCCGTGCAGGTGGTGCAGAGCTTAGCGGGTGCCTTGCAAAACAATTTGCAAGCCTCGACGCGGGGACCACGTGTAGACGTATACCTACCTACACGGGGTACCACGACGGGACAGGGGCTAATGAGTACCTCGACCGTCTGTTGCGTTATCAGCAGGCGACAGGCCTCTCAGACGCCGAGCTACTCGCGCGTGTAGTACCCGTTTCCATGAAGGAGCAAGCCGCTCGGTGGTTCTGACTGGTCGGCCATCGGATGAGCGCAGTGGAGGATGCG
Organism: Amblyomma mixtum; assembly: GCF_055824585.1. Taxonomy (NCBI): domain Eukaryota; kingdom Metazoa; phylum Arthropoda; class Arachnida; order Ixodida; family Ixodidae; genus Amblyomma; species Amblyomma mixtum. The sequence goes on along the minus strand of NC_143016.1, from coordinate 185,813,188 downwards.
CCGCACGCTTCCGCGACGAATTCCTCCCGGCTAACTACGAGTGGTGTCTGAGAGGAGAGCTAAAGCTTCGCACTCGGCACCCAGAAGAGTATCTGCTAGAGTATGTCCAAGCGATGGACGAACTATGTCGCCTTGCTGACCCTCGCGCCACCAACGCGGAGAAAGTCGAGCACGGCACACGTAAAGCGCAGCCCACTTTCGCCGCATACCTGAGAGGAGGAAAGTTCAGGTGGCGGCGGCGTACCGGCTGCCGCCACTAGCTGTGCTGGCACTTGAGCCGCGATTTGCGAGGAACGGCGGCTCGGGTGTTCGTTTACCAAAAGCCGATGCCGCCGAAGCGTCGGTAACGTTTGCCGGCGAGCAGGGCCTATGCGGTTGGGAATTATCTGACCGCGCTTTGGATCCGTCCAGCTACCCTGTGCGTACAGCACACGCTGCCGCAGACAGGAGCTCACCGCGGCGCGATCGTGAAGCTGCACGAGCAGTACGCACCGTCTGTGCTGCGAAAGCGAGAAGACCGGCAAGAACGGGACAACCGGCGCCCTGACCGTCGAGGGCCGAACAACTGTTGCGGTGCGATCAGCCGGGACACTTCGTCCATCGCTCCTGTAACCAAACACGGTCGGGAAAAGGCAGCAGCCGCCGGTGATCGGCATCCGACACCGTGCGCGGTAAACCCAGATACTCCTGGTTCCATGGCACCCTTGACATCATCATCATCAGCCTGACTACGCCCACTGCAGGGCAAAGGCCTCTCCCTTATCTCTCCAATTAACCCTGTCCTTCGCCAGTTCCGGCCACTGTATCCCCGCAAACTTCTTAATCTCATCCGCCCACCTCATTTTCTGCCGCCCCCTGCTACGCTTGCCTTCTCTTGGAATCCACTCCATTACCCTGGAGGACCAGCGGTTATCTTGCCTTCGCATTACATGCCTTATCCCAAGCCCACTTCTTCCTCTTGATTTCAACTAGGATGTCATTAACCCGCGTTTGTTCCCTCACCCACTCCGCCCGCTTGCGATCTGTTAACGTTACACCTATCATTTTTCTTTCCATAGCTCGCTGCGTTGTCGTAAACTTAAGCTGAACCCTCTTTGTTAGCCTCCACGTTTCTGCCCCATAGGTGAGTGCCGGTAAGATACAGCTGTTTTATACTTTTCTCTTCAGGGATATTGGTAAATTGCTATTCATGATCTGAGAGAACCTGCCATATGCACTCCACCCCATTCTCGTTCTTCTAGTTATTTCAATTCAAGTTTATTTGCATCTATAAATGTACAGATGACGGGAGTGCAGACAAAAAGCCAAATGGATTTGGCTTGACGGGGTCTGTACCCCCTACAGAAATGGCACTATGCACAATAAAGAGAACGCAAAGATACAATAATGGATAAACGAAAAAAAAGTATTAGTGAACATTCTATAACATTCTATGCTATAACAGAAATACATACGGGGAAAAAAAAATCAATGATAGAATGCTGAAAGGATTTAAAAAGCAGAAAGCATAAAGCATAAAATTATACAAATAAAATAGCTTTGAAATTCACAAACATAAATAATAAGTTACTAACAAGCAAAGAAAATTGGTTAGACATTCATGGCGTCAGTGTATACTACAGCAAAGCAAACAAAACAAAAAAACGAATCCACAATGAGCCCATAAAAGGAGAGCTACGTTGTTATTAAGTTTCTAATGAGTTTAACAAAGATGGCAGTGTGTGGCGTAACATTTGTTGACCGTAGTTAGTGCGCGTTTTAGGAACGTACCATGTTTCTCTGTGACGTGTATTGTGAATGTTAGAACTCATTGTCAATAGAGATAAATGCTCGAAGAATTTGGTGTTCTGTTTTTTCGCAGTAGTGAAACGCTTCCCTCTCATGATCCGGATCAGCTGTCACTACCTGCCCTAAATAGACATATTCTCTTACTGCTAAGAATCATTGGCTCCGGACAGGCGGCCATTGGAAACTGAACCTAGCAACGCTTAACGTAAGAACCTTATCCAGTGAGGCTAGTTTAGCGGTGCTGTTGGAGGAATTAGCTGGTATTAATTGGGATGTCATAGGGCTTAATGAGGTTAGGAGGACAGATGAGGCGTATGCAGAACTAAAGGGCCGGCACGTACTGTGCTATCGTGGATTAGCAGATAGACGAGAACTAGGCGTGGGATTCCTCATCAATCAGGATATAGCTGGCAACATCGAGGAGTTTTACAGTATTAACAAGAGGGTGGCAGCTATCGTAATTAGGCTTAATAAGAGGTATAAGCTGAAGGTGGTTCAGGCCTACGCGCCCACATCGAGCCATGATGACCAGATCGTTGAAACCTTCTACGAAGACGTGGAATTGGCGATGGCCAAAGTAAAATCACAGTACACTATACTGATGGGCGACTTCAATGCGAAGGTAGGCAAGAAGCAAGCTCGAGACCAGGCGGTAGGTGACTATGGCATAGGTTCTAGGAATAGCAGGGGAGAGTTATTAGTAGAGTTCGCAGATAGAAATAATTTACGGATCATGAATACCAATTCTTCCGCAAACGAGCCAACAGGAAGTGGACGTGGAAGAGCCCCAATGGTGAGACTAAAAATGAAATATACTTCATACTGTGCGCTCAGCCTGGCATCGTAGAGGATGTGGAGGTCCTCGGAAAGGTCCGTTGTAGCGACCACAGAATGGTAAGGTCTCGCATTAGCTTAGATTTGAGAAGGCAGCGCAAGAAATTAGTGAAGCGGAAGTCTATTAACGAGTTAGCATTAAGAGGGAAAGTAGAGGAATTCAGGATTTTGCTGCACAGCAGATTTTCCGCTTTAACTGAAGATTAAGACCGTAATGTTGAAACAATGAACAATCGTCTCACAGATATCATAACGGAGTGTGCCGTAATAGGTTGGAGAGGATACCGGGAAGCTATCTCAGGAGACTGAGGATCTGATTAAGAAACGGCAAAGTATGAGGACACCTAACTCCATAGATAGAACAGAGCTAGTAGAGCTGTCGAAGTAAATAAATAAGCGCAAGGTAGCCGACATCAGGAAATTTAACATGGAGAAAATCGAGCATGCTATAAAGAGCGCAGGTAGCCTAAAAGCATGTCATTAGCAATATGGATAAAATAGTTATAGTAGCCGAAGAGTGTTACACAAATCTATACAGAGAGCTGTCGAAGTAAATAAATAAGCGCAAGGTAGCCGACATCAGGAAATTTAACATGGAGAAAATCGAGCATGCTATAAAGAGCGGAGGTAGCCTAAAAGCATGTCATTAGCAATATGGATAAAATAGTTATAGTAGCCGAAGAGTGTTACACAAATCTATACAGAGAGCTGTCGAAGTAAATAAATAAGCGCAAGGTAACCGACATCAGGAAATTTAACATGGAGAAAATCGAGCATGCTATAAAGAGCGGAGGTAGCCTAAAAGCATGTCATTAGCAATATGGATAAAATAGTTATAGTAGCCGAAGAGTGTTACACAAATCTATACAGTAGCGATTGCAATCAGAATGTTACTGAGAGAGGCAGTGGAACACAGCAGTGGGACATCCCGCCAGTAACGAAGGAGGAAGTAAAGAAAGCCTTGGGAGCAATGCAGAGGGGGAAAGCAGCTGGTGAGGATCAGATAACAGCAGATTTGTTGAAGGATGGAGGAGAGATTGTGCAAGAAAAACTAGCCACCCTGTATATGCAATGCCTTGTGACCTCGAGCGTACCTAGAGCTTTGAAAAACGCTAACATTATCTTAATTCATAAAAAGGGAGACGCCAAGGACTTGAAGAATTACAGACCGATCAGCTTACTGTCTGTTGCCTACAAGGTATTTACTAAGGTAATCGCTAATAGGGTCAGGACAACCTTAGACTTCAATCAACCAAATGACCAGGCAGGCTTTCGTAAAGGATACTCGACAATGGACCATATTCACGCAATCAATCAGGTGATAGAGAAATGCGCAGAATATAACCAGCCCCTATGTATAGCGTTCATTGATTACGAGAAAGCATTCGACTCAGTAGAAACCTCAGCAGTCATGCAGGCATTGCGGAATCAGGGTGTAGAAGAGTGTTATGTGAAAATATTGAAAGATATTTATAAAGATTGCACAGCTACCATAGTTCTCCATAAAGTCAGCAATAAAATTCCAATAAGGAAAGGTGTCAGGCAGGGAGACGCGATCTTGCCAATGCTGTTCATTGCCTGTTTACAGGAGGTATTCCAGGGCCTGAAATGGGAATAGTTGGGGAGAAGAGTTAATGGAGAATACCTAAGTAATTTGCGATTCGCTGATGACATTGCCTTGCTAAGTCACTCAGGACATGAACTGAAAAGCATGATCAATGAATTAGACAGGCAGAGCTGAACGGTGTGGCTAAAAATTAACATGCAGAAAACCAAAGTAATGTTCAACAGCCTAGCAAGGGAACTGCAGTTCGCAATTGGTAGCCAGGTGCTGGAAGTAGTAAGAGAATATGTCTATTTAGGGCAGGTAGTGACAGCTGATCCAGATTACGAGAGGGAAATAACTAGAAGAATAAGAATGGGGTGGAGCGCACAGGGCCGGATTAAGAAAAATGGGGGCCCTGAGCTAATGTGAATGTAGACCCCCTCCCTCCCTTTCCCTCCACTGACCCCCCTGCTACACTACTGGAATATATCCCATATTTCATTGTAGTTCCACCTATTTAAAAAGAACGAAGTGCGATCATTGGGATTCGTGCAACAGTAACGCAGTAGCATTAGTTTTACAGCGCACAAAACACAACGAGACTCTTGGAACGCGCGACACGTGTCCGTCTGTGGCCGAGCGCCGAACGCCACGGAACAGCCACGTGAGCCTACCGACAACTTGCGGGGCTGTTGTTGTTGTTGTTGTTGTTCACCTTAGAGCTGTGCACGGGCTCGGGCCGGCCCGAAAGCCCGTACCCGGCCCGGCCCGCGGGCCGGGCTCGGGCCTTGCGAAAGTCTATTCACCCGGGCCCGGGCCGGGCTCGGGCCACGGTATATTTGACTCGGACGGGTCGGCCGGGCTTCGCGATCGCGATTGCTCCTGCGTGGCTCCAGCCGCCCTACTGTTGCAAGGTTCGGAACTAATCTCCACATGAGTGGTCTCACGAGCCCAAATGACACTGAACAAAGGAAGGTGAGGTGTGTCGAACCGAAGGCACTCGCAAAAGTACCCTCCGCCACGCGTTGACGGGGGCCGGGTGGGAGGGGTGGGAGGGTCATTATCACATGTACGGGACAACAGGATTCTCGCTCGTGTGGCAACAACGACGTGTTGTGACCATTATCTTCTTGCTCGCCATGGTTACCTGCGTAGGCGCATATTTTAGTTGCCGTCACGTGAATGCACGGAGGTCGCGTGACTCGATTCGTCACGGAGGACAGCGAAATCGGGCATCAAACATGTCGCTGGCGACTCATTGGGGTCGCCCCCTCCGTGACCATTCGAGTGCCTCCGGGAGTCACCAGAGTGAAATTATCTCTTTCTGTTTCATCGTCACTTCAATTTCAGTTTTGCAGGTCGGGCCGGGCCCGGGCCGGGCCTTACCTAACTCGGGCCGGGCCCGGGCGGGCTTAGGTTTCTTCAGTGTCGGGCCGGGCCGGGCCTCCGTCATTAGTTTAGGGCTCGGGCCGGGCGCGGGCTGAAATTTTCGGCCCGTGCACAGCTCTAGTTCACCTCATGGGATGGCGCATACCCACAGAGGGGGATCGGCCAAGAAGAGGGGTGCATAGAGAGTTTTTGAGATTTTTTGCTTGTTTGTTTGGTTTTGTTTTCTGGGGAAAAATAAATAGATCAATTAAGTAATAATTAGAAATAGCAGAATGCTGGGGAAGAGAATCTTTATGAGAAAGCAGAAAGACCAAAATGAAACAGGACAAGCATAACGCACGCAGGAGCTGGACTCAGCAAGATCTCTAGCAGAGGAAGTTGATTAACAAATAAATGAATGATAATAATAATAATAATAATAATAATAATAGTAACGGGCGATAGAAAAAAAATGAAATGATGTGTAAAAAATTAAATAAATAAATAAAGAATAAAATATTAGCAAGGTAACCGTCTAGATTCCAGTAAAAAAATTTGAATGGCGGTAAAAACAGACCTGTGGCTGTAACCGAGAATGGTGGCCCCAAATGACAATATGATCGGGCTGCTCAAACTAAGGCCAAGCTGTTGCAGTGGTTGCTCTAAATATCGACGTCTCATCATGGTGAAGCGTCGACAACACAACAAAAAATGGTCTATTGATTCTTGTTCACCACAGAATGCGCAGACGGGAGAAAGCGCCAAACCAGACCTGTGCAAATAAAAATTTAAGGGGGGGATCCGGCAGCGCAGCCTAGTTAGAGAGACTTCAAGCTGTCGCGAATGGCATGATTTCCTGCTCCACGGATACTGAAGATGCAGGAAATCATCAGATCTTAAAATTGATCCAGATGTCATGCCTAACAAAATGCTTCTCCGAAACCTCGCAGCTGTGATGTACGCTGTAGCCGGGAGAATAGGTAGCACGGGGCCATTGAGGGGCGTTTTAGCCAGGCTATCAGCAACTTCATTGACTGTCACACTGCTATGACCCGGTACCCATATCATATGTAAAAGGCTCAAATGGGGACGAAGTAATGACAAGAAGGTGTTGAGGATTGGAGAATCCGTAGCTGAGGCAAGGGACAAGCACAAAGAAAAGGAGTCAGTAATGACAGCCACTGCGGAGAAAGAAGGGTCTAGTTTGCGAAGAGCAGGCACCACCGCCAGAAACTCCGCTTGGAAAATTGGGGTGAAATCCGGAAGACGCACAGAAAAAGACCAATCCAGAAGCGGGCAATATATTCCCACTCCTGCCTTTTCATCACATTGGGAGGCGTCAGTAGCAATCATGATGGAAACAGGTAAGCTTTGTAAATGGTCTTCTAATAATCCATTTAAAATGCTTGATGGTAAATGCTTTGCATTCTTCGGGAAAATGTCATCATAGACAATTTTCACGGAAGGCCCACACTTCTGAGTCGGAAGTATGTCAGACAGGAGTACATTTAACGGGTGAAGTAAAGTTTGTACCAGTACTACCTGCGGTGTATGAAATCGAGGCCAGTGGATTCCAAAAAAGAAGGTCGGTTGGCAACAAAGCACAGACGAGGAACGGTGGAAACTTTAGTCATATATCGCGAGGTACGTCTGAACAGTGAGAAACTTAAATATAGATACTAAAGGTGGAATTCGAGCTTCAAGGTAAAGCACGTCGTTAGCAACAAATTTAGGGAGGCCAAGGCACAACCGTAGAGCTTCCCGCTCTAAAAGAACAAGCGGGCGAATTTTGTAAGTAGCTGAACCAGAAAACAGCACTGATCCAAATTCTAACCTTGGTCGGACGTACATAACATAAATCATTAAAAGTGCACCTCTCCGCATTCCAGACCGGGGATTGCTTAATCTACGCAACATGCCCACAGCACGAGTGCCTTTCGCTGCAACATGGTCAATGTGAGAGCGCCATGTGAGCTTGTCGTCATAAATGACACCAATATATTTTAAAGACTGAACTTGGGGAATAATTTGTCGCTTGTAAGTTAGAGACAGAGCAACAGGATCTTGGAGACGGAAAACAAGGGTAGCGCATTTGCTAACATTTAAAGTGAGTCGTAGACCACCCAACCAACTCTCAAGCAAGTTCAGGTACGATTGCAGACGCACGTAAAGAGATTGAATGTCAGGAGCAGCCGAGAAAAATGCAATGTCGTCCGCCTAGACGTACGTGCGAATTTCGTGATGACTGGGAATTGAGCTCAGTAGAAAGTTGAAGAGTATGGGCGAAAGGATTGCCCCCTGAGGAACACCTCTAGTTTGTTTATACCATCCAGAGTTGACACCATGGAGTGTACAATAAAACTGCCTCTTATCTAGGAACGCCGAGATCCAAGCAAATAAGTAGTGTGGAAACTGCAGAGTCTGCAGTCTTTGCAATAATATGGTGTGTTCCACACTGTCGTAAGCTTTGGCTACATCTAATGTAATCAAAGCAGCATGCATTTTTTGACGCCGCGCAAAGAGGATTCGACTCTCGAGGTCAACATGGGCATTCCATATTGAACATTTTCGACGGAAACCGATTTGACAGTGGCTGAGGATATTTGCACTATCCACAAACTCCGAAATACGTAGGAGCAAGACCCTTTCAATTAATTTAACTACATTGGATGTCAATGAAATAGGTCTAATATTTTCCAGAGAATAGCCGCCGCCATTATTTTTAGGTAAATGAATCACTTTGGCGAGTTTCCATTCAGGAGGAATCCAAGCATGATTGATGGAATCATTTACTAGCTTTAATAAAGAGTTAGGATACTCCTCAAGAGGATCTTTATCATATTTGACGTTACCCTATCAGGTCCAGGAGCAGCTGATGGTAACCTCAGCACTATAGGCGAAAGTTCTGAAAGGGTAACCTGAGGTACAAGCTTAATCTGATCCACTGACGCTACACACACGGAGTGCAAAGGTAGTGCAGACGAGAAACGCTTCTCTAATCCTTTGGAAATGGATTCAATGGTGTCTGTTGCTTCTTGCGGAGTCAAGACACATGAGGTAAAATTACCTGGGGCCGGTACCTTTTTCCGCGAGTGTAAAAATCTGAAAAGTGCACATCGGTTTCCTGATTTCGTCAGGAAATCGAAACGCTCAGATTCATAATCCTCTTTAACTCGCGAAATCGTGCGTTTAAAAGTGGCTGCAATAAACTTATAATCATGCCAATTTTTCGTGCACTGATTGTGGAGGAGCTTCTTCCATGCAGCCTTTCTGCGTCTGTAGTCCCGCGTACAGTCTGCATTCCACCACCTTGTTGAATTGGTCCCTTTTGATGTACGCACCAGGAATTCGGACTTTTTGCGGCATTCCTCAATAGCCAAGCAAATGTCTTTTGAATTATGATCATCTTCAGAACTTAACGCTGACGCAAGAGTAGAGCGCAAAGAAACCTGGAACTGGTTATAATTAATATATGATCTCAACTGTGAAGACGCTGGAGTTAAGCGGCAGTTAACCTCAAAAATAATAGGTATGTGATCACTAGATGTACCACAATCAACTGTCGACCAATTCAGAACAGGAACACAAGGGCAGGAGAAAGTTAAATCTAATACAGATACGGTTTGAGCCCGAAGAAAGGTCGCCAAACCTGAATTCATGCACATAAGGTTGTTATCAGTAACCCAATCCCAAAGGCGTTTGCCACAGGGATCTGTCTTATATCCCCACGATACATGGTGCGAATTGAAGTCGCCTGCCAACAGAACTGACTTCTGGCAATTGACTAGTAGAAGATCTAGAGCCCTTGAATCCTGCACACCATTAGGAAAATAAGCATTAACTAATGAGAAGGGATAGCACCCAGGAATTACAAAGTCTAAAGCCATCATCTCACAGTCTAGAGAAGAGAACTGGAAAACAATTTTGGCCCTGTGACAAAATTTCGAAGAGACCAGAATGAGCAACCCCCTTCTCTTGACTGGCGATCTTGGCGAAATGAGGAATAATTTTGTAAATGGAAATGTTTTTCAGGTGAAAGCCAAGTTTCTTGCAAAATGATTATGTCTAGATTAAGTTGTGATGAAAGGTAAAGTAAATCTGTTGAAGCTGAAATGAGTGACCGACAGTTCCACTGGAGTATTCGTAACACCCCTATGGTGGCGCAATCTGAGCAGCAGCAACTGCCTGCCGCAAAATATTTTCCTTTGGCTTAGAGCCCAGCTGTTGTTTCTTTGATTTCGGATTTTGAGGAGAAGACGGGTTAGACATATGGGAGCCACTGCGTTTGAGGGCTCGCGTATCTGTATCCATCAACTCTGCATCATGAGTGACTGGGACATCATTCGAAACGCCGAAGCTAATAATAGGAGCATCAGGACTAACTGGTTCCTAGGGTGGCGATATGACCGATAATGAACGTTGAGAAAGCAACGATGGCAAACGTGTCATCTGTGAAGATATTGCAGATTGCATGGCCTGAGTAATCTGCGTAGCGAGAGCGTTTGAAATGCTCTCTGTGACAGTTGATACAATCTTTTCAATCATTTTCGTCGTTGAGGCTTCTACAGCAGTCACTATGGCCTGCGAGACAGATGCATCGAGGGCGACACCTGAGCGGGCTGCCACACCCGCATAGCCGTGCGCTCTTTCTTTAATTTCGATTATGGCTTCACGCCGCGAACAGCGTTTGCGGTCAATTAACTCAACAATTTGTGATTCCTGATCCCGAGAAGGGCAATCCAGGGAATTTGCAGCGTGATCACCCCCGCAAAGGCAACACTTAACCTCCTAGTATAGCCCGCGGCAACACGCTCTTCTGAACTTAACCTCCTGTTCGGTGCATGCAGTCGATGCATGGTCACTGCCGGAATTGCAACATCGCAAGGTGGACTTGCAACCACCAGCACTATGCCCATATCGCCAGCAGTTGTTACACTGCAGTGGTTTTGATGGAAGGGGATCGACCCGGAAGATCAGTGGCCATGCTTTTATTTCTGACGGGCAGGAAGTACCAGCAAAAGTGGCAATGACTGATTCGGTTGGTACACGCACATTATTCACCTCCCGGCTACATCTGTACACAGCAACAACGCCTGCCGCGGAGAGAAGGTCGAGGGTCTCCACCGGAGACATACAGGAGTCGACGCCACGGACTAGACCTTTTGTGCAGGCGAGATGGGAAGAATAAAGCTGTTAACCGGAATAGATCCAAAGGATGCGCAGTTTAGAAGATCCTTTACGCAGGATAGGTCTTGGGACCGGCACAGTATCCCGCCGCGTCCAAACTGCCTCACCTCAGAAATTTCCTCATAGAGGGACGTGGCTGCCTGGAGAGCAGCTCGAACAGTCCCTGGGTTGGACATTTTGATGGCACCACCATTTTTCGGCACCAGCGCCACAGGAATGCTGCGGACGCCTGTGCGTTGAAAAGCCTCCAGAGGCATCTCATTAGGCGATAGGGAAGCCGACCAGGGGGAGCTCCCCCGGCCGGCAGTCTGCGTAGACATCAACTCAATTAAACGAACTGCGTGCGTTATCTACACAAGACAAAATGCGCAAAAGCGCAGGGGGAAAAAAAAAAACAGGACAAGCCACCCAATACTTAGCCGATCTCCTGGGACGCAGCACTGTTTTAATGCTAACGCATTAAAGAAAAGCAGGCTGAGCTAGCTTCCTACAGTCAAGCAGGGTGTTCCGGCAGCGACTGGAAATAGAAACACTCCTTAATTAGTGCCCCGAGAGGGAAATATTAAAAGGTATTAAAATTAATTTGATTACACGGTGAACGTTTATTACTGCCTTCATGGGGCACATTTGAATAGCAGAATTTAAGTCCTGGTTCAGTGGTGAGCGTGTTCGGCGATGAGCCGAGCACCCGGGTTCAAACCCAGCCGCACGGCGGCCACGTTTTTATGGAGGCGGAATGCGAAAAGGCACCCGTGTGCTGTGCGATTTCAGAGCACGTTAAAGATCCCCAGGTGGTCGAAATTATTCCTGAGCGCTCCTCAACGGCGCCTCTTTTTTTTTTTTTGCTGCCGCGGTGGATGGTGGTTATGGTGCTCGGCTGCTGACCCGAAAGATGCGGGTTCGATCCCTGCCACGGCGGTCGAATTTCTATGGAGGCAAAATTCTAAAGACACGTGTAGTGTGCGTTGCCAGGTGGTCGAAATTTCTGCAGCCCTTCACTACGGCGTCTCTGCGCTTTGTGTGTGTGTATTAGTGCCTTTCTTTTGTCCCGTCGTCTTCGCGCAGTTTTGTTTCGCTCTAACCATGAACCGACTAGCCCAACATCATGTCTCTCATAGTCTGAGTTGCTTTGGGAACCCACATAAACCAAGAAACCAACGGCGCTTCTTTTTCTCCTTTCATTTGCACCTTCCTCCCTCCCCTCAAGACACGGTTGAGGTGTCCACCTAGAAGTGAGGCAGTTACTGTGCCTTTTATTTCTTCAAAAATTAAATTTCACCTGCTCTACGAAACCAATCCTAAGAAAAAAGTACGAACAAAATAAATTGCCCCGGCCGCTGCGGTCACATTTCGGTGGAGGCGAAATGCTAGAGGCCCGTGCACTATGCGGCATCAGTGCACTCTGAAGAACTCTAGGTGGTCGAAATTATCCGGAGCCTTCCACTACGACGTCCCGCATAGCCGGACTTGATTTGGGACATTAAAACTCATAAACCTGAACATAAACCCATAAACGAGTGTTTCGCTTTCCTAGAGGCCGCCGGAGCACAAAATGAAACTGTGGGACTTCCAAAAGCTAGCACAGCCTGATTTGTTTTTCAATTTGGTAAAGGTAAAGAAGAAAACCCGGTGTTGTATAATTCTGACGACCAAATGTCGTATCTCTGCGAAATTCGAACTCAACAACCCACCCGAAGAGAAGCATTCTACTGCGCGCGTTTATTTTCTCAGCAGTCTGTATATTATAATCGCACAAGTAGACACCGCTTCAAATTCCGCTGCGCATTCTAGTTCCGTTTCTGCCTACCCTGCTCTAATCATACTTGTGACACTAAAGCATTGCATTTCCTTATATTTACAAGCCATGCAGAGGGCGCAAAGCAAGTATTTTTTACATCGAATGTATGTGTAGTTTCAAAAATTAATTAGTGTTTTTTAGTGGATTATGAAAGCCGTTCCAGCAGAATGCTAGGCGACGAGGCGGGAGTCTAGCCTGTTATGCTGACACCAGAATTCTCAAACACACTACACCTTCAGCACTGCACCTTCAGACGGCACTGAACGGGGGATTAACAGAAAACCATGAAAACTTTCTCGCAATCCGTAAGCAAACTCATTCATGTATATCGCTTCGTAAGAAAGAGGGCCCCCCTCGGGATGGCGGGGGATTCCTGTTTTTGCAGCTCGACAAGCTCTCCCCAACTGATTAGGCTAAACGAAGTTACATAAGGGGGACGGGGGCCCATCTCCTCGTTCTGGTTTTCTCGCTTCGTACATGTCGCTCATGTTCCATTTCCAGAGGTTCCGTATACAAAGCAAGTTAGAATAAATGGGCCCCTTCTCCTGATGTCCGAGGTGAGGCCCTGGGCTGCAGCCCCCTTATACCCCCCTTAATCCAGCGCTGGGAGCGCATATGGCAGGTTATCTCAGATCATGAATGGCCGTTTTAGCAATATCCCTCAAGAGAAAAGTATACAACAGCTGTATCTTACCGGCACTCACCTATGGGGCAGAAACGCGGAGGCTAACAAAGAGGGTCCAGCTTAAGTTAAGAACAACGCAGCGAGCTATGGAAAGAAAAATGATAGGTGTAACATTAAGAGATCGGAAGCGGGCGGAGTGGGTGAGAGAACAAACGCGCGTTAATGATATTCTAGTTGAAATCAAGAGGAAGAAGTGGGCTGGTGCAGGGCATGTAATGCGAAGGCAAGATAACCGCTGGTCATTAAGGGTAACGGAGTGGATTCCAAGAGAAGGCAAGCGTAGCAGGGGGCGGCAGAAAATGAGGTGGGCGGATGAGATTAAGAAGTTTGCGGGGATACAGTGGCCGGAACTGGCGAAGGACAGGGTTAATTGGAGAGATAAGGGAGAGGCCTTTGCCCTGCAGTGGGCGTAGTCAGGCTGATGATGATGATGCTGATGACTTCCACCACCTCGCCACCAACTGCGAACTGCTGTTTTTTTTTGTGAGACTGTTGAATATTAGTTTCGTTTTCTGCATGTTAATTTTTAGGCCCACCATTCTTCTCTGCCTGTCTAACTCATTGATCATGCTTTGCAGTTCATGTCCTGAGTGACTTAGCAAGGCAATGTCATCAGCGAATCGCAGATTACTTAGGTATTCTTCATTAACTCTTATCCCCAACTGTATCCATTTCAGGCCCCGGAATACCTCCTGTAAACTGTGGGGTTCCAATAATTGGGGAGATATATATACGTTCTCCCCGCTTCACCGCGGCTAACACAGTTCAAAACCGCGCGGACCCCACCCCGTGATCGCGTACGCTACCGAGCGCACGCCGACCACGGCGGGCCTTACTCTAAGGGAACAAAGGAACGACACACTGGCTGGCACAATCAAGCCATTTATTGCTAGACCAACAATAACGCCAGGTAGACAAAACACGCTAAGGAATCGAGGGCATCCGACTCACCAGCAAGGTTACGAGCGAATGCTCGCCCATGTTAGGGCAAAGGGGAAACTTCGAGGCCGGACGGGACGAGCTGACGGGAACATGTTACCACCACGAGGTCGCCCGCCGGCGGAGAGCTGAGCCTTGCGCGTGAACGTCAGCGCGCTTCCCCGGTGCCGAACAGAAGAGGACCGTCTCTCCCCCGCATGAGCCCAGCAAACACGCCATTCGTGGCGCTCGTGGCGCTGCGACGCGAGCGCCCTCCCCGGTTAGTTAACACAACTAAAGAGGGTGTATTGAGGGGAAGCGAACCACTGGGGACGAGTTGAGGGTGCACTGCGGGGAAGCGAACCACAGGGGACTAGTCGCGTCCCCACATCCCCCAAACTTAAATAGACCCACGCGCCTACAAGTACATGCTATGAAGGAATCTCCTTGTCTTCATGCACTTGAGGCAGGTCTTGCAGCGGAGGTCACGCCGACAGCATGCACGCAGTCTTCCGCGGTATTCCGAAGGCGGCGTGAAGGCCTCCGCTGGGACGACTCGCATGGGCCGTGTACTACATGTCCGTTGGCCCGCGAAGTGAGTGGGTTGACAACTGCAAGCCAGGATTCTGCACTAGTCGCCAGGCTAACAGCAGGCGGAAGTGCCTGCTGACCGGTCTCGCCACGGCTGCCCCGGATGGATGCGCCAAACAGGATACAGGCAGCTCCGTCGCAGCAGGCGGCACCGAGAACATGTGCACAGGAAAGCAAGCCTGGGTGGCTCCACTGGATCTGCAAGATTTCCGAACACACTCTGCATGCCTTTAAAGGGATACTAAAGCAAAATCTTAAAGTTGAACAAAAACGATGAAAATAGATTCTCAGAATGTGATTACACCGAAATCTAGTCGTCACTGCGCATATTTTTCAGCGGATGATTTTATTTTCGATGTTTCATGAGCGCGCGCCAAGCCCTCCCGGCCGGCGCGAGGTGAAGAGCGTGACGTCATGGCGCCCTCCCGCGGCGACAGATATGGCGGCATCCTTCGATGCACGAAGCCTCGCTTCGGACTGGTTTCATCGTTGTTACTGCCTTCTTCAGCGCGTTCAGTGGCCATAAATGGGCCACCGGTCTTTCGCTTCGTCTCCTGTCGCCCATAAGAAAACGTACGAGTAATAAATTTGCTTTATTTTTTTTATCCAGCTACGCTTCACGCCATTGAGCCCGAGTCCTTTTTGGCACAGTGCAAATTTTGTGGCCAGAAGGCAAACTTATATCATATGGTATGGGCTTGTCAGAAAAATGACAGCCTTGACATCATAAACCAGCCAACGTCGGAGGGATGGGAGGCGGCCCTGTCCAGCTCGGACATTTCATTTCATTTCATTTTATTACCTTAAAGGCCCCTTAAAAGGGGTGTTACATAAGGGGTGGCAAGAGTAAAAGCACAAATTCACAATGACAGGAAAGTTTCTACGTTATCAGTGAAAAGACTTGGGCAAGTGATGATGGCAACGTAGTTCGGAAGGCCGTTCCAGTCTGCGGCTGCACGAGGAAAGAAGGAATTAGAAAAAGTGACGGTGCGGGATCGTGGACGGGCAACTTGTAGGCGATGGCTGGTGAGGTGAGATATGCGTGCGGGTGGAAGAATATGTGCATAGGGCTGTGGAAGAATTTGTGAAATAAGGACATGCTGGCAATGCGACGGCGGAGCGATAGGGGTGATAATCCGGATGCTATTTTTAAGGACGAAACACTGATGTCATAAGAGTAGGATGAATGAATGAAACGAGCAGCGCGATTCTGAACAGATTCGAGGGCATTGATGAGATATGCTTGATGAGGATTCCAGATGGGCGACGCAAATTCTAGTTTAGACCTGACTAATGACTTGTAAGCTAATAACTTGACATGATGGGGAGCATGATGAAGATGGCGCTTTAGGAAACCTAATGTCTTGTTTGCTGACGATATTATATTAGTAACATGCAGGCTCCAAGAAAGATCGCTAGAAATAGTTATGCCTAGATACTTGTATGATTGAACTAGTTGTACGGGAACTTCAGATATTACGTAAGAGAAGGTTAAAGGATTACGGCGACGGCTAATGGACAAAAGATTACACTTACGTGGGTTAAGTTCCATTAGCCATTTATTACACCACTCCTGAACGGCATTAAGATCATTTTGAAGAGAAGATTGGTCAGTGGTGGTAAGAATAGCACGATAAAGTACACAGTCGTCAGCGAACATGCGTATGTTAGATGTTACATTTGAAGGCAGATCATTAATGTATATAAGAAACAGTAGTGGGCCAAGCACAGATCCCTGTGGGACGCCCGACATTAGTGAGAGTGAGTTAGAGTTCTTGTTCTTAATGGAGACAAACTGCGAACGATTAGTCAAAAATTCTTCGATCCACTTCAAAATATGGGGGTGCAAATTTAATCGAGAAAGTTTTATCAGCAGGCGTTTATGGGGTACTTTATCAAATGCTTTGGCAAAATCTAGAAACATGATATCAGTCTGTAGATTAGAATCAAGGTTAGCATGCAGATCATGAATGAATGTGGCAAGTTGGGTCTCGCAGGAGTAACCCCGGCGAAATCCGTGCTGAGCAGAATGGAAGAAGTTATTCGAATCAAGGAATGCCATGATGTGGGTATAGATGACGTGTTCCATGATTTTGCAGGGAATACTAGTTAGAGAGATGGGGCGGTAATTAAGCGGCGAGTTCTTGTTACCTGATTTGTAGACTGGAACGACCTTCCCATTTTTCCAGTCTATGGGCAGTTGACCTGTGAAGAGTGACTGAGCGAATAACAAGCACAACAGAGATGAACATATATCTTTGGTATTAATCAGTATTTTAGCGTTGATATTGTCAATTCCAGCAGAGGATGATATTTTAATGTTTTCTATTAGTGACAAAATTCCTGCAGAAGAAAATATAAGAGGAGGCATAGTATCTTGAATAGTTGGGGGGTTTGGAGGAAATGTCGGCTCTGTTTCATTAGTAAACACGGATGAAAAGGCTGTGTTGAACATGTTGGCGCATTGAGTTTAAGAGACATTTGCTCCTGAAGCATCAGTGAGGGAAACAGTGCATGTGTGCTGGGGGTTAATGACTTGCCAGAACCTACGGGGGTTAGTTGACAACATTTTAGGTAGATCGGAGTTAAAAAAAGTGCGTTTCGAGGAACAACGAGCCATCGTCGCCAGAGCACGGGCAGCGGCTTCTACCAACGGCGTCCCGGACTAGGGACCCGATCAGCCTTCCCTTCAACTAAGGCATTGTGGCTTTAAATAAACGTTTTCATCATTAGCATCATTTAGAGTGACGATTCTGCCCCCTTTAGGCTAAGAGGGGCGTCGGTTTGTTGATAACAATGGTTCCCCTCTTAACCACCAGATGGCGCCACTAGTCCAAACATCGTCGGGCTTCTGTTTTATTTATTTATTTATTTATTTATTTATTTATTTATTTATTTATTACAATACCCTCAGGGCCCGCAGGTCGTTATAGAGGGGGGGGGGGGTGAAAAAAGGAAAAAATACATAGTAAAAAATACAGGCAAAAGGCAAAAAGTCATGATGCAGACGCTTGTTTGATGATATGCTTGGTGATATGGTGATAAGTGCCTTGAAAGATGACGCGTCTTCAATGCAGGCGATATGGGGCGGAAGGTTGTTCCACTCAGTGCTGGTCTTTGGTAAGAAAGAATTAAAAAGCACATTCGCTTTACAAGTTGGGATGGAAACTTTATGCGATCATCAACAGGTGATGACACGTATGATGGTAGAGAAGAAAAAAATCCTGTTTTAGTGTCTCGTTATGAAAGAAAATGCTGTGGAAAAGACTGAGGCGTGAAATATTTCTGCGAACTGCGAGGTTAGTCAGACCAAGATTAATTTTCATTAAAGAAACACTAGCCGTGCGAGAATAGTTGGAAAGCATGAAGCGAGCTGACCGATTCTGAACAGATTCTATAGCATCGATTAAAGTGAGTTGTGCGGGGTCCCATATTGATTATGCGTATTCTAGCTTTGGCCGTATTAGTGTCTGATATATAAGTGTCTGAAAAGTGCCGTATTAGTGTCTGATATAAAAGTGAGAATGTTAGAAATGGCGTAACGTCCGGAAAAAATAGCTGCATTTAGCGTACGTAAGCGTGCATACGGTTAAGGTATGTAGACAGCATCGATTAACATCTTGACATATCTGTGTACACCGTGAGCAGACGACGAGAGACGACAGACAGACAGACAGACGACGAGTGGCCAACGCGATGTCAATCGTGCTTCTTTCGGGAACGGTGGGCGCGCGGGTGTAATGACATCTATAGTCGTATACATCTTAAGTCTGCAGTGAAGCTCCGCCCACATTCAGCCTCCGCGCACAAAATTCCTCCACGACAAAAAAGTAGTCTGCTGGTTTAACGTTTCTTGTTACGTAAACAAGAAGCTTATCACAAGAGAAAGAATTATGAGCTCTAGAATTTTGATACATGGATTGTTTGATATAGTCAAACATGAAAACGCTGATTTCATTTACAGTTACGATTCGCCAGCGGAGTAATACAGGACGCCGCGGACCGCGGCCCAGTGTAGGCAACTGCTGTTTTCTTAAGTTGTATCCTACTATAGGGGGCACTACATCGTTGCGGCCATGCGTTTACGCGTCTTTTTCGTCCAGGTTCTGACTCTGTCACTGCATCAGAGGATCCTGACCTACCGTGGAATGCCGCAAGGCATGAATCTACTGCTGTGTCATTCAACAAGGCGGACAGCAGTGCTCTGGAGCGACCGCATCGTGGCTTTGAAGCTCATCCGTGTATGCATCCAGGCTTGACTCCGACGCAACAGCTCATCTGGAAACACTCAAGGGGCGGTACTTCTGTGGCACTCAGTGCGAGGCTCCCGGGGCACGACGTTGCTGCGGCCATGCGTTTACGCGTCTTTTTCGCCCAGGTTAGTTATTTGTACCCTGCCTCTTGTTACCGGAGTTCGAATCGCTGTGTTATTGCGGTGTCGTGCCCCAGCGACCTGTTCCGCATCATGCGAGTGTGCCATGCCTTTATAGATTGTGTACTGTTCGGTTTAAGTCAGTTTTAGAGCGCAGCTCTTTGGCGTCCGTTCCTGGGTTTCGCATCGTCGTCGGCGTTGTCGTCGGCCTCGTAACCAGCTCCGCCCCCCTTTCATCCCCCCAGCGCTAGCAGCGACCGACTGATACCGCTGGATGCCGCTGACGCCGCTAGAGAGTCAAGATAACGTGACTGCATAGAACACCGTCGCCGCCATGCAGAAAGAGGAGGAAAGGGTCCCCCCCCCCCCCCCTGTTCTTGTGTGGCGGATAGGGTGCTCTTCAGTTGCCGACGCGCCGGTTATTTCACGTAGGCCCCGGCACGTCGACGAATACGTGACCACCTTCCCACGGCTAGACCTGGTTCTTAGCGCAGCGGAAGCGAGGGTATCATATTGTTTGTGTCGGCATCGGCGGCGTTGTCCCTGAAACCAACTCCGCAGCTGGGGTTGACTCACTATCGAAAAGGTGAAACAGCTTATTTGCTGCGCTCAAATTTCGCATTAGGAAGTAACGTAATCGTCGGTAATTTTTTTTACTGATGCTATCCGGGGACGTGGAAAGCAATCCTGGCCCTGATTCCGCAAACAGTACATCGAGTACACCGAGTGTAACCACCGATACTGCTACTATCGCTGGGATCTTTGAGGTTGTTAAGCGCTTAGAACTGGGCCAAACTTCAAGAACTACAGGCAATAAGAGAGAACCAAAATGCCATGAATACATCTCTGGATGGTCTTCTGGATAGAGTTGCAGCTCTCGAAAATGATATGGAAGTGATAAAACGTAATGAAGCTGCTTGTGTATCTGCTCAACCACAAGCCGTTGATGATCTAGCGCGGAATTTGGCCGAGCTTAAGACATCGCTTTATGACGCGAACAGATCGAGAAGTAATCACCTGGTTCTTCTGGGTTTGGCTGACTCGGCTACAGAGACATGGAGTGAATCTGAAGAGAAGGCTCGTGCATTCTGTCTAAACCAGTTGGGTGAGCCCGTTCATTCAGAAAGTATTGAACGTGCACATCGCATTGGCCAGTTCCAAGACGATAAAAACTGCCCGGTAGTCATTCGGTTCTGCAACTTACAGACAAGGAACGCATTTTGTCTTGCGGAAATAAATTGAAAGGCACAGACTTCGCGATCCGCGAAGATTTCACCCTGGCTGTGCGGGTAGCTCGAGCTAAGCTTGTAAGCTGTACTCGTGCCAAGAAAGTTACTTTAAAACTTCGTTATGACAAAATGCTTATCAACAAAAAGTGGTTCGTTTCAGTTTACTTATTTGGTGATTTTAACTTTCCGCTCATAAACTGGCGTAATCTATCATCATCTTGTCGAACATCTGTGGATTTTCTTAACTTAACTTTAGATCTTAACCTGTTCCAAGTCGTTAACAAACCAACCCGTGGTACTAACATTCTAGACCTTATACTCACCAACACCCCCGAAACCGTTGAATCCGTAGTTCATCTAAACGGCTTTAGTGATCACGATCTACTTCAGGTAACAATTAGTGTTCCACTACCCTTTTCAGGGATCTCTAAGAAAATAATACGTGATTATAACAAAGCAAACTACTCTAAAATAAACGATGAACTTGAAGTATTTTTCAACCGCACGCTACTTCCTTCTTTTTATAATCGCTCGGTGGAAGATAACTGGGTATGTTTCAAGAATAAAATGTCTGCTCTAATTAACAAATATATCCCGTTGATCTCGATAGCAAATGACAAAACAAATCCTTGGTTTACTAATGCCCCACTTAAGCTCAGGAATAAAAAGAAACGTCGGTACAATACCGCTAAACGCGTCAATAATGCTCCTTCGTGGGAAAGGTACAGCCTTTGCTTAAAAACGTACTATTCTGCCTTAGCTGCAGCCAAAAATAAATATTTCTCCACAGATTTACCTTCTCGCTTAAATTCGAATCCGAAAAAGTTTTGGCGAGTTATATCTAGAGATGTGAAGGCCTGAAAAAAACACTGCAATTTTGGAAAAAAACCGGTTTTTTTCGTTTTTTTTCAGACGAGGGAAAATGGAAAGAAACATCGAAAATTTCAATTTTCAATTTCAAAATGCAATTTGAAGATTGTAGGGTCTGCTCGCGGGCAGGTCAAATCTCGCGCCACTCACCGCGGGTAGCCTCGGACCCCTTCTTCCCGAGTGGTGGGGCGGGGGGAGCGAGGCTAGGAGAAAGCCTTTATAAAGCGAGACCGGGAAGGCTCGCGCTCTCTCGCTCTTGGACCAGCCCTGCCAAAGGACCACCTGACCCAGCTGCCGCGACGACGACCGGCCCCCCTGATGTGAGAATAAACCGTTTGTACAAAGTCCTGCCTCGAGTGACTGCCTGTGCGTCCCCGCGCAGAGGAATCGCCCACAAGGTTTTATGGCTGCTTGCTTTCAGTTTAGGTTTTTGTTTTTGCTTTGAAAACCATTACAGCATGCATCGTTAAAAGATTGGAGAGCAGTCGTCATTGCCGGTGCCAGGTAGTGCTTTTAAAACATTCGTGCTGCGATTACGCGGGTTGAAGGCCAGGTCACATATCAGCTCCAGGCTTGACTTAAAACACACTAATAGTTTGAACAAAATGGCTGCAAATTCTACAGCGCTACAAACACGGCATAAATAATATAGGCTGCTGTGCACGTAAGCGGTTTTAGCCAAATACAAGCCTAGCTTCTTGATTTCCAACGTAGCAGAGTACAGGACATCCGTAGGAATTTGGTCCAGGACAGGGGTCTTCAGCGAAGCACCTGGCCCCATTTACCTAGTGGCAAGACCTTTGCACCAACCAGCCGCTAACTCGTTTGGCTTGCTGGCTGCTGATACCTCCATCATCCGCCAGCTGCGAACTAAACTGGTCCCGTTTCGGAAACGTCCATACAAGGATTCGCAACAGGCTTTCAGGGGAACGCGTTCGAAAGCTTGTGTATGTGCAGTCGAACCTAGCTGTGGACACAGCTTCAATCCATGTTGCTGCGCGTAGTGCCGCATCCAGCGACAGTGACTCTGAGTCCGATATGGAGTGACTTATAGATCAGTTTCCATGTTCCCTTTCTCGGTGCAATAGAACAAGAAGTTCGTTCCACAGATATGATAATTATATCTCCATATTCGCCTGAAGTGCAAATCATTATTTATCTTCTCGGTGAAATAGAAAAAGAAGTTTGTTTCACAATATGACATCTATAACTACATATTCGACTGAACTTCGGAGCATTATTATTGATCGCCGTGCTGTTGCAAATAAATCTGTTTTTGTCATGTTTTGCAAAATTTCCAATTTTTCATGAAAAAAACCCTGAAAGAAACGGTTTTTTTCATGCCATTCAAAATTTCATGAAATTTTACATCTCTAGTTATATCACCTGACCGTGACTCTAACCAGATAGCCTTGCATAGCGATACAAATACTCCCCTCCCCGGCAATGAGTGCCCCTCTGCGTTTAATACGTTTTTTTCATCGATTTTCAGCCGCGAGGATCATACCAATGTACCTGATGTTGCTGATTATGACTGGCCATTCATGGAAAGTATTGAAATCTCGGTGGAGGGAATTGCATGTCTTAAGAATTTGAAGATTTCTACCTCATCTGGTATTGACAATATTAGTTCCAAGATATTAAAAAATACCATTTCTATATCCAGTAACATTCTGTACCATATATTCAAGCAGTCTTTGTCATCGGGACAGCTGCCTAATGACTGGGAAATGGCAAAAATCATACCCATATTTAAAACTGGGAATAAACACTCCCCGGAAAATTACCGTCCAATTTCATTGACCTGCATTTGCTGCAAGATGCTGGAACATATAATTGCTTCTCATATTTATAATCACCTAGAGTCCAATAATTTCTTTTTTCGCCAGCAACATGGTTTCAGGAAAGGATTATCATGTGAGACACAGTTACTCGAATTCACGACTGACCTGCACCTTAACATGAACAATAACCAGCAGACCGATTGCATTTTCCTTGACTTTTCCAAAGCCTTTGATCGTGTAGCTCATTGTCGCCTTATTGCTAAATTAACTGCACTTCGATTTGACTCCTTCACCCTAACATGGCTTCGAAATTTTCTTTCGAATCGTCAACAGTTCACAGTAGTTAATAATATTGCTTCGTCTCCTACTTACGTTACTTCTGGTGTGCCTCAGGGCAGCGTTTTGGGCCCTTTACTCTTCCTAATTTGCATAAATGATTTGCCACTTAATGTTTCTTCTCGCTTACGTATTTTCGCTGATGACTGCATTATTTACAGATCAATTAACAGTACTGACGACCACCTGGCCCTTCAAAATGACCTTAGCCTAATTCATAGTTGGTGTAACACCCGGTTAATGGCTTTAAATGTGTCAAAATGTCAGGTAATTTCTTTTAGTCGTAAGCGTGACAACTCACATTTTTTATACAACGTCAATAATAAAGAATTGTTACATACAGTATCGTATAAATATTTGGGTGTTCAACTAACCGAAAACCTCTCCTGGACAGACCATATTGCAGCCGTTTGCGCAAAAGCTTCAAGGACATTACGTTACCTACGTCGTAATCTGGGTAATTCACCTTCCAACATCCGAAAATTGGCCCATCAGACATTTGTTCGTCCACAGCTCGAGTATGCATCATCCATTTGGTCCCCACATCCTACATACTTAATCGACATGCTTGAATCAGTCCAGAACCGAGCTGCCCGTTTCATTTCACGTAATTATAGCCATCACTCCAGCGTAACGCAAATGAAACTCGATCATTCCATACAGCCTTTAGTTCTTCGCCGTAATATCGCTCTGTTATCCTTGTTTCACAAATATGTTTATAATGCCACACAATCCACACTTCATACCCAGACCGCCTCGAACACGTCTCGTCGATTAAACAACCACTTAAGTTTTGCGCGCATGTGCGGTACGACACATGCTTTTAACTTTTCCGCACTCCCTACAGCCATTCGCTTGTGGAACAATCTGCCTGATCACATTGCTTCCGAGTCAGATCAAGAAAAATTTCGTCATCTCCTACACGAGCATTTTTCACAATAGCGCTTACAAATCACTTTATCTTGTCTCTTACACTTGGCAATCTGCTTTGAACTTCTTGTGATTTCCTTTTTTCATATCTATCTCGCTCTTGTGAATTGCTATTTTATGCTGCGTCGTGTGTTCACTTGTATGCCCTGTATATATTATTGCTTTTTTGCGTCTTTTCCCCTGAATATCACTTCAAGAATTGTATTCCCTGATATGGTCATTTTTTGTGTTTTTTGTGTTTTTTGCGTTTTTTTACTTTCTAGTATTAATGCCTTACGTTAAGTTTTACTCATGTTATTTCCTTAAGTGTACCTTTGTGGCCTTTCATTACTACAGTTGTTCCTGTTTCATGTTTTAATCTTGGTACTAATGTTGGTGAGCCTTGTATTAAGGTGTATCTTTTGTTTACCAATTTAGAAGGCTGCTTACTCTGTAACCCCCCCTTACACAATGCCCCTATGGGGCCTGTAAGGTATTTTAAATAAATAAATAAATAAATAAATAAATAACCCACTTCAAGACCAGGTTATTGAGCATAAACCTTAACAAAAGGCCAGGCAGCTGCGTAATGGGTTCCAGCGCCTCATTCACTGCGGTCTTGCCAGCATTCAGTCCATATCTGATCTTACTATACTTGTGGTGAACTGCCGTAGCATAAAGAATAAAACTGATGATTTTGCCACGCTTATTTCCCCAGTCCAACCGCATGTAGTCATGGGTACTGAATCCTGGCTGGACGAATCTGTTCACAGCTCCGAAGTCTTTCCAGCAGATTTTGAAGCTTACCGTTGCGACAGACACTCACGTAGAGGTGGCGTTTTCCTGCTCATTCACTCGAGTCTTCGCAGTTCTGCTTTGCCGGAACTTAATGGCTGCGAAGAATCTGGCGGAATCTACATTTAGAGAACGGCCAGCTACTTACACTTGGCTGTTTCTATTGTTCTCCTATGCGGGCTAGTCCAGACATATTTGTATCCCTTTCTGAATTCATAAGTAAGATACACAACGATTACATCATTGGAGGTGATTTCACCTTGCCTGAAGCTACATGGGTTGACAATAAACCAATCCTTACTAACCTGTCAAAGCTGTACGTTGATTTCCGCGACCTCGTTATTGCAAACGACCTGTATCCGTTTTTTAAGGAGCCAACCAGGTCATGCCATGGTTCCTCGTCTGTTCTAGATTTGCTTTTTGCTTACCGAGATTCACTTGTGCGCGATAGTTATATTATCCCAGGTATCAGTGACCACGACTGTGTCGTTGCACACGTGCCAATGACCCAGCCTTCAGTGCCACACAGGCACCCCAGGAAAATTTTCTTCTATGATAGAGGCGATTACTCATCACTATCTAGCGAGCTTGCCAACTATTTACAAGACTTCATATTCATGAGCCAGCGTTTCGATGCTACTGTGCTGTGAGACATATTTAAGCAGAAGCTTGATGTGCTCATTGACAAATATGTTTTTTTTTTTTTCAAAAACATATCAGCTAAGCGGCGCAAGGACAAGCCGTGGGTAACTCGGGAAACTAAACTATTGATTAAGAAAAAGCGTCGCCTACTAAACACGTACAAAAAATACCGGGACGCGAAAGTACTTGAAAACGTACGTGCTCTTGGAACAGACATAAAAGTTAAAAATAAAGCTGCGAAAAAAAGGTACATGAATGAGTTAGGTGCTAAAATTCAGAGTAATCTAAAAGAACTGTGGAAATTTCTTAAAGTTAATGGCCGTGAATCAGTCGGTATTCGGGCACTGAATAACGGCGCTGAACCTATAACTGATGATTTTGATAAGGCATGCTGTTTCAATGATTATTTTAAGTCTTTTTTCGCAGCGAACTAGCATCATGAAATGCCAGTCATGGATGTCCATGTGCAAGAGACAATGCCTGAGCTAACAATTACATACAACGGTGTGTTAAACCTGCTGAATAACATAAAGGTGTCTTCGGCAAGCGGGCCCTAAGATGTTCCCGGTCATGTCTTTAAGGTCTGTGCTGAAATCATTGCTCATTACTTAGTTATTCTATACTCGAAATCGGTAGATACAGGAATAATACCCCAGCAATGGAAAAACGCTAACGTGGTGCCCATTCATAAGGGTGGTCCTAAAAACATAGTTGCTAATTACAGGCCGATTTCGCTTACAAGTATTAGCTGTAAAACGCTTGAGCACATAATATATAGCGCAATGATGAAGCATTTGGAACAAAATGAATTTTTCACTCAAGCTCAGCATGGTTTCAGATCAGGTTACTCGTGTACGACGCAGCTCTTAGAATTTAGCCATGATATTTTTTCATCATTTGACAAGGGTCTACAAACGGATTGCATTTTCTTAGATTTCAAGAAAGCGTTTGATTTGGTACCTCATGATTTGCTACTGTATAAATTATCTTTGAACAAGATTCCAACTTCCCTTGTAAACTGGCTTCAATGTTACCTGCAGAGACGTAAACAACGTGTATTGATTAATGGGTCCCAGTCTGATTATGTTCCTGTATTTTCGGGGGTACCGCAGGGGTCTGTTTTAGGACCTCTGCTGTTTCTAGTTTATATTAATGAGGTTTCTAAATATATGACTTGTAAAATGCGTTTATATGCTGACGATTGTGCTATCTACCATGTTATTGACAGTTCTTCAGATTCTTGTCATTTGCAGTGCAACTTGGACCGCATACAACAATGGTGTTTGAAGTGGCAGATGTTTCTGAACCCAGTAAAATGACAGTTTATTTCTTTCACACGCAAGCACCACCCTTTCCTGGCTGTATACAAACTAGATTCTACCCGACTTTCTAGAGTTTCTCACTATAAATAACTGGGCGTTTACTTTTCGTCCAATCTCACCTGGAACGAGCACGTCGAGCACGTTTCTGCTAAAGCTTATGGCATGCTAAATTGGCTAAGAAGAAATTTTAAAATGGCACCACTAAAAGTTAAAGAGATTCTATATTTCACCTATATTCGGCCAATATTGGAGTATGCTTGTGTTGTTTGGCACCCCCCAACTTTAAATTTTTCAGAAAGTGTTCAGAACTTCGCCGCTCGGTTTGTCTCAAGTAATTACGATTTTAACAGCAGTGTTACTAACATTAAACTAACGCTGGGATGGGAGCTGTTACGGAAACGCCGTACGAACTCCCGATTAGAAATTCTGTATAAAATCTTTCACCGAAAAATAAAAATAGATAAAGAAAATTATTTGCTTCACCGCATTTCAGGTCAAACAGACTTGACCATGGATGGAAGATTAGAGAAATTAAATGCAAAACTAACACTTATCAAGTGCATTTTTTCCATCTACCATTCATGACTGCATGGAATCGCCTGCCCCATGAAATTGTTGAGTGCCGTTCTGAACTTACGTTCCGAGCGTTGCTGTCGGATGTATGAGGGCGCAGTTGGCTTTTTTCTTTCTTTTTTTTCTTTTTCTTTTTTTGTCTTGCCTTGTTGTTCTTTCATATTTCAGATGCAGTGTATCTGTGTATGCTTGCCCAATTCTTTAATTACTAACAAAATTCATCTGTCCACAGATTAACGATGGTGACATGTCGCGCCTGTGTACGAAAACTGTGAATGATCTTGTGCTTTACTTAAGAAATTTCCGCTGTCCAGATAGCGACGACGGTAACATGTGCGCTTGTTTTTACGTTGTGCTTTGATAAGATTGTCAAGCCAGTGACTTAGTTCTATGGAAGATACCAAGAAAACATGTGTATTTCGCAGGCTGCCGGCACCGCAGACAAGCACAACAGTGCTTAAGCGGTGTGGAAAGTACGCTTTGTAAGCAGTTGGACGAAATAAACAAACCATTATTATTATTATTATTATTATTATTATTATTATTATTATTATTATTATTATTATTATTATTATTATTATTATTATTATTATTATTATTATTATTATTCATTTGGTACTTGCTGTGTCATGCCTTGTATTGCTTTTTTCTTTCTCTTTTTTTTCTGGCCTATTCTTCTGTTATGTATCCTCATCCCCCCTGCAATAATGCCTACGGGCGCTGCAGGTATTTCCAATAAATAAGTAAATAAATAATCGCAGCTTCCACAGGCGGGTCGATGCCCCAGAGATAGTTGATAGCAAACTGCTTCACATGTGGGAGGCAAAACATGGCATGGAGCGCAGACTAAAGAAGCAGAAATGGAACCGTAAGCTTAGAAAGAGGATCGCTAGACATAACAAGGAAATTGAAAATTATGTGATCAAATTATGCGAACAAAACTGGTGTAGCAGATGTGACGCGATGGAAGGGAGCATGAGCCTTTCCAAAACGTGGGGTCTGCTGAGACACCTGTTAGATCCGAATCAAAATTCAAAAACCCAATCGGGAATTACATTATCAAAAGCCAGGCACGCATTTGAGGGAACAGATGCGGAATTTGTGCACAAACTAACCAACATGCACATTGGTGATACCCATAGTACCACCCTCCCAGAATACGACGGCACTCCCAACGAGGAGCTCGACGCACCCATCACGGAGGCGGAGGTAAGGGCAGAAATATTGGGACTAAAAACGAAATCGGCCCCGGGCCCTGACGGGATAACTAACAAAATCTTAAGAAACCTAGATGACGACTCCATCAGCGCTCTGACGGAGTACATGCAAGAAATTTGGACTAAAGACCACCTGCCTCGACAGTGGAAGTCGGCGAATGTAATTCTAACCCCAAGGCCGGGTAAACCCCCGAAACTGGAAAATTTAAGACCTATTTCCCTAACCTAATGCATGGGGAAATTGATGGAGCGCGTAGTCCAGACCAGACTGACGCGTTTTATGGAGCAAAACGATCTGTGGCAGCACGAGATGGTCGGCTTCCGACCGGGCTTGTGCACGCAGTACGTTATGCTCCAACTGAAACATGACATAATCGATTCGTGTTCTAGAGACGCCGAAGTAATTCTCGGCCTAGACTTGACAAAGGCTTTTGATAATGTCAAACACGAAGCAATCCTCCGAGGTCTCCATGAAATTGGGGTAGGGGCGCGAACATACGATTACATCAAGGACTTTCTGTCAGGCAGAACTGCCTGCATGAAGTTCCAGGACATCGAGTCTCGCACACTAAAGTTAGAGAGCAGGGGCACGCCGCAGGGCTCGGTTCTCTCCCCGTTCCTCTTTAACGTGGCAATGAGGGCCCTCCCCGAAGCTCTGCGGAGCATAGAGGGGCTAAATATCAGTATGTAAGCGGATGACTTCAACCTCTGAATTAACCAGGGGAGCGATGCGAGTATCGAGGAGCGCCTGCAGGCTGCGGCGGACACTGTCGTCGACTATGCTGCCAGTAGGAGTGTCTCATGCTCTCCGCAAATATCAATAATTATTCGTCTATAACCCGAAGTCACTCCCATGCAAGCGCAACTGGAAATTTGACATTAAAGTAGAGGGGAAACCAGTTCCAAAGGTAGATCGAATCAGAATCTTAGGGCTATTTATTCAGGATAATGGGTATAATGATGTGACACTCAAAAGGCTCGAGGGATTTGCCACGCAAGCCCTTGGCATATTTAGAATGGTCGCGCTGAAAGGACGAGGCCTGAAGGAAAGAAGCTTGCTTAAACTAACCGAAGCATACGTAATAAGCCGCGTGAGTTATGCAACACCTTTCAGGATGCTTTCAGGGCCGTACCGGATGCCGAGAGAACTGCGTTCTCCGATTGGTTACATCGACCTCAAACCAGCGAGCCACTTCCGGCGCGAGCGCGAGCGAGGCGCGAATATCTGACATGGACAGATATATGCCGAGCGCCAGCGCCAGCTCGCTTCTGCGCCTCGCGCATGCGCAGACCGGCTCCGGCGTGCGCTGGTACGCGTGGGCACTGCGCTCGTGCGCCTCGGATGGGCCCATGGAGATGGGCCTTAAACGAGAAGCATGCTTTGTTCTTAACTGGCGCAAAAAAAAAGGTTGTGGGAAAGCATGAAAAAGAAGGGGGAAGGTGTCACGACGCAACTAGCGTACGTCGTGGTAAAGAGAGTGAGAAGTGCCGCCGAAGGGGAGAAGACAAAAGGGGAGAGACTCTGAAAACGGCGCCGCATGCGAGTGTCGTGCTTCTCGGCCTCAGCGAGTGACGAACGGTTTCTTCCCGGAAGTCGGTTCGAAACACGAGACGACGACAGGACGGCTCGGGTGGATTGGCGCTGTGCTTGTTTTCGCTCTTGCTAGCTAGCCAGAGCGGCTAACAGTGGCGCGTGTGTTTTAAATTATTTGTTTCTTCTCGTTGTAGTATCCTCTAGTTGACCATGGCGGCTTACAGCGAGGCATGTGTTTTATATTGTGTACTTATCTTTTGCGTTGTGACGTCTTACGTCTAAACGATGGCGGGAAAGGCACCTATTGGCCAAAGAGTAAGTTTTGGCGGGAGGACTGTCTATTGGCTGAGGATGGAGTTTTTGGCGGGAATGTAACGAGATGGGTGCGCGCGAAGCAGAGCGCCGGAGGTTGGGTGTGTGGCAGCCGGACAGATCGGTCGTGTGCGGCCGGTCGTGGTCTCGGGGCTGAGAGCGTGGCGTTGGAGACGCGAGTTACTTGAGCGGCGGCCGGACGGGTTGGCCGTGTGGTGGCCCGCGGTGGTCCGGAGTCGTGGAAGTTTGAGGTTTTATTTTTAGTTAAAGCGGAGAGGCCGAAATCTTTCGGCATAAGTAAACCAGTTGTGTAAATATTGTAATAAATAACTTCTTAAAAGAGCATTTCAAGTGATTCGCCGTCAGAAGACCTGCACACCTGTCTGAACTCACCTGTCGCGAAGTACGTCCCCAGGGTGACTCACGAGACCCGCCCTCTACCACTCCACATCAACATCAGGAGAACAACAACATCAACGAGAGAGAAGGAAAAAGAATTGGCGCTCCGCTTTTTAGAGCACGCTCGATTTTCTCCATGTTAAACTTCCTGGTGTCAGCTACCTTGTGCGTATTTATTAACTTCGACAGCTCTACTAATTCTATTTTGTCTGTGGAGTTAGACGTCCTCAATCTTTGGCGTTTCTTAGTAAGATCTTTAGTCTCTTGAGATAGCTTCCCGGTATCCTGCCGAACCATCCTACCGCCTACTTCTATCGCCGCGCAGTAAGTTGCGCCGACATGGCAGCGCCGTTCCTCGAGTTAACGATAGCGTTGCTGGATACAGGTGCAAGCGTCTGTCTGTTCGGTCACGAGGTGTTAAACCACCTGCGTGGCAATAATATAAGGTTGAGAAAGGGTGATACCACTTTTCGCCTTGCGAGCGGCACAGCACACTCATGCGGTGCCGCCAGGCTATAGTCTCTCGTTCGGAAAAACGAATGAGGCGACAACGTCTCGTTGATCTCCCCAGTTTATCTGTGCCTGTAATTCTTGGGCGAGACTTTCTGGCCAAGACTGGTATTGTGATAGACATAAGCAGCGGCGGCTACCGAGAACGCGCCACTGGTGCCTTTCGCAAAAGCGCCCGCGACAACGCAGTCACTGGCGGCTCCCAACGCGGCTCGAGTTACCGCCGACGGTTGACGCTCACTTGCGCCGGTACGAAGGCCACATTGCGCTCTGAGCGGGCGGACAACCGCCGCTGAAAGAGGAGCTATAGAGAAAGGGCCCGCGGTAGAACATATATCCGTGCTGCAAGGAAGGGCATGCATCCGTTGTCGTCAGAAGTGAGCAGCGTGTCGGAAAGTCAGAAGGCCCGTCTGTCGTCGCTGTGGTACGAATACGACGCGATGTTCACGGACCGTCCTGACTGCGCTGACGTCAGGGGTCCTGTTAGCTTGGAGGTCGAAGATGGGACGACGGCTTTATGTGCAAATTTGAATGCAGCGCATGGAATGGTTCAATTTTGTAATGACTGAAAGAGAGACAGAAAAAAATAAAAATAAATCATAAATGAACTGCTTTATAATCAGAAAAATGAAAACAAATAGAAAAATAAATAAATAAAATTAATATTAGCATGGGAGTCGCTGTGTTTCTAGAAGAAATTTTTGAACTGCACAGTGCGCACTCCTGTTGCTTCGTCCAAGCGAAGTAGCGCCAATGGAAAGAACAACCTCAGTGGACACAGGCCGACCCAGCTGGCGAAACGGAATTTCTAATAGGCGCCTCCTCAAAGAAGAGAATCGGCGGCAGAACAGCAGGTAGTGATCCACTGTCTCAGGATCGGCACAAAATGGGCACAGTGGAGAAACCGCCAGACCAGATCTGTGAAGGTAGAAATTTAGCAGAGGAACTCGGCATCGCAAACGCGTGAAAGAGACCTCCAGTCTGCGCGAGCTATAGTCTTTGCTACTCCAAGGGTGCAGAAGGTGCTAATATTCGGGAGATGAAGTAAGCGCCGAGGCTTAAAATTCCTGAAATATTGTGCAACTGCGAAACCTCACCGCAGCTATATATGCGCAGGTTGGCAGGACAGCAATTATTGGGCCACAGAGAGAGGCCCTTGCTAATGAATCAGCAACCTCATTTAACTGAATGCCCATGTGACCCGGTACCCAAAGCAACCTCACTGAATTTAGATGGAGCGGGATCAGCTGCTTAAAGAGGCGCAATACCCGAGACTCAGAGGGTGATGATAATGAAGAGCAAATAGATAGAGAGTCCGTCATAACCATGACTTGGGAAACGGCAGGATCTAATTTACGTAAGGCTAGAATTACAGCTAATAATTCGGCCAGAAAAATTGGAGTGAAGTCAGGGAGACGGAGAGAAAAGGACCATCCCAATGCAGGTGAAAAAATGCCCACACCTGCCTTTTCACGATCCTGCGAGGCATCGGTAGCAATGAGAATATGAAAAGGAAAGGACCTTAGGTGGTCCTGCAGCAAACCGTGAAGGAGAGGAAAGCTGGAGCTTGACATTCGATGGGAAAATGTCATCAAATGCAATCTCGACTGAAGGTGAGATGTTATACAGTGGATGGATATCTGTGAGCTTAATGTTTAAGGGATCGAGGAGAGACTGCACGAAACATATCTGCGGAGTATGCAAACGAGACCAGGTGTCATTTAAAAAGACTGCGGGTTGACTAAGAAATATTACATTGGATGTGTGGAGAGGAGAGTCGCACAAATTTAAAAAGGTTTGGACTGTTAAAAGGCGAAATCTGGCTAATAAAGATGGAATTCGCGCCTCAAGGTGCAGGACAACATTAGTTACATACTTTGGAAGTCCCAAACAGAGGCGCAACGCCTCACGCTCCAAGAGCACAAGCGGGCGAAGTTTATAGGCAGGAGCTCCTAAGAAAAAAACACATCCGAACTTCAAAATTGGGCGGACATACATTTTATAGATCAGCAGAAGTGTGTGCCTTCTCATCCCTGACCTAGCGCTGCAAAGCCGACGCAGGATGCCAATGCCCGAACTCCTTTTACAGAAACTTACTCAATGTGAGCCCGCCAGGAAAGAGTAGAGTCGTATGTCACTCCAAGATACTTCACTGTTTGAACCTGAGGAATTATATGATTTCTATATGCAACGCAGATATTTACAGGATGAGAAGCCAGGAAGACCAACAAGGCGCATTTGTTCACATTGAGGGACAGATGAATACTTCCTAACCAGTTGTCAAGAATATTGAGGTAATCCTGCAAGATCTGATACAGAGAGTGAATATCTTTTGCAGAAGCAAAAAAATGCGATGTCGTCAGCGTACACGTAAGTTGTCACATTATGGATGCATGGAATGGAGCTTAGAAAGATGTTAAAAAAAAAACAGGGGAAAGAACTGAGCCTTGCGGTACACCTCTTGTCTGTCAAAATTTCCTAGAAGAAACACCATTTCGGCAGCAATAAAATTCTCCGTTTTCCAGGAAAGCAAAGGTCCAGGCTACGAAATAGTTTGGGAAATTAAGGACCTGCAATCTGTGTAACAGCATCGAGTACTCGACGCTGTCGTAGGCTTTACTGATATCCAGAGTGACAAGCGCGGCAAACTGTTTAGTGCTGCGAGCTAATTTAATACGGCTCTCAAGGTCAGTATGAGCACACCAAATCGAACAGCCCGGCCTGAAACCAATTTGACAAGGATTCAAGATATCATTTGCAGAAATGAAATACATGATATGACGAAGCAGGACCCGTTCCACCAATTTCACTAAATTCGATGTTACTGAAATCGGGCGTATGTTGTCAGAAGTGAAACCCTCCCCTTGTTTTTTAAGTATTGGAACTATTTCCGCAAGACGCCACTCATGGGGTATCCATGGACCTTTAAGGGAATGGTTAACCAGAGCCAATAGGTCTTCAGGAGGTTCGGTAAACAAAATTTTTATCATAGATGTAGTGACCTTATCGGGGCCAGAAGCCGCTGGTGATAGGCGCAGAGCAATTTGCGAAAGTTCAGGCATAGTGACCTCAATGAAATCACTTGAGATGCATGTGAATGTAGGTGGAGAATGAAGTGCAGATGTGAATAGACGTTCTAGGCCAACCGCAATTCCCTCTAAGGCCTTAGCGATGTCAGCAGGGGATTGAACGAGGGATTCAATACTGACAGCTGGTGGAATCACTTTCCTTCTCCTCATAAAATTAAACAAGGCCCGTTTATTTCCTGACTGAGAAAGAAAATCATAATGACTTGTAATATGCATGGAATGCATATTACAAGTCATCCCCCTTCGCGCGGGAGATAGTGCGCTTAAATGTTGCTGCGACATACTTATAATACAACCAATTTTTTGGGCATTGATTTAGGAGGAGTTTCTTCCAGGCTGCTTTCCGCCGTCTATAGGCACGCGTGCACTCTGCATTTCATCAGATTGCATCCTTGTATCCAGTGACAATCAATTGAGACTTTTTCCTTGCGCGTTCTAACATTGTGCATATACGTGTAGCTTTGCATTCGGAACTTGTAATGGTGTTTCGGTCCGAATCGATTGTGACAGCTGATTTGAGAGTGTCTTTAAAGCACCATAATTCATGAAGGTGCGCTGTTGTCG
This sequence comes from Amblyomma mixtum, assembly GCF_055824585.1. NCBI lineage: Eukaryota > Metazoa > Arthropoda > Arachnida > Ixodida > Ixodidae > Amblyomma > Amblyomma mixtum. The sequence goes on along the minus strand of NC_143016.1, from coordinate 185,778,016 downwards.
TTCGGGAAGAGTTAATTTACACGCAACCTTGAAACTAACCGGTAGATGATCACTGTTTGTTGCGCTGTCAACAGGGGCACAAGTCGTGACAGAGACTCCTGGGGAGGAAAAAGTTAAGTCTAACACAGAGCAGCATAGACCACGTACAAATGTAGGGATTCCTGAATTGTTGCAGACTATGTTGTTGTCGCAAACCCAATCAAATAGTCTAGAGCCGAAACAATCTGTTTTAAACCCCCACGTCACGTGGTGCGAATTAAAATTCCCAACTAATAAAACCTGAGATCTGCTGCTAGACATCAGTGAGTCAAGGGAAATATGCGTTAGCTACAGTAAAGGGCTGTTGACCTGGGATATTGAGATCAACCGCAAGTATTTCGCACTGATTGTCCGCATACTGAAAAGAAATGAAGGCCCTGTGACAAAACTTTGAAGAAATCAGCAATAACAACCCTTCCCCTCGTGAAGACCTGTCTAGCTGAAACGAACGGTAATGTTTGAGACGATAATTAAGATCTGTATTAATCCATGTTTCCTGTAACTCAATTGCATCCGGTTGAAGTTGATTGCATAGGCATATTAAATCTGTTGAAGCTGAGAATATAGATCGGCAATTCCACTGGAGAACACTTAACGACCCTTTCTTGGCGGGAGTGCTGCAGCGGCAACTGCCGCTTCAGGAATCCTGGTCTTAGGATTTTGATTTCCATGACTTTTCTTGGACTTGGACTGGTGACAAGATGGATCCGGGATACTCAAAGGAGACCCACTTCGTTTTTGGGCGCGGGTATCAAATTCCATCTCAACACATTCATCAGAGGATGCATCCATAACGCTGTTCGGGAGAGATTTTTCAGGTGTCGTTTGTCGCTCATGTTGACTTTGGCCCTGTGGAGCGCTATTGATGTCCACAGATGGTGGAGGAGCAGGCGAAACCACAGAGGACAAGAGCGGAGCGGCGTGCGCTTGCAGCAGATTAGTCATCTGGGTAGCTACTACCTGTGAAATGCACGTTGATACAGTTTCCATAATACGTTCCATTGCATTCGCCACTGCTTTTTCAACCGCAACGGTAATTGCTTGTGTCCAAGAGGCGTCCATTGCAGGTGGACATTTGGCAGCCGCACTAGAATAACATGAGACTCTTTCTTTGACTGCGGCAAAGGCCTCTCGTCGCGTGCATCGACGTTTATCTATTATCTCTAGAATTTGCACTTCTTGAGCTCGTGCACGACAGTCAGGACAGTTGGCAGAGTGGGCACCACCACACAGGCAACATTTTTCTTGCTGTTCAGGGCATTCTTCTCTAGCATGGCTTTCGCCGCATGCACAGCACCGTGAGCCCGATTTGCAGGCTTTGGCGCTGTGGCCAAATCTCCAACAGTTCTGACACTGAATGGGACGAGAGTTAAATGCGTCAACTCGAAACACTAGTGGCCACACTTTGATCTCTGAAGGGCACACTACTCCTGCGAATGTGACTATGACGGACTCTGTAGGTATTTTCACCCCCTCTACCATTCTGCTGCAACGATGGACCGCAATGATGCCCGCAGACGAGAGGTTCTCCAGCGTTTCCGAAGGGCTCAATCGAGAGTCAGCACCTCGGACTAAGCCCTTGGAACATGCTAGATGAGGCGGAATAAATGCGCTCACCAGGTGGTTGGCGAAGGAGGTACACTTCAAAAGGTCGGCGACACAATCCTTGTCCGGTGACCTGCACAATATCCCACCCCTGCCGAACTGCCGCACGTCTGTGATTCGCATGTAGTGAGGCGATGTAGTCTGAAGGGCCACCTGCACTGCTTCCGGGTTGTTCAAACGAATCGCGCCTCCATCAGCAGGAACTAAAGCCACAGGAATGCTGGTTACTCCACTGCGAAAAAAGACATCGATTGGGAGCTGGTCCTGTGGAAGAGAGGCCGACCAAGGGGAAAACCCTTGGCCGGGAGAAGAGGTAGACATTAAGCCGTCGTCCCGCGCCAAATCACCCTATAACAGGAGCAGGCGCAGAAAACAAGAAGGAGAAATTGGGCAAGCTAGCACAACACCGCCAGGTACTCAGCCGCTACCCCGCAGCGGGTCAAAGGCGCGGCTCCTCCTCGTTGCTGTTGTACTTCTTCTCACCTCAGTTGACTGCCCAGCGTCAAAACAACGTTGTCTTCGCCTTGCGACTATTCACCTTAACACTACGCCCCCTCCCCCCTCCTGCGCCGCGCGGAAGGAAACACAGTCCCTGGGCGCCTTAAGGTGGTGGGTTTGAATTAATTGTAGGGCTTAAGGTGGAATAATGGTGTGTGAATTGTAGGCGATGGTGCTGAAGGTAAACTGACGTTCCAGTCACGATGGTGGTCCGAAACTGTCACAAAATTCAGCGCATTTTTGAAAAAGGAAACAAAAACAGCGCCGCGCTGACGCATCTCGCCAGCGCGGGTCGTAAAACCGGAGAGAAGAAAACCCGGGAGAGCAACTAGCCTTGGGTGTGTGGCTGTCGCTCCACCACCGCTCGCCGACGCTACGAGCGGGGAGGAGGATTGCGTCAGACATGACGTCCACCCTTCTAGAATGTCCGAGATGTGTCTACTCGAAACCAATGGAGAGGGCGTAGCCTTGCGTGTGCTAAGAGAGCCCCCCCCCCCCCCCCCCCCCCCCCTCTTCACTGGCGCGTCAGCGGCGGCGACAGGCCGGAAAGTTCTAAATGCTCCTCGAAACCCCTCCCGGCGTTTTGACCAATGGGCCGCGCGCGCCCGGCGCGAGAAGAAGGAGACTGCACAGCCGATACTGTGTGTATGTGCGCCTCTGCCTTGGCGCGAAGAACAGACAGACGTGAGCAAGGGTATATAAGCAGGTCGTTGACCGCTGTCGGTTAGTCCGAGCCGCCATTTAAGCTTCAGCGAAGCGCGTCCGCTCGACTCCCGGGGCATCATCACTCGCCCAGCCGCGGTTCAACGAGGGAGCGCTCGCCAGTCTGCGGGACGGCATCGTCGTGAACCTCTGGTGGTCGGACTGCCGCAGTGCCCGGTGAACAAACTGTTTTGTTTGTTTGCCTCTCTCTTGCCTTAGTGCACTTAGGTGCAATATACCTTTTGTATTGTAGTCTCTCTCGAGTTTAGCTTTGCACGAGTTGCATTGTTTTGTTAATCGCTTTGTATTTGCTTGTACTGGTGATTGTGAAAACTTCTGTTCGTCTCATTGCTGTATAAAGTTTGTTTTGTTTGTGAATCTTTGGCTCCGACCCATTCGCTGGCTTGCGACTGGCGAAAGCTGGGCACCAAATGACCAAAAACCTCTTGTCACTTGGTAGCAGCTCTCCGCCGAGCTTGCCACGCTGAGTCGAGAGCATCTCCTCTGAGTCCGACACCGGTACCCCCACACTACATAAGGGTGTCTGGGAACTCACGCTAAAGTGCGCGAAGTCTTGCTCGAATTCTTTGCCTCGATCTATCGAAAAGCTGCAACAGCTGATGAGCTGCGCTCAAATTTCGCATTAGGAAGTAACGTAATCGTCGGCAATTTTTTTTTCGATCCCCAGCGGTATCCTCCACTCGTGCTTGTGACTGCGACCTGCCTTGATAAGTTCTAATTATCGTCGTCCACTCTGCTGGGTTGTAGTCATCTTCACGGAGGGTAGTTCCATCGACTTGTACTCCGCCCATCATCGTGGGCTCTCGCTGTTTCACCGAGTTAGGCCTCGAGCTAGCGCGGCCTGTACGGCGGGTTGGTATTCTCAAGCTAATAAGTCGGGTTCGCTCTGCGCTAGGGTCACAAAACTTGGTGTGCGGCCTGCACTCACCTTCCAGTAGCTGTATTCCAAGATTGGTAGCGCTAGGTGATTAATTCCGAAAGGAGCAGCATCGAGTAAGACAGCGTTGTACCGCCCGCGTATGAAAATGGAAACGCGGAAGACATTCCTCAGGAGTACCCATTCCCAACAGGAGAAGCACTTTTCTAGCTGTTTTCCAGTTGGATTGACATTTCCATTAGAGATTCCGAATGGAACTAGCAGCTATAAAATTTCCAGCTCGAGCTAACATGAAATGCAAATCTTCCAGCTCGAGGTTAAAGCCGTTCCAGCTCGACTTGATTTTTGGTTCGGTAATTTAACTGGAAATGGAATATTCTAGCTGGGAATGAACGGCTTCCAGCTGGAAGGGCAAGTCTTCCGGTTTAATAATCAAGCTGGAAATGGGGACTCCCTGCGGCTCATGATTTATGTTGTAAATATGTCAAGAAGGGTACAAGAAAATGTTTATATAATGCCCCACATAAAGTAAGCTGAATTTCTATGGAGCCGCGGCACTCGGCTTTAAAGGGTCCGTGAAAAGAGTGTTTGAGGTTGGCTTTAATACGCGTGCATTATGTCGAGTGTACGCCGCTGAGCATTCGTTCCGCGTAAGAGACCACAAAAGCGAGCCGATCATTTACAATATATTGTCACCAACAAACGGTTGAAGACCGCAGCCCAGGTTTAATGAGACGAGGTCTGCGTTCCAGACAGCAGGGAGCTCGAGCGAGGAAGAAGAAGACAATGTTCGAGCACCTCGAATGCCCAAGGCATAGCAAGTTGCAGCTAAAACAATTCGGCCGCGGTACGGCGCTACTGATTGGTTCGTACGGTGGCATTGCTCCCCCTTTCTTAAGGGCACCGACACGGTTCCGCGGAAATGAGAAGCACAAAGAGAAGGGGCGCCACAAGTGTCCGGCGGCTGGTGTAGACACGCCTGAAGCGCTAACGACGCCTGAAGCGCTAACGGACGTGGTACGGCTTCATCCGTGCGACATGGACGACTTCGGAGGTCGGCCGTCTAGAGGAGCGAACTGTTCCTTGGGGAAGAACTTCGCAGTTCACCTCACTGACTTGGCGGAGTACCTCGTAGGGGCCGAAATATCGGCGCAGGAGCTTTTCGGAGCGCCCACGCATGCGGATTGGGCTCCAAACCCAGACTTGTTCGCCGGGCTGGTAACTAATAGATCTGTGGCGGAGGTTATAGCGGCGAGCGTCGTGGGCTTGCTGGTGCCGGATGCGCTGTCGTGCGAGTTGGTGGGCGCCCTCGGCGTGACGAACGAAGTGAGCAGCACCCATAACAGATGAGAGAGTACTAGTGGGAAGCAACATTGCGTCCAGCATGGTTGTGGCTTCGCGACCATGCACTAAATGAAATGGAGTGAAGCGCGTCGTTTCTTGTAGAGCAGTATAGGCGAATGTTACATAAGGAAGTATGGCGTCCCGGTTCCGGTGGTCTGCGTCAACATACATGGAAATCATGTCGGCGATCGCCTTGTTGAGCCGTTCTGTGAGTCCGTTCGTTGGAGGGTGGTAAGCGGTTGTTTTGCGATGACTTGTGCCGCTAAGGCGCATAACCTCCTGCGTAAGGGCACAGGTGAACGCCGTTCCCCTGTCAGTTACAACGATGATCGGTGCACCGTGACGAAGCACAATGTTTTGAACGAAAAAGTTCGCAATTTCGTCAGCGGTACCACGAGGGAGAGCTTTAGTTTCACAGTACCGGCTGAGATCGGTGGCGACCACAATGTAGCGGTTACCCAGCGAGGACTCTGGAAATGGGCCGAGTAAGTCTATGCCGACTTAGTGGAAGGGGACGTAGCGGATCAATAGGCTGCAGTAGTTCGGCTGGCTGATTCGGTGGCGTCTTGCGGCGTTGGCACTCGCGGCAAGTTCTGACGTAACGCTGTACAACTGCAGCAACCCTGGGCCAGTAGTACTTTTGGCGTATCCGCGCCAAAGTGCGGGAAAAACCCAGGTAACCAGAAGATGGGTTATCATGGCACGCCTGCAGGACTTCGTCGCGCAAGGCAGTAGGTACGACGAGCAGATAGACAGCTTCCGTCGGGCGGTAGTTTTTCTTGTACAGAACGTAATCGCGCAAGCAGAACGACGACAGTCCACGTGAGAAGATTCACGGTGGTGACTCAGCGTTTCCTTCAAGATACTCAATGAGAGGCCGTAGTTCACTGTCGTCTCTTTGGTGTTGAGTGAGGACGGACGTGGAGATGGCGCCGAGAAAAACAATATCGGTGTCGAGACCAGCTCGGTTGCCCTCAACAGGAGCACGAGACAGACAGTCGGCATCACTGTGCTTCTTACAGAACTTATAAACGATGGTGACGTCGAACTCTTGACGGCGAAGGCTCCAGCGTGCAATCCGTACCGAGGGATCTTTGAGGTTCGCGAGCCAGCACAGCGAATGGTGATCGCTGACGACTCTAAAAGGGCGGCCGTATAATTACGGGCGAAATTTGGTCACTGTCCATACAATTGCCAGGCATTCCTTTTCAGTGGTGGAATAGTTCACCTCCGAACGTGACAAGGTGCGGCTTGCGTATGCGATCACGCGTTCGAGACCATTCTAACACTGCACAAGGACCGCACCGAGGCCGATGTTGCTGGTGTCTGTGTGCAGTTCAGTGTCGGCTGACTCGTCGAAGTGGCCAAGGATGGGCGTACTTTGGAGACGAGTGCGGAGGTCCTAGCAGGCCTGTTGTTGCTCCTGGCCCCAGAAGAACGTTTCGGCATCTTTCGTGAGGCGGATGAGGGGCTCAGCGATCTGGGAGAAGTTACGCGCTGTGAGGACGCACTCGTTCGTCCCCTTTGGTTCGCTTTCCCGCAATGCACCCCAACTGTGGGTAGCTTCCCCGCAAGGCACTCTTCTCAGTTATGTTACTTTAACTAACAGGGGAGGGCGCTCGCGTCGCAGTGACAACAGCGCCACGAATGGCGTTTTGCTGCGCGCGCGCGGGGGAGGGACGGTTCTCTTTTTGCTCGGGACAGGGAAAGCACGCGGACGTGTCGCGGGCCGCTCCGCTCTTCGCCGGCGGGCGACGTCGTGTGGAAACATGTTCCCCTCAGCTCGTCCCGTCTGGTCTCGGAGCTTCCCTTTGCCCTAGCGTGGGCGAACGTTCGCTCGTAACCGTGCTGGTGAGTCGGACATCCTCGATTCCTTAGCGTATTTTGTTGCTAGCTGGCGTTATTGTTGTTATAGCAATAAATGCCTTGTTTGTGTCAGCCAGTGTGTCGTTCCTTTGTTCCCGTAGAGCAAGGCCCGCCGTGGTGGGCGTGCGCTCGGTAGCGCTCGCGGCCACGGGGTGGGGTCCGCGCGGTTTTGAACTGTGTCAGCCGCGGTTAAACGGGGGGAATACGTATTTATCTCCCCGATTTAAACCCCATACCTGGCGCCGAACGTGGGGCCTGCTCTTGGCACACTGGACAACTCAACTGTCTGTTCGGTTCGTGGACGCTCTTTGTCCGGACTTGACAAGTACTAGGCCTAGTGTGAATTTTGATCGCTAGGTCCTGCGGCATACTTTCCTGAGTGCGAGGGGCATTGCGCTGCAGCATGTTTGAACTTTTCGACATGCTCAGCATGTTTTTTCGTCAAGGTTTTCTTTTCTGGAGTACCTTCAGCCCGAGAACCACTTGGTCCGCATCGAGGGAGAGCGGGCGGAGTTGCCGAGCCCCAAGCGAGTGAGCACGGAAGCCGCGTGGGTGGTTCGAGTTTGCTGTATATATTTTCTCGCTGTCTCTTTTTCGACTCTGGTAGTCGCGGCTCCAGGAGCCGGGTGGCCTGGGGCCACGGGTGCCGCTACGAGCTCGCTGGTATCGCAGCGGGCGCTCCGACACCGTCCGATACGGTGGGCGCCGGCCGCTCAGAAGCTGTTTCGTGCAGTGAGCGGAGTAAGACCACCCCACAAAGCTGATGTCTCCTCGCGGCTGTGCGCACGAAACCCATTTCGGGTCTTTCTTTTGCTGGCGGTCGTCGTCACAATGGCAATGAGGCCTAAGGCTTTTCAGAGCTGCCTTCACCATGTCGGAAGAGATGCGACCACCGGACCGTGGTGTTGAGAGGGGGCGCACTTTGCTGCCCACCCGTTTTGTAACCTCGCATGAACTGAGCATTCTCATTCAACTCAAGAAAGGGCTTGGTTCACTCGAACTTTGCGTTGCACAGCCGCCCGACACGTTTTGCTAGCGAGTTGAGCATTGAGCCACGAGGCCTTTGCGGACGCCGTTTCCCCTCCCGTGACCTACGTTAAAGGCATGCGAAGTGTGTTTCGGAAATTTTGCAGATCCAGTGGAGCCACTCCGGCTTGCTGTAATGTGCACATCGTCTCGCTGCCGCCTGCTGCGACGGAGTGGCCTGTGGCCTGTTCGCCGCATCCATCCGGGGCAGCCGTGGCGAGACCAGACAGCAGGCACCTCCGCCTGCTGTTACCCTGGCGACTACTGCATAATCCTGGCCTGCAGTGGTCAACCGGCCCTCCTCTTCGTGGGCCTGCGGATACGTAGTCCGCGGGCCATGCGAGACGTCCCAGCGGAGACCTTCACGCCGCCTTCGGAATACCGCGGAAGACTGCGTGCACGCTCTCGGCGTGACCTCCGCTGCTAGACTTGCCTCAGGTGCATGAAGACGAGGAGGCTCCTCCATAGCATGTAACTTGCAGGCGCGTGGGTCCATTTAAGGTTGGGGGGATGTGGGGACGCACTCGTTCGTCCCCTGTGGTTCGCTTTCCCGCAATGCACCCCAACTGTGGTTAGCTTCCCCGCAAGGCACTCTTCTCAGATGTGTTACTTTAACTAACAGGGGAGGGCGCTCGCGTCGCAGCGACACCAGCGCCGCGGATGCCGTTTTGCTGCGCGTGCACGGGGGAGGGACGGTTCTCTTTTTGCTCGGGACAGGGAAACAGTGATGCCAACCCTAGGGATTTATCCCTAGATCTAGGGTTTTTTTTTCTTTGCTTCAGGGATCTAGCGTCTTTTTTGTGAAATCTAGGGATTTTGAGAGGCCGTAGAATTGCTACTCTAAGCGGCTCAAGGGCAGGTGTATCTGGTTATTTTGCGCTTGGAACAGAAAAAACTATGAAAAATGCTAATTACTACTCCTTTATTTTTAGTATTCTGCCCAGCCGAGAGAGGGCGAAAGCAGTTCTGCAACGCGAAATTATCGTGTGCTGCACAGGGAGGAAAAACGAAACCATGTGAATTTCAAACTGTTTAACGTGCGTGCCATCTCTGGCGCTTCGAGTGACTGCTCCTCTACAAAAGACGAAGTTGAATTTTGACTTGTAGTGCCTGGATCAACGCGCTACGTTTACGCTCACCGCTTACCTTGCCACAAATGTTCGCATTCTCCACGTATGCTAGACCACTTGATTTAAACGTGCTGTTCAACCAAAAAACACATTCAAAGTTGTAAGGAATCACTTTCTGATTTTGTAATTACCAATCTTACGTTTGTATCATTGCTGTGTAACTATAACAAGATTACATTTTTGATTATAACAGTTTCACGGGTTGTCAATCCTTAGTAGCTCCAAAGCTATTTGACGGTCTTTGATTGCGACTATGATTAATAAATAACTGTGCGGTGAGATACGCCATTTCACCGCTTCTGAATGTTCTCTATGAGGCGAGAAGGAGTCTTTCATTAATTCAAACATTTTCGTCTTTCTGCGTGCCTCTTAAAACAATCCTTAAAACAACCCTTAATGGTGTCTGAATAAAATACTTTCATGTGTTGACGGGGCTTAGCAGAAAATGCCAGCTCTTTCACCTTGGTATCAACTGCATTTATTTTTCAAAGGGCTGCATAGGTTCTTTGCGCGTAAAGATAAGCCAGCTGAAGGAGCAGCTCAAAATCCGATGCGGTGAAACGGGAGTCGACTGCTCGTGAGCGTCGTTGCTCACTATCTTTCTCACCAGTGACCACACGTCTCTGTAAAATCTGGCGCCATGTGTGGGCCCTCTATCTAAGGTAAATCTAGAAAGAAAACAAAAAAGGTGCAATTGTGGCTAACACGCTTTTATTAATGTCTGACAAAAGGTATAACCAATGGACGAAACAGTGAACTGCGCTGAGACTTTGCTAAAGCTCAAATGGTCGCATTAACAATTAAACAATTATAGGCTAGGGATTTTTCTTCAATCTAGGGGTTTTGGGGTGCTCAATCTAGGGAGAAAACGTTGACCTGAGTTGGCATCAATGAGGGAAAGCACGCGGACGTGTCGCGGGCCGCTCCGCTCTTCGCCGGCGGGCGACCTCGTGTGGAAACATGTTCCCCTCAGCTCGTCCCGTCCGGTCTCGGAGCTTCCCTTTGCCCTAGCGTGGGCGAACGTTCGCTCGTAACCGTGCTGGTGAGTCGGACATCCTCGATTCCTCAGGGTATTTTGTTGCTAGCTGGCGTTGTTGTTGTTATAGCAATCAATGCCTTGTTTGTGTCAGCCAGTGTGTCGTTCGTTTTTTCCCGTAGAGAAAGGCCCGCCGTGGTCGGCGTGCGCTCGGTAGCGCTCGAGACCACGGGGTGGGGTCCGCGCGGTTTTGAACTTTAAACCCCAGCACAAAACGCCGATAATAGGCGCAGAGACCCAGAAAGCGGCGCACACTTCGCTTATTTTATTTATTTATTCAATACTGCAGGCCTTTACGGCCCAAGCAGGAGGGGCATACAAATGACATCAGTGTACAGAATGAAGATAGCAAATAATAATTTCAAAACACTTGTTCTTTGGGCAGTAGAATATGATCAAAACACGAACTACACGAAATGCAAACCGAGCTCTTCATTTGGGAAAGTCAAACATAAACAAGCAGAAGTAAGCCAATTAATGAAGTATCCAAAGATGAAATGTCAAACTTGCAGCAAGGCAAAAACACGATCAGTTTGGGCAACCAAAAAGCAGACAAGAAAAACATTTAAGAGCAATTCAAGGTTTCAATTGAATCAATGCTGGTTAGAAGAGGCAGAGGTAAGTTGTTCCAATCTGTTATCGTGCGAGGAAAAAAAGAATATTTAAAAACATTAGTTCTGGTGCTGTATGGCGTTAGAGAGTCATCATGTCGATGTCGTGTTCGGCGTGCCGTAAGTAGTGTTATGTACGGATCAGGAGTTAGAGCAAGAAGGTTATTTTTAAGAAGGAACATAAATTTTAAGCGCTGAATTTTTCTTCTCAGTTCCAGTGTAGGTATTCTATGTTGTTTCATTAGTGCTGTCGGGGAATCAGTTGTACGGTACTTAGAAAAAATAAACCTGACTGCCTTACGCTGGATTCTTTCGAGAGCGTCAATGTTATTTTTGGTATAAGGGTCCCATACTACGCATGCATATTCAAGTTTTGGTCTTATTAATGATGTATAAGCTAAAAGTTTAGTTTCGGCGGGGGCGTGCTTCAATTTATGACGGAGAAGGCAAAGTTTCCGAAAGGCTTAGTCACATACATTAGTTATATGAGTGTTCCAGTTTAGGCTGTTTGTTAGTGTGACGCCAAGATATTTGTTCGCTTCGGTTAATCGTTCTGTCCCGAGGGAGTAGGGAAAAGAAAGGTTATTAAGTTTCTTGGTTATTTTCATATACACTGTTTTGTCAGCGTTCAATTGCATATCACAACAATGACACCAGGAAGGAATATTTTGAAGATTATTATTTAGAGTTATTTGGTCATCCTCGCTTGACACTTCCCTGAACAGCACACAGTCGTCTGCAAACAATCGTATTTGGACGGGTTCGGTAATAACGCTAACAATGTCATTAATATATATTAAAAACAACAATGGTCCTAGCACACTGCCCTGAGGGACGCCGGAAGTAACTGGAAGTTCATGGGAGTAGTAAGTATCAATATTAACAAACTGTCTACGATCAGAGACGTACGCAGCAACCCAGTTAATAATGAAAGGAGGAAGGTTAATCATTTTAAGTTTTTCAATAAGCTTAGAGTGTGAAACAAGGTCAAAGGCTTTCCTGAAGTCTAAAAAAATAACGTCCACCTGGCCGGATTTGTCTAAAATTCAAGCAAGGGAATGGATTACCGTCGTTAATTGTGTCACCGTGGAAAATCCTTTACGAAAGCCATGCTGCGCAGGTGAAAGTATATTGTTATCCTCCAGAAAATCTCTGATAAAGTTGGCTATGACGTGTTCAAGCATCTTACAACAAGATGATGTTAGTGAAATTGGTCGGTAGTTAGTAATCATTGTGGGGTCTCCCTTCTTAGGCACTGGCACTACACGTGCCGTTCGCCAGTCAGGGGGAAGGGCTGCAGTGGACAGTGACGCACAGAAAATTATTACCAGAAAGTGTGACAGCATTTCTGCGTATCGGCGCAGAAAAACATTCGGTGTGTTATCCGGTCCTGGGGTAGGTTTTGTTTTTAGATTAAGGATCATAGAAAGCACACCTTGGGCGGAAACAAATTCAGGAGATACATTTGATAAAGGTGAAAAGGGAAGTGCAAGCTCTTCTGAGTTAATAAACACACTGTGGAAGAATGCATTACAGTGTTCAGCGATACTTTGCTTTTCGACAACGAGAATGTCATCTTTTATTATTTGATCCACTGCCTTGTTCTTTTTACTCAGAAATTTCCAGAATTTTTCTGGAGCCGTACGAATAAAGTGCGGCAAAGTGTTATTAAAATAATGCCGTTTGGCATGCCCAATTGACGAGCTCAGCGTAGCTTGCAGGTTCTGTACTGTAGTTCGTGAGGCATTCCGTCGTCTTAAGCGTTTTATTTTTCTTTTCAAGTGAATGACTTCACGCGTTATCCAAGGGTTTTCATTTCCTGTTTTCTTTGTTTTCGTTGGAACAAAATTTTCAATGCAATGAGTGCAGATGTTTTTGAACTTGTCCCAAAGTTCTACTACATTGCTTCCGTGAAAGTTGCTTAGGTGTAAATCGAGGTAATCTAACACGCTTTCGTCTCTGGCACGTGTAAAGTCCTTCACTTGTACAATCTTTGCCTTCTTAGCGGTACATTTTTTTAAATGACACGAATAGTACACCATCCTATGATCAGACATTCCAGGTTCAATTGATACTGAAAAATGATCGATTGTTTTGCTCACGAAGACAAGATCAAGCATTGATGATGAAGAACCACGCACTCGCGTTGGTAAGTTGACAACTTGCTGCAAATTGTGGCATAAGATTATTTCACGCATATAATTAACATGAGTGCTAAATTCAACACTAGAAGAACAATGTTCCCAGTTAACTCCTGTTCCCAGTTAACTTTCTACTAAAAAAAAATTTTTATGTACGAATGAACTGACATGCTCACGCAAATCACATAGGAATTGGGGTGGTGAGCCAGGCGCTCGATGAACGGCAAATAGCAAGAATGAATGTCCATAGCAAGAAATCTTTAGGCTAATAGTTTCTATGCTATCAGCTCAAGAAGAACTCTAGTTTGGGCTAGTTGGTTCATGATTCAACAGGAAAATGGCGCAAAAGACGTGGACAAAAGAGACAAACACGACAGGACCAGCGCCAACTTACAACTTTATGTAGGCCAACACGCCCTAACATCCGTGTAATCACGCACAGGCAGTAGAAAAGATCACTGTAAGATATCTAACACATGAAGCGCGATAGCAACCATGTAACATACTATCATGGCTAAAAAACCCACAAAAGTATAGCAAACAACACTAAAACGATCATGGCCAAGCAACTCTTAAACACCAAAAACGATACACACTCATGAGTGATACGAGATGACCAACAAGAAACGTGGAAAAAAGGTGAAGAATGAAGCGTTAATACCAAAGCAGTGTCAAAGGTAAAAAAAAAAAAAGGTTGAAAAGGATGAAGAGTGCAAACCTTAAAATTAGAAACGAAAAACCAGCAGCCACATGAATGATAACCGATGACCAACCAGAAAAAAGATGGACGCGAAGCTGAGACCAAAGTCGGCGTCAAAGGTATAAAAACGAGAAAAAATTGGGAACGAACAACCAGCAGCCATATGAATGATAACCGATGACCAACAAGAAACATGAAAAAGGATGAATGCGGAGCTCAGACCAAGGTCAGCGTCAAAGGTGTAAAAAACGAGAACAAAAACCGCGTAAAAACCGCACATCGACAAAAAATCGTCAAAAATTTCAATCAATGCCAAAGGAAAGAGCGTGCACAACAAAACAAAACGAAGAGACTACAGAAAACTTTCTAGAAAAGTGTACTCCTCGTTGCTAAGCGTAATGGATGGCTTGCTAACGCATCTGTTCCCTTCTTTCCTGATGTAAAACGCTTCGACCACCTCTCTCTCAAATCTGTCCTTCCCACTCCTCAGAAAAATAGTTTTCTCGAACTCCGGACGGCAACCCCTGCAGGCTTTGCAGTGATCCACTAGGAAGCTTCCTTCGTTATTCCGCAGATTCCGGCAGGCCTCGCTGGCGCGCTCATTAAAACATCGACCAGTTTGGCCAATGTAGCTGAGCGCGCAGCTTAAGGGAATCTGGTAAACAACCCGCGTCCTGCACCGTGTGAACTTCTTTTGATGTTTCACAGTACAAGCCGGTTGTTTTTTCCTGTTAGTCATGGCGCAAAGCTTAGAAAGTTTGCAGGGGGCTGAGAATGCGACCTGAACATTATGTCTGCCTGCTACTTTTTTAAGGTTGTGTGAAACCTTGTGGATATACGGTATTACTGCCACACGGTTGCGTGAAACCGGATCTTTGCTTTTAGGACCTTGCTTCAGCTTCTGCAGTATGGCTTCACACACGGAAGTAACCATTTTTACCTTTGACACTGCTTTGGTATTAACGCTTCATTCTTCACCTTTTTTTCCACGTTTCTTGTTGGTCATCTCGTATCATGAGTGTGTATCGTTTTTGGTGTTTAAGAGTTGCTTGGCCATGATCGTTTTAGTGTTGTTTAATTTTTGCAGTTGCTAGCAAGCGTGTTTTCCATTTTGCAAATTTGACGGCACGGACATCATTCGTGTGGCAAGATATGTAAAGCATTTTCGCTCTGTAATGCTTTCTTCAGGCAAGAACACGTCGGAGTCCCTGCCATCAAATGCCTGTTTCAACAACTATACTTTTGTTGGGTTTTTTAGCCATGATAGTATGTTACGTGGTTGCTATCGCGCTTCATGTGTTAGATATCTTACAGTGATCTTTTCTACTGCCTGTGCGTGATTACACGGATGTTAGGGCGTGTTGGCCTACATAAAGGCGGGTTTGGTGCGAAATAAAATTCAGTTGTAAGTTGGCGCTGGTCCTGTCGTGTTTGTCTCTTTTGTCCACGTCTTTTGCGCCATTTTCCTGTTGAATGCTATCAGCCTGACACAAGAGAGTTGCTGACAAGTTTTTCTTTACCAGCACAGCCACCCCGCCTCCCCTCGTTGATCTGTCACGACGGAAAATACTGTAAGATGGTGGAAAAACGTCTTCATCATCCATGCCGCTGTGTAGCCAAGTTTCGGTCAAAACAACGATGTGCGGGTTGCAACCTAAGATAATAGCCTCTAACTGATCATTTTTGTTAACAATGCTGCGTGCATTTATATTTAATATGCGCATATCTTTCGTATCAGGCCGGAGAAGTCAGTCTTGTTTAGCAGTGTTATATTTACCAATTTTTTTCCTAGAGTTTTTAGCGTCATCCCAAATGAAAAGGTCGTTGTTGACTCGAAGTTTCTCGTTGATTAGCTGAACTTTTCTTTTGTGCTCCCTTTCCTCTGAAGTACTGTCCCACAAAAGTTTACGCTTCCTGAGCGTGTTTCGTGAGTAATCGTTTTGAACAGAAGTATTAGGACCTTTGAGTTTGAAAGCATTTTGCATGGTACTTTTTTTTCCTTCATAATCTTGAAAATATAAAATTACTGGCCGCGTTTTACCGCTCTTGCCGATCCGATGTATTCGGGCTACTGACTTGCACGTGATTTGTAACTTGGTAGAAAATATATCATATATCACTGCGCATGGGAAAAGCAGCGACGGCGGCTGTCTTATCGGGGGCAGGGCTAACTTCCTTAGCGCTGACGATGTGTCCAAGAAGCTTCAACTCCTGGAAAGCGAAGTGACACTTTTCGGGCTTGAGGGAAAGACCGGCCGAAAGAATTGCAGCGAACACGGCGCGCAGGCGCCTCAGGTGCTCTTCGAACGTGGCGGCGAAGATGACAACGTCATCCGGGTACACGAGGCAGGACTGCCATTTTGGGTCGGCAAGCACGGTGTCCATCATCCGCTGGAAGGTGGCAGGAGCCGAGCACAGTCCGAAAGGGACCACCCGGAATTCGTACAGACCATCCGGTGTAATAAAGGCGGTCTTTTCCCGGTCGCGTTCGTCCACCTCGTTTGCCAATAGCCACTGCGTAAATCCAGCGACGAGAATTACGTGGCGTGGCGTAGCCGGTCCAGGGAGTCATCAATCCGTGGCAGAGGATAAACGTCTTTTTTGGTGACTTTGTTTGGACGCCTGTAATCAACAGAGAACCATAGGGTTCCATCCTTCTTCGCTACAAAAACAACAGGCAATGCCCACGGGCTCGTCGACGGCTGTATCACGTCATCATGGAGCCTTTCTTGAACTTGTCGGCGAATGGCATCACGTTCCTTCGAAGAGATTCGATAAGGCGGCTGGAGTAACGGTCTTTGCGTCAACTATAATGCGGTACTTTGTGAACGGAGTCTGCCTAACCTTGGAGGTCGAGGCAATACAGTCGCGGAGAGATTCGATAATGTTCTCCAGGCAGCGTTTCTAATTAGACGGGAGGTTCCGGTTCACGTCGGTCTTGATGGGAGTGGTCGGCGCCTCCACTGATGCCGGGATTTCGGACAACGCGTGCTGTCCCGCGAATTCACAAAGTTCTTCGAAATACGCAATAGCTGTTTTGTTAGGCAAACACTGAGGTTCAGAACTGAAATTGGTCACCAAAAGTTCGGTTCGCCCACTGTTCAATTCAATAATTCCGCGAGCTACACACACTTGCCGACCCAGGAGCAGCGAGGTGTTGAGTGCTGGGGCTGTTATGGCACTCTACGGTAACAAACATGCTGGCTCTTGACGGGATCAACACCTGGTCGTCACAGACGCACAACTTAGCCCTGCGTGGCACGGTATTGTCGTCGACAGGGCCTTGGGTGGAAAATGACACGATTAGCTCCTGAAGGTTGATGACGGCACCGTGACCCCTGAAGGAAATCCAAACCGAGTATGAGGTCCTTGGAGCACTCGGGTAATACAGCAAAGCAAGTATGGAAAGTAACACCGCGGACCTTGATTCGCGAAGTGCAGACACCAATCGGAGTTAACATGGCCACCAGCTGTCCAGATCTGCGGCCCAGACCAAGGGGTTAGAACCTTCCTCACGGCCGTGGCTAACGGACTGCTCATTACAGAACAATCGGCGCCGGTATCCACGAGTGCGGTAACGTCATGGTTGTCGGCGGATACCGGAATTTCGGCGGAAACCAGTCGGTCGCAGCGCGTTGTTGAGGTCGTCGGGTCAGGTCGTCGTCGGTCGGAGCGTCGCAACGAATCTTCGGGTGGAGACTCTTGACACGTTACAGTAGCGGCGGCCCTACCCCCGGAGGACGCCGTCTTCAGTTTTCCCTGTGTGGGGACGCACCTCTGAACTGGCCAGAGGATGACGGGCGGCCGGGCGAAGAGAACCGCCTTGGGGATGGCGATCGGGACTGGCGTCGCTGCGAGGTCGAGGACTGCACATTATCAGCCAGGTACAGCTCGATATCCCGTGGTCTTTCACCGTAGCGCGGTCGAGGTGCGTCAGGTGAAAAACCCCTTAAACCCACTGTGCGGTAGGTGCAGTGACAGAGGATATGGCCGGGCTCTCCGCAGTGGTAGCAGAGCGGCCGATTATTTGGCGTACGCCACACGTGCGCTTTGCTCATGGAGGGCCTGGACTCCTGCGGCATGGAGGGTACTGCTGCGGTTGGGTACTGCAAAGATGGCACTGGCACAGGAGCGACGGGGGAAAAGGCTTGCGTCGCTGGGCCAGGACTCCGTAGTGCGTCGCTGTACGTCATAACGGAGGGCGCCGGGTGCGCAGCTGGGGGCGGCTGCACAGCTCGTCGGATTTCGTCACGGACCAAGTCCTTTACGGCAGCGACAGTGGCCTGTGGAGCTTCAAAGCGAAGTTTCGCCAGTTCCTCGCGCACAAGGCTTCTTACCAGCTCCCGAAGCTCCTCGGCGGGCAGCGACGTAGGCGTGTACTGTGAAGCGGCTGCTACAGTAGCCTCACGTCCGTAGTGCGCGCCCCGTTCCTGCAGAGAGCGCTCGATACCCGTGGCCTCGCTTGTGAAGTTGGCCACTGTTCTTGGCGGGTCACGGACCAGTCCTGCAAACAGCTGCTCCTTTACGCCGCGCATTAAGTGGCGTACTTTCTTGGCCTCGGGCGTAGCACGGTCGGCCCGATTGAACAGTCGCGTCATGGCCTCGATGAACATCGCGACGCTCTCGTTTGACTGCTGTGATCTTGACTGCAGGGCGACCTCAGCCCTCTCTTTTCTTTCACTGGTGGTAAATGTCGCTAGCAGCTCTCGAAGAAAAACCTCAGGTGGTAAAGGAATCTTCGTGATTCTCGAACCATGTTTTGGCCGAGTCCTGCAGCGCAAAGTAGACGTTGCGCAATTTGCGCTCGCTGTCCCACTCATTTAACCCCGACATTCCGGTTTTTCCGGCTGTCTGACCTGCGAGAAAAAAAAAACACTAGTAAAGCTAGTAAGACTAGCTGCACATCACACACGCTTATGTAACGTATCGAAAATAACTAACCGAAATTAGTGTACCTGCCGTTAGTCGTCATAGTCATAACCAGCAAAGAGGCCATTCATGACACCTTGCATGACGATGAAGGGAAGCGAGTCGCTGCCGGAAGCATCCAAACACGGGTCCTTTGGGAAACCCGGAATGGGCTAGTGCAGGGGTTTGAACTCCTGATCATCGATGTCGACGGACCCATTGCTGGCGGCAGGCGACAGCGGGGCAGGCACTTCGAGGAAAGAGAGCGGATGCGACGACAGGGCCGGAATCCGCGCGAGGCCCTGGAGGCAGCGTTCAAGCCCCGCGCGCCGCTGTTCCAGCAGTTTCGGGTTCAGGCCGCAGAGACGCTTCGGCGGGAACCCTGAAGGCGCTTGGCTCACAACAAGCGCTTTACCATCTTGTGAAGAGCGTGGAATGTGCTGTACCTGCGCTCCAGCCGCTGACAGACGCCCGAAACGGTCACTTCGACGCAGTACACGATATACCGCCCCCCATTCGGAATGTCCACTTGACGGTACGCGGGCCCGAATATTTATTTATTTATTTATTACCTCAAAGGCCCCGGTTGTGGGGCATTACATGAGGGATGGGCGGATTACATGCAGATTATATAAAGATTACAGAGTACATAAAGATCAGGATACATAAAGATTACAAGATACATAAAGATTACTGATTACATAAGGATGGCCTCAATCTTTTTCTTGAAGTTGATGCAGTTGACGATGAGTACGGCTTCCGGCGGCAGATCGTTCCAGTCCCGAGATGATATGACAAAAAAAGAACGGAAATGAGATGTAGTTCTTGCAGCGGGTGGGTATACGGTCTTGATGTGGTTGTTGCGGCTAGAAGGACGATGAGCTGTTGATATGATAGATGATCCTAAAGGTGAATGATAGAACTTGTGGAATAGGCATGGTCGAGATATTTTTCTTCTAGTTTCAACGTTAGGCAAGGATGCTCTGGATTTTAAAGAGGACACGCTAGTATAGTAAGAGTAGTCACAATAAATAAAACGGATAGCGCGGTTTTGAACTTTTTCAAGGATTATAGAAAGGTTAGATTGATGAGGATCCTATACTGCTGATGCGAATTCTAGTTTAGGTCGGACGAATGTTTTATAAGCTAATAATTTGATAGAAGGGGTAGTAAAACGAAGATTGCGACGTAGGAAGCGATCATTGCGCTTCGCGAACCACACGCTCTGTTACCACCGTCACAGCGGTGACTGACCCTCCCGAGAAGACTTGGGTGCCATTCACAGCATGTTGTCCATCGTGAAAGGAGAAGTTGACGGTGAGCGGTTTCCCTACCACGCGTGGCCTTGCACCTAGCCTTGGGAACAAGTGCTCCCACCTGCAGACACCGTGGGAACGCAAGTCATACGTGCGACCACCTGGAGACTTCGTGCATCCACCTAGAGACCCGGGGAACGCAAGTCCCATGTGCCCTCATCATGCAAGTGCGTGGTGAGTTCCCAGATGAACGATTCAGGACACGCCTTCTTCTGCAGGCCCGGCCTCCATCCAGGGATTTTAGGGGATGAAGAGCATCTAAAACTCGGCAGCGAGTGCGGCCGAGAGACCCCCGTTTTAGAAGAAGTTCGCTCTTCACCGAGATTCCCGTCTCCTCAGACGTTCTCTATAACTGAGAGGCACTAGCAGTTGCTCCTGCTTGTACATAATGTAAAAATACTTGCATAAATCTTCTCCTTGCCGTCCTCGTAACCCCGTCTCCGATCTTCCTCGTCCCTTTTCCGGCCCGACCACGCTACCCGATCCCAACAGGGGTCAAACACTATACATCTGGTAAAAGGGAAACTAAAAACCATACAAAACATCAGACACAAACTTTAAACACGCCTGTACCGTAAAGGTGAATATGTACACACTGAACAACCCATAACCGGAGAGCGAAGGAAGAAGAAAGGGAAACAACCCACAAACGCTACGACATTGCACTTGGTTTGGTTTGGTTTGTGGGGTTTAAGAAGTACTTTGATTTGGGCTAGTTGGTTCATATCTTGAAAGAAGTTCGGACGGCGCGAAAACAACAAAGACAAAGGAGACACGAACACAACAGGACGGGCGCCAACTTGCAACTGAAGTTTATTGCACCAGACCCCTACATTTTATGCATCACCCCAGCCATATCTCGCAAGCCTACCACACATCAAAACGAAATTGTCATCAAAAGTCCTAACACCGGAAGTAGGCGCAACTATTACAGACAGATATGCATTCTGCACTATACACATGATAACATTTTCCTTATTTTATAAGTCTCAAGATTAGAAGAGCGCGCAACCCACATGAAAGCAATTCATTCTGAAAAGAAATACAACCGCTTGAACAAGGCACAAGGCGAAATTGCGCTCTGGTTGCCTTGTTCAAGCGTTTGTATTTCTTTTCAGAATGAATTGCTTTCATGTGGGTTGCGCGCTCTTCTAACTTGAGACTTATAAAATAAGGAAAATGTTATCATGTGTATAGTGCAGAACGCATATCTGTCTGTAATAGTTGCGCCTACTTCCGGTGTTAGGACTTTTGATGACAATTTCGTTTTGATGTGTGGTAGGCTTGCGAGATATGGCTGGGGTGATGCATAAAATGTAGGGGTCTGGTGCAATAAACTTCAGTTGCAAGTTGGCGCCCGTCCTGTTGTGTTCGTGTCTCCTTTGTCTTTGTTGTTTTCGCGCCGTCCGAACTTCTTTCAAGTTGTGGGGTTTAACGTCCCAAAGCGACTGAGGCTATGAGAGACGCCGCAGTGAAGGGCTCCGGAAATTTCGACCACCTGGGGTTCTTTAACGTGCACTGACATCGCACAGTGCACTTGCACAGGTTACCACTGCAAACACCGGATAGTAACACTGTACATTGGGCATCACCCTCCGGAAGTTTACAAAGGAGTCATGCAATTTACAAACGACTTATGCAATGCAGCTTGGTGGAGATCTGCACGTCTTCAGTTCCTTTACCGTGGTCCGTGCTAAGGGTAGGCAGTTGTTCTTCCGAGTCATCTTCTTCGATTACGAAAAAGGATGATGGCTACACGGTCTCGTGGGACGCATGCTTTTCGTACAGTTTGACCATACTGATGTGGAATAGCTTCTTAGTGTGGCCCAAGTTGATCCAATAATCCACGTCGTTATTTTTGCCAGCGACCATGAAGGGACCTTTCGGCGGCATCAGGAGTGTATAGTGGCTATTCGGCAAAAAAATGAGGGCACGATCTCCAATCCATAAATTACAATCCTTAATCCTTCTTGCTGTTCCTGTCATAGTACCTCTTCTGAGACTTTTGGGCACGCAACAAATTTTGATGTGCCACTCTCACAGTTCGCTCGAGGCGTTCTCGTAGATTGAGAACGTAACCATATATCGTCTTCGTGTTTTCTCCC
Source organism: Amblyomma mixtum (assembly GCF_055824585.1). Taxonomy (NCBI): domain Eukaryota; kingdom Metazoa; phylum Arthropoda; class Arachnida; order Ixodida; family Ixodidae; genus Amblyomma; species Amblyomma mixtum. The sequence goes on along the minus strand of NC_143016.1, from coordinate 185,756,091 downwards.
AGCTGTTGCCTTCTCCAGAGCTCTCTGAGAACTGCGAGCGGTCCTCGCACATGTCGTCCGAATATCAATTCAAACGGAGAAAACCCCAGACTCGCCTGCGACACCTCTCTGTATGCGAACAGAAGCGGAGCGATATAATGATCCCATGTTTTGGGCTGCTCCTTACTCAGCTTCCGCAGCATCTGCTTGAGTGTGCCGTGAAATTTCTCCGCCATCCCATTGCACATTGGATGGTAAGGGGTCGTGCTGAGATGTTTCACCGTCAAGAAATCATTGAGCTCTCTCATCATTTCGGAAGTGAAATAGGAGCCCTGGTCACCATGGATCTCTCTCGGAAAACCTATTCTGGAAAAAATCTCCACCAAACCTTCTGCCACGGTTGCTGAATCTATCTTTGGGAGAGCCATGGCGTCGGGATACCCCGTGGCGAAATCGACGAGCATGAGAATATACCTATTCCCTTTCACCGATGTGGGCGAAAGCGGACCGATAATATCGACAGCGACCCTATCAAAAGGAGTGTAGATAAGAGGCATGCGTCCCAACGGGGCCTTCCCTACTTTTCCCTTCGGGAACGTCCTTTGACAGGTGTCGCACGACCTGACATACCTTTTAATGTCCTCCTGCACTCCCGACCAGTAGAATTCTTCCAGAACTCGGTCTATAGTCTTCTTAATGCCCTGATGCCCCGCCAGCGGGCTATCGTGGGCAAGCCTTAACACTTGCGATCTGCAAGACTTTGGGAGTACTACCTGTCGAACCTCTCTGCCAGAAGCGAGATGATAGAGGTGGTACAGCAAACCCTTTTCGACAGAATACGAGTGCGAACTGCCGTGTTTACCATGGAACACTTTTCCTATTTTCAGCCAACACGCCTTCAATGAACAATCCTCTCTTTGCTCTTTTTCTAACTCCACCTTGGTGAACTTCATGGGACCGACGCTGAGAGCAGTATTTTTCCTACTTTGTCCAGCAACTTCCTTTCCAGCCAATACCACTTTTGGGCCCTCGCCATTTTCGCAGGTAACCTCGTCATTGAGTATGCTAGCAACGGGCTTTGATTTCGTCCAATTAATATCTGGATTTGACGGCTCACGGGCCTTTGATATATTTCCAATTATGACATCGTACAATGGTGTCTCCATGCACTTCACCAGGGCCGTCCCAGTGAAATAAGGGGAAGCGATATAGACTTCTGCCTCGGGAACTTCCAAACTACTACCATCAATGAGGAACATAGATCTCGAGCCGGTGAGAGCTGAGTCAGGAACTAGGGCTCTTCGCACAACCACCGTATTGCTCCCCGTGTCCCGCAAAACACGTACGGGTAGGCCACGGAGCTCTCCCTCTAGGACAGGCATGTGTTGCGCGTCTGCAGGATTTTCCCGGACAAGTCCGACCACCACCTTATCCTCAGCTGGCTCAAGCATACCTGCTGTTGTGTACATCGCTTCAGGCGCAACACACTCTGGCTGAACACAACAGGACGACTGCTTTTGATTTTCTTGCGTTCTTGAGCGAGAACTTACTTCATGCCTGTTTTCCGGCAATAAACGCAATTAAGCTGTGTTGGCTTTGAGCGACAGTCGGCAACATTATGCCCTATAGACGATTACAAATGAGGCACCTTACCGACTGTCTATTTGATGGAGCATATCCTTCTGTTTCGGAATGCCAATCTCGAACGGTTCTTTGAACACAGACAAGTTTCTTTGCCGCTGGGCCTCTAGAAAGTTGTCTGGTGCCTCAGCCATTTTTTTCAGCGTCTTGCATTCTCTTTCCCGATGGAAAATCGCCAGACGACTATGGCAGTTTTCATTTATTTACCTTAAAGGCCCCTTGCGGGGTATTACATAAGGGGTGGGGTAATCAAACATTTTGTTACATTTTTTTCACGATGGCATATAGAGTTCAATATTGGCGTTTAAGGAAGATGGACCGGTGATAGCAGCGACGGAGTGGGAGAGGCCGTTCCAGTCTGACGCTGTTCGTGGAAAGTAGGAGGTGGAAATGGTTACTATACGGGCGCGTGGACGAGTAACTTGAAGGGGGTGACCAGTGCGTTGTGATATGTGCGGAGGAGGTGCGCAGATGTATGGTTCTTGGCCGAGTGAGCTGTAATAAAATTTATGAAAAGAGATAGGGTTGCGATGCGACGACGGAAAGAAAGACTACGTAAGTTGGACAGTGATTTCAAAGATGATACACTGACTTCGTATGAATATTACGAGTGAATGAAACGGGCGGCGAGATTTCCTCATGAACTGTTCGGCCACCACCAAGTCACGCAAGTCATTGTACGTTGTGGCCGTTTCCGACATCTCGACCCATCGATCGAAAAGACGGAGCAAGCGCGCTGCGTATTGCTTGCCTGTTTCTTATCAAGCGGCTTACTTTCACGAAACCTTTCGCAATAACCCTCTGCTGTGAAATGAAAATGTTGAAGCAGGGCCAGATTTGTCTTATCGTAATCCATTGACAATCGACCGAACACAGGGAGAGCCTCCCCAGCCAAAGACATACTGAGTGCTGTAGCCCATTTTTCCTTAGGCCAGCTGTGCCCTTCTGCGATACGCTCAAAACGTTTGAGGTAGGCATCTAAGTCATCCCTGCGATCGTCGAAAGGCGGGATCAACTTGTGTGGGCTAACCGCTGCTGAGGGTCCCGGTGCAGGTTCTCGATTACCCCCACCAGCTTCTGCGAGCCTTCATTGGAGCTGCAATCTCCGGTCTTCAGCCTCTGCTAGCGACTTTGCGTGCTCGCGTTCTGCATCACGTGCAGCGCGTTGTACTTCTGCTTGGACCTTTTCGTGCTCGCGTTCTGCTGCACGTGCAGCGCGTTGGACTTCTGCTTGGGCCTTTGCGTGCTCGCGTTCTGCTGCACGTGCAGCGCGTTGGACTTCTGCTTGGGCCTTTGCGTGCTCGCGTTCTGCTTCACGTGCAGCGCGTTGGACTTCTGCTTGGGCCTTTTCGTGCTCGCGTTCTGCTGCACGTGCAGCGCGTTGGACTTCTGCTTGGGCCTTTGCGTGCTCGCGTTCGGCTTCACGTGCAGCGCGTTGGACTTCTGCTTGGGCCTTTTCGTGCTCGCGTTCTGCTGCACGTGCAGCGCGTTGGACTTCTGCTTGGGTCTTTGCGTGCTCGCGTTCTGCTTCACGTGCAGCGCGTTGGACTTCTGCTTGGGCCTTTTCGTGCTCGCGTTCTGCTGCACGTGCAGCGCGTTGGACTTCTGCTTGGGCCTTTTCGTGCTCGCGTTCTGCTGCACGTGCAGCGCGTTGGACTTCTGCTTGGGCCTTTTCGTGCTCGCGTTCTGCTTCACATGCAGCGCGTTGGACTTCTGCTTGGGCCTTTTCGTGCTCGCGTTCTGCTTCACGTGCAGCGCGTTGGACTTCTGCTTGGGCCTTTTCGTGCTCGCGTTCTGCTGCACGTGCAGCGCGTTGGACTTCTGCTTGGGCCTTTTCGTGCTCGCGTTCTGCTGCACGTGCAGCGCGTTAGACTTCTGCTTGGGCCTTTCCGTGCTCGCGTTCTGCTGCACGTGCAGCGCGTTGGACTTCTGCTTGGGCCTTTTCGTGCTTGCGTTCTGCTGCACGTGCAGCGCGTTGGACTTCTGCTTGGGCCTTTTCGTGCTCGCGTTCTGCTTCACGTGCAGCGCGTTGGACTTCTGCTTGGGCCTTTTCGTGGTCGCGTTCTGCTGCACGTGCAGCGCGTTCGGCCTCACATGCAGCGTGTTCCTTCTCCTGCTCAGCGGAAACCCACGAACGCAGCTTGGCATCTCTCAACCCCAACTCCTTGCCTAGGTCAATCAAATCCCTTAGCGTTGGCATCGTTTCTTTTTTATAGTCAAGAAAGTAAAAAAAAAAACGCGGCTTCGTCCTGTCGCGCGGACGCCTTTTTTGTTGCGAATCGGGGTGACGCGTCCCCAACTGCTGGAGGGGAACGCTTTCGCGTGCAGGTTCGAAGAAGAAAACAAACGAATCAAACAAAACAAAACGAAGCCGTGTTTATACTTTATACGAAAGGAGCCAATAAAAGAAACGAAAACACCAAGGAAAACACACACTAGACAGGCGTACAACACTACGGATAAAAAGGAGAGAGTTCACCGGATACAAAGAGTCCCAGGTCAACACCCTCTAGAATACTGATCTAGGTAATACTAAAAAAATTCAGGGGGCACTTTGGCTCTCTAGTGCTGCAAGGCGAAAGCGTTTCCTGACCGCTGTTTGTTTTAAGGCGAAAGCCTTTAATGCCTCATACTGTCGTTAGCAGACGCGTCGGCAGGAGTGTCGACACGCGTCGGCAGCCGTGTCGGCAGACGCGTCGGCAGAAGTGTCGACAGACGCGTCGGCAGCCGTGTCGACAGACGCGTCGGCAGATTCGTCCGCCTTTCGGCGTCACTGCTTAAAAGGCTCAAGGTTCCAGCATGAATAAAGGCGCATCTAGTGAATGCATGGGCTTCATAAATAAAATAAAAGGGGTAAAGTCAAGAAAGAAAAATAAAATTAAGACAATAAACGAAAATAAAAGCAAAATAAAAATAAGATGTGGAAATAAAAATAAAAAACAATAAAATTAAGAAAATGAGCAAAAAATAAATAAACAAAATACGAAAAATAAAAAGTAACTAAAAACAAACAGTGGCCAGGAAACGCTTTCGCCTTGGAGCACTTTAGAGAGCCAAAGTGCCCCCTGAATATTTTATTTACTTTTTTATTTTTCATATTTTGTTTTTTTTTATTATTTATTTGTTGCTCCTTTTCTTAATTTTATTGGTTTTTATTTTTATTTCCACATCTTATTTTTATTTTGTTTTATTTTTGTTTATTTTCTTATTCTTATTTTTTATTTTCCTTTTCTTGACTTTACTCCTTTTATTTTATGAAGCCCATGCATTCGCTAGATGCTCCTTTATTCATGCTGGAACCTTGAGCCTTTTAAGCAGTGACGCCGAAAGGCGGACGAATCTGCCGACGCGTCTGTCGACACTTCTGCCGACGCGTCTGTCGACACGGCTGCCGACGCGTCTGTCGACACTCCTGCCGACGCGTCTGCTAACGACAGTATGAGGCATTAAAGGCTTAATACTGGGTTGGCGACTTGCGATGCGTCGCTGGCGTTGCGTCCAGGGAGGCGGTGGTAGAGAGCCAGGAGTTGAGGAACGGAGATGGACACGGGAGACGCTGACGAACTCCTGTCAGCCGCCCCAAAAAACTGGGCAGCTGTAGCAGGAAAAACGTAGCCAGGTCCTGTCGACGGCGTTCCAAAACACCGTAGGCTTGTGCAGCCTATCCTAGGAAGCCTTGGCAGCAAGGACCCTCAATCCATCTGCTGCCTCTTCTGACCTCGAAAGGGACGCAGTAGGCCTGCGTCGTTGGTTCAAGGGAAGTCCACGGCAGCACGACCCGAAGTCTGACGGCTGCCACCTCCACACTTGAATGGGGCTCAATCGTCTTGCGTCGATGATTCAAGGGAAGTCTCTGGCAGCACCGACCTAACGTCCGACAGTCGCCACTTCCACGCATGAACGGGGCTCATTTTCTTGCGTCGATGATTCAAGGGAAGTCATCGGCAGCACGGACCCAACGTCCGACAGCTGCCACTTCCACGCTTGAATGACCAGACTTGTGGTGCGGTGTCTTCCTCTACACCTTGGTTTGCTGACACGTCAGCTCTCCGCTCCTCGTGCCTGCCTCGCGCACACCATTCGCACGCGCACACGCGCAACGCGGGGCTGGCACGCACGGCGCTCCGCTACAGTGGCTGTAGCTCCGCTGTCCGATGCACCACTGTTGACACGCCGCGTTCCAAAAATCCCTCGACAGTTTGGTGTGCACATACATACACCTTCCCTGAAGCGTTGCCCACGAAAAAATCACAGTAAGGTATTACAACCTATTATTATAGTGTACTATACACTATACTCTTATTACACGTACTGGTGTATATATCGACTTCTTTTTTCCCGGTGCAGTAGAAATTTGAAACCAACTACCAAGCGACGTTGTGGCCCAAGCATATGTAGAAAAATTGGAGATAGGTGTGAACATGTTCCTGGAGGATTGCTGTGCAAATCTGTAATTCTGTGTTATTGAGTGTACTTTAGCGAAGAAAATTGCAATTGTATTTGTATGTTTCCCCCTGTAACGACCCTGATACAGAGAGTGAACAGTATGAATAAATAAATAAAAAATAGCGTCAACTACCTACGAAGTTGTTCCAGATGGAACTGTGGTGGTGGTGGAAAACATTTATGTACGGGTATAATACAGGAGGTTATGCATGAGCTGACCCAGAGGGGGCCAGCCCTTACAATACTAGGTGGCGGTCCCTAGTTCGGGACCCCAGTGGCATCGGCCGCCGCCCAGGCTCACGCGACCAAGGCCCGTTGGACCTGCAGGTCAGAGCAGCCGAGCAGGGTCGCCTCCCAGTCTTCCCGGGTTGGGTTGGGGTGAGGGGGGATAGCAGGGTTGGAGGGGCAGGCCCACACCATGTGGTAGATGTCCGAAGACTTCTCCGAACTGTCACCGTTGCCCACAGCGGCATCTGCCTCAAATCGTGCATGTGGTGCACGTAAAGCTGCATGTGAGTGTGCATTGCACTCACGTTATCTTCCTCGCCCGTATCCCCTTCTCGCAAGTGCAAAGTTGACTTCCCCCAGTGGAGTAAAAGGCGCAAAAGCTTACCTATAAGGAGAAAAAAAAATTAATTTCACAAGACATCTGCCGTCGTTTCTTTTTTTTTTTTTGGGGGGGGGGGGGGGGATGCCACTGTCGAAAAAAGCTACGCAGAATGTGTACTATAGCATCGTGGTGGAGCAGCGCAAAGGACGGGACACAAGAAACAAGGAAGGACGTGCAGTACACAGTTTCTTGTGCCCCGTCCTTTGCGCTGCTCCACCACGATATCGTGGTGTACAGTGCAACTAGCCCAGCAACTTGCTCTTGTGTACTATAGGTATATTCAGATCAGTGCGAAAGCACGGATTCGTGCTACGTAGAACACGGTCATGAGCGAGCAGTGGCGCGGGACGGAACGCTCGCGCTAGGCCAGCTGCGGACACGCAAGAGACGATTTTGCTCGTGTCAGAAGGAACGAAATAGTGCCACGTAGAAGATGAAGAGCGGGCAGTGCCGCGGGACGGAGCGCTCGTGCCAGGCAACGGACGAATCTGCTCGGGAGTTGGTACCCATCGGATTTGCGCTTACGCACTAAAACGCTGTGGTACGGCTGCGTTGATGGCTCGTAACGATCACTAGCATTCAAACTGCGCACGCTAAAAACGAAACCAGAAGTAGCTTCTGTATTTTTGTGCACATGTTGATGAATGGTTGGTCGACCAACGGCAATGATGCGACAATTGATGTCGTTGGCAATAGGTTTCGGCACGCGTTTCAGCCCTTCTAGCGTCGCGTGCAATCGACGCGATGGTGGCGCTGCCTTGTGGCACCTTGTGGTGCTTCGCTTGAGTGTCAGTTGAGTCAACTTACTTCACTGGCAGCAATTCTGTCTGCCGAGCGTTCAGTCATCAGTTGCTGCGGGAGCTTCGGCTCTCGACCAAAGCAGCAGTTGAGCTTTTTGTCGTGGAGTTTGCGACCGCAGCGTGCTATCTGCCATTCGCGCACGCCATTTACCGTCACCCGGTGTTCTTGGACCTCCTGAATCAGATCGCGGGCCCGCAACATGGCCGGCTCAGGCCAGGTGAGATATTTGCGGCTGTCCGTGCCTTGTTCGTGCGTTATACCTACCGTCCTTCTGCTCGCCAGGATCCGAAGCCGGAAGGATCGGACTCCTCCGATTACATCAAGCTGAAGGTGGTCGGCCAGGTGAGCATCGTCGGAGCCGTACGCTTTGGAAACCGCGTTCTCTTGCGCCCTGTAGGCTTAGCCTCGCGCCCCTTCGTCGAACGCCGCAGCGAGTGCGGGTGCGCGCGCGCGCGCGCGCGCTGCCTCTGGCTTGAACGCGGCGCATTTTAACGCTGGCGTTCGTTATGTTGTTTGGCCGCGTTTGATAGTTTGATTTTACTGCAAGGCGGCCTTTTTATTTTACGCACGTAGACACCAGGCTGTGCGGCTTTATCACTTGTCAAAACAGCTGTAGTTCACGGCCTGGCATCTCAGGCATACGTTGCCACGCGCATACACGCACGCAAAAGCAAAAGAAAAACATTAGGTGCTGAATCCTTTAAGTTCACTAGCACCTATACTTTCCGTGCCGGTCACCCACGTTGCGACAGTCCATTTGGGCTATGCAGCTTGAACGATGGGACACGACGTAGACAGGATACGAGGTCTGTTAGAAAAGTATCCTACCTTTGGCCGAAGAAAAAAACTGGCATAACTGGAGCGTTGGAAGCCTAATCACCCTCAAAGTAGTCCCCTTGGGACTCCACACACTTTTCCCAGCGGTGCTGCCATTGTTGGAAGCATTCCGAAAACGCCTTTTTCGGAATGAAGTTTAGCTCTGCTGTCATTGCAGCCATAATGTCCTCTCTGTCTGAAATCGCGCTCCTTTCAACGGCCTCTTGATTTTGGGAAACAGCCAGAAGTCGCAGGGGGCCATATCAGGAGAGTAAGCCTGTTGAACTACAGGAGTCTGGTTTTTCCAAAAAAAAGTGAATCAAGTGTGAGGAATGTGCAGGAGCATTGTGGTGATGGATGCGCCAATTTCCTGTTGACCTCAACTCCGGCCTTCTGCGCCGCACAGCATCACGTAGGCGAAGGAGGACATCCCTGTGGTACTCTTTGGTCATTGTTTGCCCCTGTGGTGCGTACTCGTGGTTTACCACTCAGCGGGAGTCAAAGAAAGCAGTCAGCATCACTTTGACGTTGCCACGCACTTGGCAGGCCTTCTTTGGTCTTGGTGACGTGGAATGCTTCCACTGTGACGACTGGGACTGGAATTTGGTTTTCAGGTCGCACCTGTACACTCAACACTTGCACCAGTGATTATGGTGTTCTTGAAGTCGGGATCACTTTTAGTGGAATCCAGCATGTCCTGTGAGACTTCAACACGAACTGCTTTCGCTCCATCGTGAGCAGTTTCGACATGAATTTTGCCGCAACTCTTCATGGACAATCTTCGGTGATAATGGAATTAATGTGCAGAAAAAGTGCTGATGCCCCACCTCTTTTGCAATTTCTCGGATAGTCACACGACGATCCCGTATCACCACAGCATTCACTTCAGCAATGACCTGGTCATTTCGGCATGTTGATGGCTGACCGGAGCATGGCTCACTCTCCACCGATGTGCGGCCGACTTTAAACCAGTTGTACCACTGCTTATTCTGTGTGCTGCTCATAGCATCGTCACTGAAAGCCGTCTGAATATTCCGAATAGTGTCCACTTCGCTGTCGCCCAGTTTATGGCAAAATTTGATGCAGTAGCGCTGCTCCAGTCGCTCCACCATTTTTCTTGCAATAAAAAACCTGCGTGAGCACTGCGCACTACCTCACTCAAACGCTGCGTCCCAGGGACTGACACTATCAGCAGGCGGAAAAATATTCGCGCTTGTGCACGAAGGTTCAAGGTCGACTGATGCAAGCACGCTTGTTTCATATCCTGCAAAAAAAATTAAGGTCGGATACTTTTCTAACAGACCTCGTATGTGGCAGGACACATGTCCTGTCTACTTCTCTGCTTCGTCCGTATTCACACCATCGTTACGTTGGCCTACCTGAGTGGAATCGCACCTGCTAGCCTGACAGCATGCCATTCTACCTGGTGAGTCACTCACGGAAAGTAACTCAAAATTTTCACCCGAACGTGGTACCTGAATGAACATGGCACTTTGCTAATATTCTAGACATTGTCATAACAAAATCATTTTGTGGATAACGGTCGTTCGCGCATAAACCACCACGCTGGGTAGCATGTCAGTCAAGAGTATTAGTAAATGTTCTCTGTTGCATTAGTAAGTAATAAATCTCGTGACTTCATAGAATGTTTGGGTGGTGAACAGCGCGAAAAACACTTTAGTATGCGTGGGGTACATAGTGTCTGAAGCCTTTAGGACTTTAGTAAACATAGATTGCATGAAATTTGCCTGTGTTTGTTGTCCCGTATAGTTTGTTTTGGTTTCAGCAATCGTGACTTTGCAAGTAGGGCTAAGGTCACATGAGGCACACAAAAATTGCAGTATAGGGAGCTTGCATGAACACTGGCGACGCTATGAATTCTGGGTAGTCCGCCATCTTGCCGGCCCAGGCAGCAGTCGACACAGCCACCACGTGTGCAACACGGCTAAGTTTACACAGTCGCATAATTCATGCATACGGTGCTGGCGTGATGGTATACTGTTGTGTCAGGGGCTTTAACAGCCGAACCCGAAGCAAAGCGCAGAAACTAAAGAGAGGACAGGCCAGCTGCGGCTTCTTCAGAACACCGAAGATATGCCTGCACGAGTGTGAGAAGGCAGATGAGCTCTCTGGTGACGCCTACGCAAATGACTAGCATGAATTGACTGATGCGGGATCGATGCCAGTCTGGACAAGTACAAAGTCTGTTCATGCCACTTCCTGTCAGGTGCGTAAACGATCTGCGATGTGTGGTGAGTTTGTTAGTTGATTTATTTACTGCAGCGCCTGCGTTCTCTGCTTCAGTGCAGCTGCCTGGTGCCGCGTTTGCATAGTTCTTTTGCCACTTGCACCTTGAATATACTTAAAAGTTGAGAATTGCTGCCAACACTGACTATCCTTTGTTATGCACATATAAATTCCAGGGCAGCCGTGGAAACTTTTTGACGATTGCAACCTCAGCTGGGCAACATCGCTGCGCCTGCACTATGCCTTCACATCTCCAAATCAGTCGCGCTGTCATCGTTGCAAAGCATGATTGCATCGGTGGCCGGCAGTCAGGTGCTAGAGCTGAGCTGTCAGTGAACGACTGTTTTTGGCGTGCGCGCATATTATACTGTACGCAAAGCAGCGAAATGACAGAAGGCTTCGCTGTGACCGGCCTTGCAGTGCAGCATGCTGAGGGAATGTCGCTCTTTGCGAGAACCCATACATCCACGGGTTGCTTGTTCAGACTTCGCGAATGGTTCGGGGCATAAACCACAACGGTGAAAACAAGAAGTCTCAGTATTAGTATCCTTGCCTGTGTTTTGAGGATCACTGTGTTGGCTGTGACCGTTTTCTCGCATGGCTTGCGTACGCATCCACTTGTGATAATGCTGTGGCCTTCCAAAGCTTCCCTAGCCTTCATTTGCTGCTGAGTGACAAAACTAGTTCTCCGGGTTAGACATTAACCCTTTTGCTGCCAGGTTTTTTTCTCACATCTGCACACACCCTGCCGGGTTTTTTTTTGCATTTTTGTTTCCTGGAAATTTTTTTCTAGTAATGCCCTAAAATGCTCTACAGGACATGTAGACATGTTTATTCAGGATAATCTTATAGATATTAGTTGTAATGAATGAAATCTTCCAGCACCAATCTGGCCTGTCGGATTTCCTCTTCTTACGCGGATTTTTCGGTGGCAGGGGGACTTCATCGCTGTCATCACTCGACAAGGCACTTAGGCGGGCTCCTTCCTCGTTCTCATTATCATTGGACTCCGAATTCACAAGCAATTTTGAATTTCTTCGTCCGTCAAAGCGCGGACGAGTGTGCCACATAGCCTCAGGGCTGAGGTGCGCAGACCAGAGCGAAGTGACCCGGATGTGGAATCATGCGCGCCATCTGTTGTTTATAATTTATCCTTCAAGATCTATGAATTTACGGAGTCTCTCCATAGATGGCGCTACATGTTGGCATAGTTTTTTTTACAGGAGTATTATCGGGAGCGGCGGGGGGGTGAGTTAAAAAGCCAAAACGAGTTAACTCGGGAGAGGCAGGGGGTGTGCATATGTGCTAGCCCGAGTTATCTCGGGTGTGGCAGATTAAGGGTTAATGAAAGCTGACGTTGACGGCCGGCCACATGTCAAAATCCATAGCGTAGTTGTCCGTCGGTAGCGTGAATGGGTCCACATCGCACTGCTTAGCCTTTTCCACACAGCGCGCCAGATCTTTCGGGCAGAGCGTCGATGCGTACGTTCCTGAAGAAACTGCTGACATCTTCGACAATGGGGGGGGGGGGGGGTGGCGGACAAGCAACCCTTGTTTTCTTGGTGGACAGTTGAAGACGATGCGGCACTGCATCAGTTCTCTGAAGCCTGGCTGCTCCGCGTCGGCTGCCGCTTAGGACAGCAAGATAGCGGACTACCCAGAATGTGTAGCGCCGCTGGCGTTCGTGCAAGCTCCCTATAATAGCCTCACTAGATCTTGTGCCTACTTGTGATGTCACAAACATCCTTTGGCTTCTAAAGGAGATTCGATTGAAAATTATTTGCAGTGTGCTGCCAAATCTCATATGGTTTAGGTTTATTTGAGTTTAATGTCCCAAAGCGACTCAGGCTATGAGGGACGCCGTAGTGGAGGGCTCCGGAAATTTCGACCACCTGGGATTCTTTAACGTGCACTGACATCGCACAGCACACGGGCCTCTAGCATTTCACCGTTATCAAAATTCAACCGCCGCAAGTACAACATTTTAACTAGAAATGCAGCTACCGGAGACCCAACAGGCGTCAAGTGTTTAGAGACCTATGGCAGACAGCCAGCTTTTGTTATGTGATGTTGGTGTGGCAGTGCCTGCGTAAACTCCAGTGTTTTTAGCACATGAAAGTTTGCTGCCTCCTGGCACATGGAAATGCACGCCTGGGCTAGCTTATTCCTTGCAAGAACTGAATGCATTTGATTCCTAAAGTAAGACGCATGCCGGGCCACAACGGTGCATACTTTCCTTCTGTTTCTGTATGCAAACACCTGCACAGACACCTGGGAGGAGATTAGTTGGGACTGGAGGGTGCATTGCTATGGAGACAAGGCACTGGGTCGCAAGAAGGAACAGTGGAAAGGAGGTTTAGAGCTGTAGAAGCCTTGTTTTTGCCTGTGGGGGTGTGCCCTCGTCCTTTGGCTTATGGCTCTCTGTTGTTGATCGTGTGCTGTTATGATCATTTGAAATCAGCTAGACAGCTGTGAGATGCAAGATTCGGTCAGTTGTGAGCAAGAAGCCAGTTGGTGGCTCTTTACACCCCCTCTCCTCAGGTATGAGGTCACTTTGAAACTGTAGTTTTGAAAAAAATATTCTATATTTTAAAATTTCGTTTCATCAAAGTACGCATTGATTTCTGAAGGAACTGCAACAAAATTTGTTTCTAATTTGTTTCTAATCAACATCGCTCGATACATAAGGCTCAAGTTGTAACCCGCTGCACATCTCGCAGAACAGACACTAAAGGTTTTGTGTAAAAATAATTAGCTAATTTTTGTATCATTGCATATTTTTACGTCTCATTTTTCAGTTCACACTAAAATTGATGCTTCTTATCATATATGTTTGTTTTTGTTTGTGTTTATAACTTAAAGTGACTGCAACGAATTAAGTCACCTGTAAATGTTTTCAACACTTAGAAGCGATGCTAAGAAGCATTCACGCCTAGTATGAGTCTTTGGAGCTGAGCCGGCAATTCATGAGATTTTAAAAACTGTGTTTTTTAAAATGCGCGGGCCGATTGGTGTCTTCGTAGTGACCTATTTTGAAACTAAAATGATGAAAATAGACGTCACTAGTCTCGTAACGTTGGCAGGCCACCACACGCTGTCATTCGCTGGAGCCGTGGCAGCCACGACATCACGGCACACTTCCGGTAGCCGTGAAAATCGTCTGCTCGTGCCGCCACTCGAGCCAGGGCACTGCCTTTGCACATACGGTTTCAATTTACCTCTGCCGCCTCTTTCTGTCGGGAGTTCGGGAGCGAGACGCCAGAGATGCTGCGGCTGGGTGCAACAACTGGAAGTCTTAGACTGAATGTTAGTGAATGACGTAATCATGAGTGGGGCCCAGTCCCAGAGCTGTTTTCTGTATTTTCTTGCAGAATGTGTTCTGTTCAGTGTTTGTTTGCAGTAATTGGGTGAGGCACCATCTATGCCACGTGCACTCATTGGTTCTCTTGGCCCCGCCGCGGTGGCTCACTGGTTACGGCGCTCTGCTGCTGACCCGAAAGACGCGGGTTCGATCCCGGCCGCGGCGGCCGAGTTTCGATGAAGGCGAAATTTTAGAGGCCCGTGTACTGTGCGATGTCAGTGCACGCTAAAGAACCCCAGGTGGTCGAAATTTCCGGAGCCCTCCACTACGGCGTCTCTCATAGCCTGAGTTGCTTTGGGACGTTAAACCCTGATAAACCAAACCAAACCTAATTGGTTCTCGCCTGTGTTTGCACACGAGTGGTGCAGTCTGGAGCTTTTCCGTTTTTGATACATGCAGGATGGAAACGAGATCCACTTCAAAGTGAAGATGACTACGCAAATGGGCAAGCTAAAGAAGTCGTACAGTGAAAGAGTGGTGAGTTTGGTTGCCAGGACTCGGGCACTAGTGCACTGCTGTTGTGAACAGAAGGTTTAAATAGGAAACTGTTTATTGAGGTAAAAGCCAGTCTCTACATCCCAAGCATGTAATTGAGTTTCACTTGATTTCTACCCAAGCACTGGCTTTCTCTGAAAACATTTTCCTATGCAAATGAGTGAACTAGTACACCATGGAAACAGGCAGCTGCTGTGAAATGTAAATTAAAGGGATACTGGACCAAACTTTTGGAGCTGCTCTTTAACATGTAAGCAAGAGCTTGACTGCTAAAATTGATAAATCCGCAAGCATTTTAGCGAAAAAGGCGGGTAACACATCTTTTTTTCGCGATTTATTGCCGTATCGTTGCACCTGCGGCCGCCTGTGGAAGCTGCAACTAGACGTCATTACACACATGTGCCCACCGTTCCCGCAAAAGCACGATTGCCATCGCTACTCACGGCTTTTCCAGTTTTTAGTTTTGCATCAGCTGCTCGTTGTCTGTCTCACGGCGTACACAGATATGTCGAGACGTTAATCGATGCTGCCTACATGCCATAACCGTATGCATGCTTACATACTTTAAATGCAGCTATTTTTTCCGGACCTTACTCCATTTCTAACATTCTCACTTTTAAGACAGGTGCGATGGTGTTTAGACTAGTGGCGCCATCTGGTGGTTAGGAGGGGAACCTTGTTGTCAACAAACCGACGCCCCTCTTAGCCTAAAGGGGGCAGAATGTCACACTAAATAAAAAGTAAAGCAAATTTATTACTCATACATTTTCTTATGGGTGACAGGAGACGAAGTGAAAGACTAGTGGCCCATTTGTGGCCACTGAACGCACACACTGAAGAAGGCAGTTACAAGGACGAATCTAGTCTGAAGCGAGGCTTCATGCATTGAAGGGCGCCGTCATACTTGTAACCGCGGGAATGCAGTGGGGGTGACATGACGTCGCTCTTCGCCTCGCGCCGGCCAGGAGGGCTTGGTGCACACTCGAGAAAAATCGAAAATAAAACCATCCACTGAAAAATATGTGTAGTGACGACTAGATTTGGTGTAATCACATTCTGAGAATCAATTTTCAGTGTTTTTGCTCAATTTTAAGATTTTGCTTTAAACAAGGGCCTCATGGTTGATTCTTAAGGACCTAAGTGTTATCGCCCTCTAGCTTGGTTTTTTAGCATTCACTGTTGGACACTGTCAGACAGTGCCTCTTCAAGCTCCATCAACAGCATCAATATCTAATACTACAGCAACACTGGCATTTTCAATTCCCATTGAGTCGTGGGCATCAAACTCAGTTGGGATCGGCCAGTGTCGCACAGCGGCTTTCAGTGACCATTGAGCTTGGGCATGGACTCAATGGAGGTTCATGAATGGCCATCAGCATCTCAAGGGCAATTGAGAACAACTCACTGTACATTGAAAAAACAACGTATATTAACTCGAAATGAACAAAAATATTTTTTTATTCGGTAGTTGTAATGACAGCTCCGCAGAACGTCCAGCGGTCAGATTTAAACAAGTTGTGGCATTCTCAGAAGAGGTAGGATCAAATGAATGGTTGTAATCAATAGAGGATACAAAGTGATTGCAATCAATAACCAGTCAATGACGATTGATAGCAATTAATGACAAATAGCTAATTAATGTGTGTTAATGAAGGCAAACGCGAGGCTAGTTAAGAGCAAAGGGTATTGAAGAGAAGCAAAGAGAGATGACGAGTGCTGCGGAGGCGTCAATGCTTTCACATTCTCCTAATGCGGGTTGTGGCAGTGATCTCTAACGTTTTTCGCCTTTCGGCATACTTTCTGACAACCGAGACCAAGAAGTGCCCCACAATTGCTGCAAATGAACACTACGAAGACGGTCACTGATCTGTGGCAGCTTTGCCGGCGAAAAGTAAATGCTTCTGAAACAAAGTGCGCATCGCTGCCCATTGTCACCCCGCTATCGCTGTCTCTAGATTGTGCCAAATTGTGAAGTATTTGAGCAGCTTGTTCAGAAAAAAAATTTGTCAAAATAGCACTTACCTCAACATTCGGCTATTTTACTCAACTTCATTTCGATTTTTTTTTTTTTTTCAGTGCTGCTACCCCTAGCGCCATCTGTCAGATCACGTGCTCACTCCTCACTGAACGATCATTTAAATTTGTCATGTGGCAGCGGTGCATCTGGATGGCCCTCAAACCGATGGCCATTGAGATTACCTGTGTGGCAGGATATGAGTAGTTTTCTTTGCAGGAGCAGCCAGAAAATCCAAATCATGAAACAGTTTTACAAAATATGTGATATTTTTCCTTGCAAAAAGATAATGCATCTCACCACGTAGTGCAACTAGCATCACAGGAACATGCTACTTTTTTTATCTTGGCAGTGAAAGCGCTCAAAAGGACAAGGACGACAGAAAAGGAAAGACATACAAAGCGCTTAACTGATTTTATTTCATGCGAAAAACAACTTTATACTCGTAGTAATCACCTGCGCATGCTTACAAGAACATTACCAACGAGTGATATGTAGCTGGCACGTTCTTTGTTCTTTCAGATAACCCGCATGCCCGATGTAAGATAGGACATCTCTTTATCCGACAACAAAATTGACGGAGCGCTTACGCAATCATCGCCCGCTCGTGCTATCTCAAGAGCCTCCACAATCTTTTTTTAACTGTAGAGAGGTCGTGTCAAAAACAAATCATAGAATTTTTCTTTCAATGTAAACCTGGCAAAATTAATAACTGCTCATGCCTGGAATGAGCACCATTGAGCTGCAATTCATTGATCTGTACTGTATGCTGCTGTTTTTTTTTTGTTTTTTTTTTTTCTTAAGATGGAGTGACCTAAAAGTGGTCGTGCTGCTGTGAAGTATTGAGTGTTAAAACTGTGTTATGTTGCGCTGGTATTTGGAATGGCAAAGATGGGCTGGTGTCCCCGAATTCAGTTTGCTTTTACACGGGCCGACCCCATGTGTTGTGTGGCCGTGCTCTGTGCACACTGTTTCTGGCTGGTGGTAGGGGACATCACCGGATAGTTTGGACTGTTCGCTGGCTAGGTTCTGCCTACATACCCATGTATGTGGAATTATTCGTTTTATGACTTTGCATTGATGGATCGCTGGGAGTCCTAGTACCGCTCTTGTTGAAGCGGTTCTGCATTATGTGATGCACCACTGTACCGTCAGGAACACTGTCATATAAATATGGGGCCAGCTGTGGAGCTTGTATTTCTGTGAAAAGCTTCTACACAGAGTGAGGATTGCAGGGTGGGAGAGTTTGCTAGACAGCATTGTATATGAAACTTGGGAAAAACCCACCTAGGTGCAAATAATTTCACAAGGACACAAAAAGAGACGAGGAGACAACGGACAGGTGCCACGGACAGGTGTCCTTGTGAAATTATTTGCACCTAGGTGGGTTTTTCCCAAGTTTCATGATGCAAAACCAAATAGCCCGTCAACATGCCTTACTAAGCATTGTATAAGTGAACAGTGCAAAGTAGACTGAGCACAAAGAGGACATGAACACAAGTGCTGTGTTTGTGCTCTGCGTACTTTATGCTGTTCGCTTGTACAGTGCTTTCCGCAAAGATCTAAACGTGCTGAAAGAAAGCGGGAATAACTTTTGGCTTTGAATCTGCACGAGTGTTTCAAAACACATTGAACATCAATAGTACTCTCTGGCTTG
Organism: Amblyomma mixtum; assembly: GCF_055824585.1. Taxonomy (NCBI): domain Eukaryota; kingdom Metazoa; phylum Arthropoda; class Arachnida; order Ixodida; family Ixodidae; genus Amblyomma; species Amblyomma mixtum. The sequence goes on along the minus strand of NC_143016.1, from coordinate 185,738,024 downwards.
ACAAATACGAAGGTGCAAAATGTGACTGGCAGAGGTGCACAGGACATGAGTGTGGAAACACAAGGAATGTATGTGTGGTACAGTCAAACCCAGTTATGATGAACGGCATGATTCAACGCAGTTCGTTTGTTATATGAAATAATTCGATATACCCGAACCCGCTTAAACAAACTTTAGTACACAATTTGTTGTGTACGAGGTTGCAAACAGTGGACCGAAAACGCGCTGACGGAAGAAGAACCATTTCACTCATCCTGAATTCTCCTCCAAAAGTAATTTATTGGCGAGAAATGTAGGTAGGTAGTAATTTTAGTAATCTTCAGTAGGTAGTAATTTTTTTTCATGAACACTGCGTTCAGTTCCATCAATGAGAATCGCATATTCGACACGTGACGTCATGTCAGCGAACTCCTGTTCATTTCCCTGTGTTCTCTGACAGTATTGTCACAGCACATCGCTAGCAGAAACGGCATTGCAAAGCGTCGGATGAGGGCGATCGTCTTCGGAGCAGTCCGGAGGCGGCTCCTCAGGGGTGGCCAGACACCAGCACACTGAAAACAATTTCAGAGTTCAACACGTTCACTATCACAGCTATGTGGCAGTCAGCCGTCAAGAAAATCCTCGGAAGGCAACTTTTGTTTGCACAGCTTTTGGACCACCGACGAGTTCTTCCCTTAGCGTGGCGATGCCTATGTCATCTTGCGCTGTGCGCTGCACTCACAGCTTCCGGGCCCTCATGACACAGTCCAGCATGATGGAAGCAGTCCTCTCGAGCCAATGGTTCCGAGCATATCGAGTCACGTTTTGCCGGTGCAACTGATCGCAGTCAGCGAGTAATCAGCTCATCATTATCTTTTATCTAAGGCGCTCTTTGGCCT